>NC_088378.1:9196759-9498240 GCF_037993035.2 Macaca fascicularis
GACATAGACATCATTGGGACCCATTATTCTGCCTACCGCAGTGATTTAGTGTCAGGATTATTCAGCAATACGTATGAGTTTCTACCATGGTCAAGAACATTTAGTATTACAATGAAGTACTCAGCCATGCAGGTAAAGAGTGAAATGCTATATTCTTCTGAGAACTGCTACATTTAAGTAGATTACTAAATTGTATAAACCTTTGATCCATTATGACTTGTTTCTTCCCAGACAATATTTGAAGAACAATCTTCTCATTTTTGTCTGTACATCATACATCACTCCTAATGTATTGCTCCCAGCACTTTCTGGATCCTATTTATTATTATAGCTATTATACACAAGACAAAAATCACAGTTTGTTTCATTTCATTAATAAAATATTAACTTATAAATGTTTTAGGTTAGAAGATAATGTAGCAATCATTCATCCATCTGGCCTAATTTCACTCACATCTATGGGTAGATAAACAGACACCAAGAGGTCAGGTTGTGAACTGCTTAGTTCACCTAGTTCTTCCTTGAGCTGGGACTGGAACCCAGGCCGTCTAATCCCCAGTCTGGCTCATTGTTTCATCTCTGTCCAAGAGAGAATGCTGGCTTCAGGAAAATTCAGTGCTATTGCCAACAATTTTCCATCTTACTGAAAATGCAGTCTGTGCAAGGCAAAGGGAATACCTTCCTTATTTATTCAATTATAAAAACAAGGAATCCCATTTTTTCCTTTTTATCGATTCATGGGTTGCAGACATTATTCATGGGCTTCATAATTTTAGGAAGTGTTTTGAGCCTTTTTAAAAAATTCACATGAGACCAGGCATGGTGGCTCACACCTGTGTCCCAGCACTTTGGGAAGGCGAGACAGGTAGATCATTTGAGGTCAGTTTGAGACCAGCCTGCCCAACATGGCAAAACCCCATTTCTACTAAAAATACAAGAGTTAGCCGGGTGTGGTGGTATGTGCCTGTAATCCCAGCTACTTGGGAGGCTCAGGCAAGAGAATCACTGGAACCTGTTAGTCAGAGGTTGCAGTAAGCCCTGATCATGCCACTGCACTCCAACCTGGGCAACAGAGTAAGACTCAGTCTCAAAAAAAAAAAAAAAAAGGTGAAATTCACACAAAACTGAACATTTTAGAATTAACAATCCAGTAGCATTAAGTACCTTCCCAATGCTCTGCAAACACCACTTCTATCTAGTTACAAAATATTTTCATCACCCCAAAATAATACTCCATACCCAGTAAGCAGTTAGTCCATTTCCCTGTTTTCCCAGCCTCTGGCGATCACTAAGCTACTTTCTGTCTCTCAGTCTCTGGCAGTCACTAAGCTATTTTTCATCTCCATAGTTGTGTCTACTCTGAACATTTCATATAAAAGGAATTATATAATACTTGTCATTTTGTGTTTTGCTTTTTTCATTTAGCATAATGTTTAGAAGGTTCATCCAGGTTATCATATATAGAAATGCTTTATTACTTTTTATGGCCAGATAATACTCCATTGTATGTATATACCACATTTTGTTTATCCACTCACCTGTTGATGGACATTTGGAGTATCTCTACCTTCTGGGTGTCATGAATACTGCTGCTATGAATATATGTATACAAGTGTGGGTTTGAGTCCTCGTTTGTACTTCTTTGGGGTATATACATAGGAGTGGACTTACTGGGTTATTTGGTAACTCGGTGTTTAACTGTTTGAGGAGCTTGAGCCTATTCAAGTTAGATCCAAGACAGGTTTTTAAGAAATGCTCTCATGAATCCCCATGTTAACTCCAAAGGCTCAGGGGCAGAAACATGCTTTGAAAAATCAACAGATTCCAGCTCTGACACTTGAGACTTACATGACCTTGATCAAGTTTCTTAACTACACTCTGAGCCTCCGTTTATTCATAGGTGAAAGTTAAAATAAAAACACCTACCTCACTAGGTCAGCCGTTGTAATTCCAGGAAATAATGTGTAAGATACTATAGTACGGTGTCTGGCAAATAGTATCTCCTCAACAGATGATAGTTATATTTTCTATCTCATCTCACCTCCCACCCTAGTCCATATGGAGCCACCTAACTTCTTGTAGGGCTGAAATATATATTCCCTTATTTATGACTAAATCCTGTGGAATGAAACCAAAGACTTTATGAAGCTAAGAAATATTAAATCTCCTGCCTCCTCTAATCTACACAGTGAGTCATAAAGGGAATTTACCTGATCGAGTATGATTTGTCTTTCAAAGCGGTTCTTTATTTCCTCCTACCAGTCTGTATTTTTAACCATCATAAATTATTTTTCCCTGTCTTCCCAGCTATTAATAAATGTCATCGTCCATTCAGGCTGCCATAACAAAATATCACAATTAAATGGCTTATAAACAACAGATATTTATTGCTGACAGTTTTGGAGGCTGGAAGTCCAAGATCAGGGTGCCGGCAAGGTCAGGCTCTGGTGAGAGCTGTCTTCTGGGTTGCAGACCACTTTCTCCTCATGTCCTTACATAGCAGAAAGCAACTTTCATAAAGACACTAATCCCAATAATGAAGGTTCTAATTCTTCATCACCTTCCAAAGGCCCCATCTCCCAGGGGTACCATCATAGTGGGCGTATTTCCAAATATGAATTTTGGGGAGGAACAAATATTTGGTCCATAACAGTAAACGAAAATAAATGTTATCCTTGTTCACTCTTTTCCTTAACAATGATATACAGATTGTTCTAATTTTTTTTTAATGCTTCTTCAGTAACTTTATATAAAGTTCTTCATTCTAAAATAATTTCATTGAGACAATTACTACGGTATTGTAAAGCTTTTTTTTTTTTTTTTTTTTTTTTTTTTTTTTTTTTAAACAGAGTTTCACTTTGTTGCCCAGGCTGGAGTGCAGTGGCAGGGTCTTGGCTCACTGCAACTTCTGCCTCTCAGGTTCAAGCAAAGTAATTTTTTAGTAACCACTTTAAAAATTCTAACTACTCTTATTTCCATTAAAGGTGAAATTATTGTTTAGATTGATTTCCTAAAATATGTTTCTTTTAAATTTCAGTTGTAAAAATGTCTTTTCTGTTTTAAACCTAATAACATTTCCCTTAGTCATTTTCTAATTCAAATGGACTCTATTATCATCTTTGCTTTTTGTTAACATGACTTTTGATTTTCTTCTATTATAGTTATAAGTGTAGGTTATTTTACCCTATAAGTTAATGCAGTGTTTATTTTCCTTTTTACCCCTTATTTATTCTTAAGCATTTTTTCAGCTTAAAAATGTGGAAGCCTAATTTTCCTGTATGTATATTCATGGTTTTGATTAAGCTCCTTCATTTTTTTTCATTTAGTGTATAGTATCTTCTCCCCCACACACAAAGTATCTAAAGCTGTAATTTTCTGCCCACCAGTCATTCTAGAACAGGTATCCTTTAGCATTAAATGTTCTCATTTGTCTGAGCCTCGTTTATCAAAATGTAACTTATTGTCTTTTAAAAAGGAGAAGCAAGAGTTAGAGGGATTTTCTCTAAAGGCTGAATTTATTTGACTCTGTTAGGAGATTCCCAGGGTTTGTGGCCACTACTTGCCCGTGTTCTACCACTTCAGAGCTCATTTGAATGTCTTATAGAGAAAGACAGTTATATCTCTTGTAGGCTTGTTGGACTCAGATTCAGTTTCAAAGAACACTCCTATTTTTCATTTTAAAATATGCTCTTTTGCCTATTTCATGGACTACAACTAGAGTGCAACCAGGCCTAAAACTCACTGGATTATATACGCCTCAATTTGCAAATTGCTGCAACAGGGACAAGAGGAACATGAAAGGTAGCCTTGGTATAGGTCACAGGGCTCCAGGAATGTGTTGAAAGGGTCGATGTATTAAGAGCTCAACTGCTGCAGCACCCTGAACACACATTTCCCTTATGCATTCATTCTGAAACATTTATTCAGCACTTCACCTTTGCAAAGTGCTCCAGGGCTGGAGAGCCAGTGTGTGTCAAGCCAGATAAGTTCCCTGTTCTCTTGGAGGGTAAGTCAAGTGAGGGAGATGACCTCAATCTAATAACCACAACAGACAGGTGAAACTGAATCTGCGACTCCCGCCACAAAACGAACATCGCTCAGCTACAGGAACATATAATAGGGAAATTCTCCCAGGCCTTGCCCTGCATATTTAGGTATATAAGTATGAATCTCTTTTAGGACTACCGAATAGATTATAGCATGTCTCCCTCACCGACTATCTTTCTACAGGCCAAGAACGAAGAAGTGGCAGTTCCTTGTCATTCTGAGTGTTCGCCACTCCCATTTACCTAGAGGTAGACTCTCCGTAACTTTCAAACAGAACAGTTAATTTTGAAAAGTTCCTAAAATAGATAACAGAACTGAGTTCAGCATCCACTGCACCGTTTACTAGCTGAGTGATTTAGAGAAAGCTATTTGACCTCTCTCAGCTCCAATGTTCATAATTTTAAATTGGGAATAATAAATACAAACCTTAAATGAGTCTCGTGGGGAGGAGACGAGACCTAAAAAGTTCAGCACAGCGTCTGGCACGTGGTAAGTGCCTAGTGAAGTATGGTAGCTACCTTTATTTTCTTCATCATCAACTAGAAAAGAAGGAGGATATCTTCCATATTGTTTGTTTGTTTATTTTTTCCCCATTGAGTCTCCTAGACATCATTCATATTGTGATTGGATTTAAATCTTGGCAGGGACACTTGACATTTGGGAATAAGTTCAATTGTATCTTTAATGCATTTAGTTACAACTTCATGTAACTGAAAATTAGACTCATGAAGTATAAAATGGATCTTCCTTTAGATATCAATGTGTATACAAATAGGAGTTTATAAAGACATATTTTATTTCTTTGAGACGCAGTCTTGCTCTATCGCCCAGGCTGGAGTGCAGTGGCGCGATCTCGGCTCACTGCAACCTCCACCTCCTGGGTTCAAGCGATTCTCTTGTCTCAGCCTCTCAAGTAGCTGGGACCACAGGCACCCGCCACCACACCTGGTTAATCTTTTGTATTTTCAGCAGAGACAGGATTTCCCTGTGTGAGACAGGATTTCCCTGTGTTAGCCAGGATGGTCTCCATCTCCTGACCTCGTGATCCACCTGCCTCTGCCTCCCAAAGTGCTGTAATTACGAACCTGAGCCACCGCACCCAGCCTCTAAAGACATTTGTAAGGAACATTTCTATAAAGTCAAAGATGCAATTCTATCAAATTGAAAAAGTGTAACTTTATATTAGCCTATCATAAATTATTATATATTTGGATTTTGCGGGATTTAAATTTGTATGCATAATCTTTATGTAAGGAAAAATTGGGGAAAGTTTTCCTATGTAAGCCTGTAAAGCATTTTCACTTTAGTCATTCATTAGAATTTTAATATGTTTCCTTCCTCTGGATTCACCAGAAAACAACAACAATATCTTTTCCCAGTAAGTCTTAACATTTGACCTCAACAGTGATGCCAGGTGAATTCTGGGCATGTTCCCAACCTCCCCAGGGCCAGCTATGGTTCTTGTTTGTGGAGGGACTCTCTCCCCTTGTTTACTCACAGGGCACTTTCCACAGTTTACACTTTCACTGAAATAGGTTATCTCATCTTCCTGCCCGTTAACTGTGTTTGAAAAGGAAATCGAATGTTGAATTTAATGCTGTGGGGATGGTGAGAAACTGCTCAGAACAATTAATTCCCTCATGTTTTTTTAACAGCTTAAAAACCAGCTTGTTTGAAGTTTCACATGGCATGCAAACACTTTTCCCTGGGCAGTGGGGAATGGGTGTTGAGCCCCTGAAGAATGAATCACCTTGTCTGCTCTTAACCTACCTGGACTTCCCCTGTAAAATCAATTGTCAGCCGAGTTTGGGAAATTTCGGCCATGAGACTCTGAAATTCATTCTGAATTCTGAATTACTGAAATTCATTTATAGGTTCAGTGAGTAGTTATTAAAATTTTGCTGTGTGTCAGGCACTATGCTAAATCCTAACCTTTCAAAATGGACCAAGTCAGACTTGGTCACTGTTGCAAAGACTTAAACGCAAACTAGGAAGAAACAAATAGAAAATACTTCTGGTAAATTATAGTAGGTGGTTTTAATGCAGGGTGCCTAAGCACACAGTCTGGGCCATTGGATTTGTATTTGAGGATCAGTGAGGCCTTCCTGGAGTGTGTGAGGTTTAACATGAGGCCTGAGAAATGATTGGTGATGATGGTAGCGTGATAGAGGCAGTAAGTAGATTTTGAATGCTCACTTTTCCCTAGGTATTCTTTAGCTCTTGACCTAAAATATCTGTCTCTAACCTCACAATAAATCCCAGGAGACAGTTTCTTTTTCTAATCCCATTTCACAGACGAGGAATCTGAGCCCCAGAGAGATTAAGTAACTACCCCCATGGTCCCATAACTGCGAAGCACCAGAGCCTGGATCCAAGTCCAGACACAGATGCAATAGTGAGCTCAGCTGAGGAAAGAGAATTGGAAAAATGCTTGAAAGGCAGGGGCTGTGTGTACGAAGGAATGGAGGATAGCAAGGAATGGCCATTTCTTTCCTAGGCAAAGTGCAAAGGGTACCAGGCAGGCAGGGAAAGAGGAAGCCAGGTGGGCCAGGTTATGAGGGGTCTTGCAAGTTCCTTCCAGAATCTGTATCAGCTGAACTTCATGATTGTCCTGCAGTTACCTAACGGTGTCCTCCTCCTCAGGAGGCACTAAACTATTAGGGGGTAAAGGATCATGATGTTTACAAATTACTCTCTAAGAACTCAGACACTCCATAGCAACAATAACAATACAGTTATACATACAGTAATAACTATGTTATATTCATTATATATAAGCAGAGACAGAAAGAAGAAATCTCACAAAATTGATAACAAGGGGTTAACCTAGGTGAAGAACAGTTTTTTGTACTATTTTAATAACTTTTAGTGAGTCTGCAATATTTTGCAAATAAAAAGAAGAGGAGGAAGAATCTACTTTATTTCACTGAGACGGGTCCTTGCTCTCTCACCCAGGCTGGAGTGCAGTGGCACCATCTCGGCTCACTGCAACCTCCGCCTCCCAGGTTCAAGCAATTTTTCCACTTCAGCCTCCCTGATAGCTGGAACTACAGGCACGTGCCACCATGCCCAGTTAATTTTTGTATTTTTAGTAGAGACTGGGTTTCACCGTGTTGGCCAGGCTGGTCTCAAACTCCTGACCTCAGGTGATCTGCCCCCCTTAGCCTCCCAAAGTGCTGGGATCACAGGTGTGAGCCCCGGCACTGGCACCCGGCTGCGGAATCTACTTTATATGTGTGATGGGGATCCACTCAGTGGAGGATTGTATGCTAAGCGACCCGAGGAAGTATACACTTGAAGGTATGGGAAACAAGCTGCTGAGGTCAGGGACAGGAAGGCCACGTGGGAGGATCCTCCAGCCGTGCCGCAAGACGCCTGCCAGCCTGGAGGGAGCTGCGACCTGGTGTCCATAGGTGGCAGCAACAGGAAATAACGTCAGCACACTGAGTCATGGTTTTGTTTAAACCGCAATTGTGAAATATGATCACAGCATAAGAACATGCATTTTTTTATTACAGTTAATTGAGTCTCGTTTGCTATAAAATCCAAGAGGTGCGAAAATTAAAAACAAAACTCTAACTTCTCCAAAACCTTCTCTTTATTTTTTAGGCTTATGCTGGCTTCTTTATTCTTAGACTCTTGTAATCATTACCTGTATTTCCAGAATTCAGATCTCATTACAGGTTACATGGTATCCAAACATGAGTAATGCATACTTTAGAACTTTTTAATGGCAACTCAATGCTGACCTATGTTAGTTACTCCATTTAATGTAGGAATTACCTCATGTCCTTATGTTATATCCCCACAAATAATTTATGAAATTCTAGTTCAGGATATAAGAAATTAAGCAAATTTACATATATGTATGTGCACGCGTACAAATGTAAGCATATACACACACACATATATATTTCCCCCTTCCCTTGACAGATTTCTAATATAAGAGAAAAAAGTAAACTAATATTTGTTTGCATGCAATGTGAGCAATGATAGACATCGTTTTGCATACCAGGGCAAAACAACGGAACATCTAAATCAGACCGTAAGTAAGGTGGCTGAAAGTGGGGGTACATTAAGGGGTCAGGAAAATCTTTTTCAAAACCGTAAGACCTAATGGGAATTTTAAAAGACAAGCAGGAAATAGCTAGAACAAGGAAGAGAAGTGAGGTCTGCCAATTTCATCTTCTGCATTTGACAACAGGGAGGTTTGTTGGAGTCTCTTTTGTTTGAATCCAGAGTGGCAACAAAGTGGTAATAATGTTATTACTTGCCTTATTGTATGTAACTTAATTTTCTGGGCTTTTTAAACATGGATCGGAATTAGATGCGGGATTCCCTGTTGTTTTTGAGAAATTCAGTCGATGTTTCTCGGATTTAACCGATTGAGGCTGACATCTGCCTTGTAGCATCCCAGAGAATCCACTTTCTCTGGTAATTGAAATGTTGTTCTACAAGAGAGGTTGGAAGGTTCCTTCTATCTGCTTTCACTTCAGTTGTCAGCCTATCCTGTGCTACTTGTGTTCCCACTAAGATTTAGGAGTGGCTCAGAGGATGACGGTTTACCAAATTTCAACACAGTGACTGGCTGGCAGGTCAGTAAACTCCATCATCCTGTAGCTACAGGCCACACTGATGATGATTTTCCTTTACGGGTGAAGCAGGAGGTCATTTGAGTGCAGTAAGGTGTCATATGATGACACTTCAGTCCATGACAGACACATACAGGATGGTGGTCCCATAAATTTATAATAGAACTGAAAAATTCCTATTGCCTAGTGACACTGTCACTACAGGCTACACTGATGATGATTTTCCTTTACGGGTGAAGCAGGAGGTCATTTGAGTGCAGTAAGGTGTCATATAATGACACTTCAGTCCATGACAGACACATACAGGATAGTGGTCCCATAAAATTATAATGGAGCTGAAAAATTCCTATTGCCTAGTGACACTGCCGTTACAGGCTACACTGATGATGATTTTCCTTTACGGGTGAAACAGGAGGTCATTTGAATGCAGTAAGTTGTCATATGATGACACTTCAGTCCATGACAGACACATACAGGATGGTGGTCCCATAAAATTATAATGGAGCTGAAAAATTCCTATCGCCTAGTGACTCTATAGCTGTTGTAATGTAGTAGCTCAAGGCATTACTTGTGTTTGTGGTGGTGCTGCTGTAAACAAATCTGTGCTGCCAGTCATATAAAAGTATAGCACATATGAAGCACAATACATAGTACTTGATAATAGTCATGAATAATTGTTACTGGTTTATGTATATTGTGTACTTTTTATTGCTATTTTAGAGTACACTAATACTTATAAATAAGTTAACTGTAAAGCAGTCTTAGGCAGGCTCTTCAGGAGGATTTCCAGAAGAAGGCATTGTTACAGGAGATGACAGGTCCATGTGTGTTACTGCCCCTGAAGACCTTCCAGTGGGACAAGATGTGGGGGTGGAAGACAGTGATATGGATGATCCTTACCCCATTAGGCTAATGTGTGTGTCAGCGTCTTTGTTTTCAGCAAAAAGTTTTAAAAGTTTTGAAAATTTAGAAATAGAAAAATATATATAGAGAGAATACAGATATAAAGGAAGAAAATATATTTATATGGCTGTACAATGTGTTTGTGTTTTAAGTTAAGTGTTATTACAGGTGTCAGAGTTTTAAAAATTAAGTGTATAAAGTCAGAAAGTTACAGTAAGCCAAGGTTAGTTTATTAGTGAGGAACTTTGTTTTATACATTTAGTGTAAACTAGATGTACAATGTTCATAATGTCTACAGCGGTATACAATAATGTGCTAGGCCTTCACATTCATTCACCACTCACTCACCGACTCAGGAGAGCAACTTGGAGTACTGCAAGCTCCATTCACAGTAAGTGTCCTATTCGTGGGTACCTTTTTTTTTTTTTTTCCCACAGTCTCACTCTGTTGCCAGGCTGGAGTATGGTGGCACTATCTTGGCTCACTGCAACCTCTGCCTCCTGGGTTCAAGCGATTCTCCTGCCTCAGCCTCCAAGTAGCTGGGACTACAGACACACACCACCACACCCAGCTAATTTTTGTATTTTTGGTAGAGACGGGGTTTCACCATGTTGGCCAGGATGGTCTCGATCTCTTGACCTTGTGATCCACCTCAGCCTCCCAAGGTGCTGGGATTACAGGTGTGAGCCACCGCGCCCGGCCCAGGTGTACCTTTTTTTTTTTTTTTTTTTTTTTATCATACTGTATTTTCACTGTACCTTTTCAATGTTCACGTAGATACACAAGTACTTACCATTGTGTTATGGTTTCCTTTTTTATTTTTATTTTTTGGTAGAGTCTCACTCTGTGGCCCAGGCTGGAGTGCAGTGGCACAATCTCGGCTTACTGCAACCTCCGCCTCCTGGGTTCAAGCGCATCTCCGGCCTCAGCCTCCCAAGTAGCTGGGATTACAGGTGTGCGCAACCACAGCCAGCTAATTTTTGTACCTTGAATAGAGACAGGGTTTCACCATGTTGGCCAGGCTAGTCTCAAACTCCTGACCTTCGGTGATCCACCTGCCTTAGACCCACAAAGTGCTGGGATTACAGGCGTGAACCACCACACCCGACTGGTGTTACGGTTTCCAACAGTATTTAGTCCAGTAACATGCTGTACAGGTTTTTAACCCAGGAGTAAAAGGCTGTACCATCCAGCCTAGGTGTGTAGCAGGTGATACCATCTAGGTTTGTGTAAGCACGCTCTGTGAGGTCCACACAAAGACCTGTTTCTCAGAACGTATCCCGGTGGTTAAACAACTCATGACAGTAATTAAAAACGTATGCTTACTACCTGTGCTAAGGAGGATAGGAATGTAATTTTTCAACTTGACCTGTGTCCCTGTCATCACTTACAAAGCTGTTGAAATGCCATCTGACACAGTTCTTTAATCACATGGTCTAGACCCCTGTACAGTCTCCCCAGCACTTTACACTGTGAGCATTTGCTCTGTGGCATGTCTTCATACTTATTACTGAAAGAGTACTGAGGCTCCAGCTGCCCCTTTAAATTGTAAACCTATTTGTATTTCCAGCACTTGCTAAGACTTCACAGTGGTTTGCACTATGACAGTGCATAGTGGTGAGATCATATAATACCTGAAACCTTTAACCATCTAGAGGAAGCGATGTTCTTAGTGAATTCTGAGAGCTTTATTGGGGTATAATTTGTACATCATGCAAATCCTCCAGGGTAGGTGTCCAGTTTGATCATTTGTAACACACATTTACAATTGGGCAACCAGGTGTCACAATCCAGTTTCAGAAAAATAAACCCTAAAAAGCTTTTTTAATGCATATTTGAGCCATCCTCACTCCCATCTTCAACCCTAGGAAAACACTGATCAACTCTCTGCTTACAGAGTTTTGCCTTTTTTTCTAGAAATGTTAGATAAATGGAATCATATGCTATGTGATCTTTTGTCTGTCTTAGTTCCCTCAGCCTAATTTTGAGATTTTTCTCAAAGCTACTGTCTGTGAAACTCTTCTTGATGAGCAAAATTCCATTGTAAGGATATGATACCTTTTGTTTATCCATTCTCCAGTAGATGGACATTTGCGTTGTTATTATGAGTTACACCATGAACATGGCATAAAAGTCTTCATGTCGATCTGCACTTTCATTTCTCCTCAGTTGGATACCTAGGAGAGGAATTGCTGGCTCTTATGGTAGTGTGCTTAACAGTTTCAGAAATTGCTTGAATGTTTTCAAGTGGCTGTAATATGTGGCATTCCCACCAGCAAAAGGTGGTGGTGGGGAGTGGAGGTGTTGGTTTCTAGTTTCTCTACTTCCTCACCAACACTAGATTTTGTCAACTCTTTCATTATAGCCATTCTCTAATTACTAGTCATATTAAACATCTTATCCATGTGCTTATTAACCCAGTCGTATATCTTGGTAAGTGAAATGTCTATTCAAACCTTTCGCCTAATTATATGGCATTTTGTTAGTCATGCCATGCACTGGCTTGTTTCCTGTGCAAAGAAGTTTCGTTTTTCTTCCTTAGAAGAAAAAGAACTCACCCCACTGAGTTTGTTAAGCATTTTGTGGATACAAGGATAATGCACCATGATGATATAACCTAAGAGGTATTTGTATACCATGCAGTATTTTGCATAGAAAATGAAATTCTAAATCCGACTTCAGAAATCAAAACCCTGATGTCCTCCCATTTGGCTCAATCTCTGTTTCATTGTATATATTTGTCGATGACTCATGGTTTGAAAATCACAGAAGCCTCATAAGAGGTAGAGCTGAATCTCTCTTGCAGCTTTTCCATGAGTAACTATTTAGCGTTAATTATGATTAAGACAATAACTCTTTAACAAAGCATAAGTCAGTCAGATTAATCAGCCAGTTTCCACACAGACACTTCCTGGTTTCCCGAGGGCTTTCATCAGCAAATTGAAGTAATGACGATGTTTTACATGGTACTGTTGTTTCCATGGTAAATATGTGAATTGATTACCCATGAGCCCAGGTCGCAATGTACTGTTGTTGTGCTTTATTCCTTATTATGTTAGAAATCCCGCACAGCAGGGGGCTGGTATCTACTCCCAGGTCACCTTGGGACTTCTAATATGAAAATTGAAATGAATTCTTTGTTGTTGTAAATTGCAAACAGAACAACAGTTGCCTGTTTCCACCCTTATAAATATGTATGTCCTCCCCACCAATGAAATTATGGTGAAGGAGAGATCAAAGTGAATTAGCACCTCTCAAGGAAATTTGATAGGTCATTCTGCCCTATAATTTTATTTCCCTTTCTTCCAAGGGTGACATGATAGGCGAAGCCTACATCTCGCTCTCCTTCGCCCACTGTGGTTAACAGCAGTTCAAACGTGGAAATGAATCACCTGCTATATTACCTCTGTGCAGCAGGAGGCAAATTGAAAAACTAAAATTTTACAAGCCAAGAGTGTGGCTGTATTTGGACTCTGAATATTGCTTAGTATTTGTGTCTAGTATTATGCTGTTGTGTACCTAAATGTTGTAAACATTTGTTGTCTCTAAATCTCTTAGGATTTCATAAGAAGCTTCCAAAGCCAGAGGACTAAAGATCTATTCACTTGGCCATATAATTCTCCTGGCCATGTTAACCTTAAGAATTCTACTGTCATCATATCCTAAACCATCATGTAAAACCTTATTACTACCACAAATATTAATGCCAACATTGCTTTTAAAATGTTACAGACTTTTTTAAAAAGAAAGAATCTAAAATATGTGGCAGAAATTTGAAATAAAAATGAAAAAATCAGCCAAGTACAGTGGCTTAGGCCTGAAATCCCAGCACTTTGGGAGGATGAGGCAGGTGAATCACCTCAGGTCAGGAGTTCGAGACCAACCTGGCCAACTATTGGTGTAATTCAGCAACGCAGAGTAAGGAGAGGAACCAGATAGAAGAAGAGGAAAGTCATAACATTTAAAATTACATTGAAGGATTTTTTAAAAACCAGAAGAGCACATATCAGGGAAATGAGAATAAATAGTAAGGAAAGGGTCAATTTTAGCTTAAAGAGGAAATTCCAAAAGAGCCCAGACCATTGCAGTAGCCTCATAACAGCTTTCCCCGACTTCATCCTAAATCCTCTGATTCTGTTCACATCTCCACTAATGACATCTTCTAAAATTCAAATGTAATCATATCAATCACTCATGAGAATGTTTTTCCACTTAATATTTTTACTTACTTGTTTGCTTTTCATTTGTCTTATGATATTCACCTACTGATAATACACATTGTATACTTATGGAATGGTAGTGTAATTAGAAAAATATTTCATTGTCTCTGTCCAATTATGGGTGGTATTCCTATTTTATGAACGGTCCCATCTTCTTGATTTGCTCATGGGATTTTTATCTCAATCACTTATGTTTCCATAATCCTCCTAATGTATCTTATGTCTCCATAAGGCCAGAAATACCAAAGTGGAAGTTGCTTTCCTTCTTAAAAATTTCTTATCCTTTAAACCAAATATTAGTGTTCTCAGTATCTGTTGCGCTATTTGATTGATAAGTTTTTCAACTGGATGTTCCTTTCTTTTTCTTTTGTCTTTCTTATTCATTAGGGGTAATGCTTTTCTTTTTTCTAGTAACTTCCTAGCTATTTTCTTTATCGTATGATATAGTCGAGAATAAATTTATCTATGGTTGTTTAGTAATAACTATAGCCTCGCAGCCATTATCATCCTTCCAATTTGCACTGTGAATTCTTGCTCATACATTGTTCAGTTTGATGGGGACCCTCTCTTCCGTGCATGCTTTCTCTCTTGCTCTCTGTCAATGGTAAATATTCATGTTTCTGAACTGCAATGCTATGTCTATTTGGGAATTTTCCAGTTATTTATTCACATATTCCAGAATGTTTTCCAAATGAGAATGCTAAGTGAAACTGTCGCACCTATCATCCAAGTTTGCAGTGCAATGGCCTGCTCAGATCCACAAACTGATTGGCATGCCTGTTTGACACACAGCATGATATGGGTAATGAAAATGTTCCAGTTCCACAAGCTATTCAAGGTCTGTCGTGTCACTCATGCATAGCAGAGATCAATTACAATTCTCACGTTTACAGGGTTGACACAAAAGAGATGAACAATCCTAACACCTTGAGGTAAAGACTTGAAATTTTTTGATAAGAAAATTAAAACTCTATTTTGGTTTTTAAGCCTTTAAAAATATATGAAAATAAGTGTCTTGATGTGAGGCTTAAGAGTGAATATGATTCTGTTTGTACATAGAATAATAAGAATAGGGTGTTCCTTCACAAACACCTTTCAGGTTCATGAAAATTAAGGTCAAAAGAACATCTGATTTTATTTTATTTATTTTATTTTTAAACAGAGTCTCGCTCTCGCTCAGGCTAGAATGCAGGGCACAACCTCGGCTCACTGCAACCTCTGCCTCCTGGGTTCAAGCAATTCTCATGCCTCAGCCTACCAAGTAGCTGGGACTACAGGCATATGCCACCATGCCCAGCTAATTTTTTGTATTTTTAGTAGAGATGGGGTTTCGCCATGTTGGCCAGGCTGGACTTGAACTCCTGACCTCAGGTGATACACCTGTCTCAGCCTCCCAAAGTGCTGGGATTACAGGCATAAGCCACTGCACCCAACGCAAAAAAAGAACATTTTTAAACCAACATGATTGTCAGTAGTATCTGTCTACTTTTCTCCCATCTAAATTCAGAGCCTGGGCTGTCTAGGAATGCCTAGAGTTCCTAAAGCACTTCTTAGAAACCTCACTTCCCCATAGACACGTTTATTGCTGGTGAGACCAGGAAAATATCCCTCTCCTGCTTGTTAATGGAGCCTGTGGCTGCTGATGGTCATGAGTGTCACTTGCCAGTTTGGGGGATGTGCTTTTCTTGTCCTCCAAACATTCCTGATACCTCTCCAACCCAGAAAGGAGGGACAGTGTTTGCATGGTGCCAACTAACACACTATATCCATGTATGAGGCCAAAGTGTAGGTTAAGATGAACAGAACTCCTAGGTTTTGTGCTTCGGGGAATGACAGAGCTCTTGACACAAAGGACTATGAAGCATTTCACTGTTTTTTTTCTTTTTAATAGAAGTTACATATTTGACGTTAAAAAACAAAACAAAAAAACATAAACAGTGCAGATAGGTGTAGTATAAAAAGTAAGTCTTCTTTATTTCCTATTCATACCATGTTGGCCAGTGTAATATTCCCCATCCTCAGAGGTAATCACCATGAATAGCTCCCAATGTGTACTTAGAAATATAATATAGAAGTATGCATGTCTATAAGTGTATAATATACATGTGCCTATATCTTTTTCATAAAAGGTCACAAATTGAATCATACAGTAAATTCTATTTTACAATTTATTCTTTTTTTCACTTTGCCAACATCTAGACATCCTCAGAGATCAGTATGTATAATTCTACCTTATTCTGATAAGAAGCTTTACAGTATTATGTTGTATAGCTGTGTTGCAAATTATTGAATGAGGTTGTTAAGGGTAGATATGTAGAATTTTCCAGTATTTAAGGTATTACAAATGATGCTTCATGAGCATCTTTGTTCCAGCTGTATTCTGCTTTGGCTGCCATAACAAAATACCATAGACTGAGTGGCTTAAACAATAGACATTTATTTTTCACAATTCTGGAGGGTATGAAGTCCAAGTTGAAGGTTCCAGCAGATTGGAAACCTGGTGAGGGCTCTCTTCCTGGTTTATTGACAGCTGCCTTCTTGCTGTCCTTACATGACAGAGAGTGAGCTCTGATTTCTCCTCTTCTCACAAGGACACAAATCCTGTAAGGGTTCTCTGCTTTCATGACCTCATATAAACCTAATTACCTCCCAGATGCTCCACCTACAAATACCATGACATTGGAGGCAATGTTTTCAACATATGGAGTTGAGGGAGACACATTCAGTCCATAGCAGTTCATACATCTCTGTATCCTTGAGTATATCATGTTTATAAGATATATTGTTAGAAATTATATTACTGGGTCAATGAATAAATAGACATAGTAAGTTTTTTGTAAACTGATTGCTCTCAACAAGTGGTTCATGAGCCTCCTATCACCTCCATTCTGGTTATTGCTTTTTATTTTATTTTATTTCACTTGATTTTATTTATTGTTAAACTTTTAAATATCTTCCAATCCAATGGCAAGTAAAAGAATATTACTCAGTTTTTCAGTAAGATTGAGTGAGCCTGAACATATTTCAAATGATTTTTGACCACTTATGTTTTTGTTCTTTGAAGTAAGTTTTGAATTCTATTGTTTACTTTTATATTGAGTTGACTTTTTTCGTATTTACACATAAACTCTTTTTTCATATTTAAGACATCAGTCTCTTGGCATATGTATTGCTTAATCTTTTCCCAGTTTGCTGATTTTCTTTTGAGTTTGACTATTGGGTGTTCCACTATCTACTGCCACATTATAGATTATCCCATGTCTTTTTTTTTTTTTTTTTTTTTTTTTTTCCTGAGATGGAGTTTTGCTCTTGTTGCCCAGGCTGGAGTGCAGTGGTGCAGTCTCAGCTCACTGCAGCCTCCGCCTCTGGGCAATTCTCCTGCCTCAGCCTCCCTGGGAGGATTACAGGTGCCTGCTACCATGCCAGGCTAATTTTTTGTATTTTTAGTAGAGATGAAGTTTCACCATGTTGGCCAGGTTGGTCTCAAACTCCTGACCTCAGGTGGTCCACCCGCCTCCTCCCCTCCCAAACTGCTGGGATTATAGGCATGAGCCACCGCACCTGGCCTATCCCATGTCTTTAAAACAAAATATCATATTACATTTTAAAATTCTGAGGGTTATGAATTTGGACAGGGCCCCATGAGGACAGTGTGGTGCTCTTCCTGTATGCGTTCTGCCAGAGATGTGGTGTCTCAGAGACCTCATCTGCTTAGCTGTCTGGAGCTCAACTAAGAGGCGAGGATGGCTGGCAGCCAGCTGGAATGGCTTGACTGGGGCTGTAGTGCTGGGACCTCAGTTCTTGGATCAGCTGGATTCTGTGCTCTTCTCCATGTAGCCTCCAGGTCTCTCTATTGCCACATGGCCCCTCCACACCACCTCTCCAAGTGCTGTGTTCTTCTGGCAGCTGTACTTCTTAGCTCAAGGGTGTCCAGGAGTGCAAATGCAGGACCTACCAGCACTCCTGAGGCCAAGCTCTGAAGCATCCATCACATTCTCTTGGTGAAGGCCAGTCACAAGCCCAGCTCAGGTTCACGACGGGGGTACAGAGGTATGCCTTTTGCCAAGCATGGTTTATTGGTGACCACCAGTGGAGCAGACTACAAGAAGGTTATTTCTGCTTTTGTTTTGTTGCCGTAGAAATAGTTTAAACATTTTATTGGTAGTCAGAGGTTTTCACCTACTACTTTTTGGTTTCTGGTTTTAACGTCAGCTCAGGGAAGATATCACCAGTGCAATCTTAGAAAATTTTTCATTCAGCGTTTCTTTCTTTCTTTTTTTTTTTTTTTTAAGACAGATTCTCCTCTGTTGCCCAGGCTGAAGTGCAGTGGCACGATCTCCACTCACTGCAACCGCTGCCTCCTGGATTCAAGCAATTCTCCTGCCTCAGCCTCCCAAGTAGATGGGATTACAGGTGCCCGCCATCACACCCGGCTAATTTTTGTATTTTTAGTAGAGATGGCATTTCACCATATTGGCCAGGCTGCTGTCAAACTCCTGACCTCAGGTGATCCACCCGCCTCGGCCTCCCAAAGTGCTGGGATTACAGGCATGAGCTACCACACCTGGCCCATCGTTTCTTATACTTTTGATGCTTTCTTTGATTTTTCGCATTTGAATTTTTATTTTATTGGGATCTACTTTGTTTTTAAGGAATACAATGGAGATCTAAATTAAACTTTGTAATTTTTTATTAACCTGTTCCAATACTGTCTTATGGAATGACCCACTGTTTCCCACTGGTTTGAAGTGCCATTTTTATGATATACTACATTTCCATACTGATAGGTGTTTATTTCCATACTCTCTATTTGCTTTTCTCCTTCCATTTTCCTCCAGTGACAATAACACCAAGATATGTTGAATAGCAGATTTTTTTTTTTCAATGCTTTTAGGTACATGGAAAACAGAGACATTATCCTGGGCTGGGGGACATACAATGGACACAAGGTAGCTTTCCAAAGAGTTGAAATATCTGGCGAGGTGCAGGAGTTCTGATAGAAATGGCCTAGAAAACAACCCCGGAAGTCATCACTTTTTTTCTACAGAACGTGGGAAGGGGGTTTAAGGTTTGTTGAAAATAGTAAAAGTGTGACCTCATGAGGCTGGATGACTAAATTCATCTGAATTATATTTGGTGGGCTCAACTGTAAGTCATTCCCCCAGCCTGTCACCAAGGGTAGCGATTGTGACCATTGTGCCAGCTGTGTGTGAGCGGCCACTTCCTCTTTGGCACTGGGCAGCCTACATAGGATGGGGGAGGGACAGTGGGCATGTCTTGGCTTCTTCTCTAGAGTTTCCCTCCAAAAATGAGAGAAATTAAAATGCCATTCTCCTTAGTAAGAGAAAATCCATTTTACATTTAAATATGGGTATACCTTGGAAACAATGCAGTTTCAGTTACAGACCACCCCCATGAAGCAAACATCACAGTAAAGCAAGTCCACAGGTATTTTGGTGTCCCAGTGCTTATAAAAGTTATGTGTATACGAACTATGTTGTAGTCTATTAAGTGTTATTATCATTATTTCTTTAAGAAAGTACATACTTCAATTTAAAACTACTTTATTGCTAAAACATGCCAACCATCATCTGAGCCTTCAGCAAGTGAAGGGTTTTTGCTGGTGGAGGGTTTTGCCTTGATGTTAATGGCTGCTGTCTGATCAGGGTGTTGACTGCCAAATTGTTTGGGTGGCTGTGGAAACTTGTTAAAATAAGACAACAATGAAATGTGCCACATCAAGGAAGATTTCTCTATAACATGATGCTGTTTGATAGCATTTTATCTATAGTAGAACTTCTTTCAAAATTGGAGTCATTCCGCTCAAACCCTGTCAAAGCCACTGCTTTATCAACTAAGTACATGTAATACTCAAATTCTTTCAGCCGGGCACAGTGGCTCATGCCTGTAATTCCAGCACTTTGGGAGGCTGAGCTGCCCAGATCACCTGAGGTCGGAAGTTTGAGACCAGCCTGGCCAAGACCGTGAAACTCCGTCTCTACTAAAAATACAAAAATTAGCTGGGTGTGGTAGCAGCCGCCTGTAATCCCAGCTACTTGAGAAGCTGAGGCATGAGAATCGCTGGAACCCGGGAGGCGGAGGTTGTGGTGAGTCGAGATCCTGCCACTGCACTCCGTCCACCCTGGACAGCAGAGCGAAACTCGGTCTCAAAAAAAAAAAAAAAAAAAAAAAAAAAGTCCTCTGTTGTCATTCCAACAGTGTTTACAGCATCTTCCCAGAAGTAGATGCCATCTCAAGAAACCACTTTCTTTGTTCATCCATAAGAAGCAAACTGTTCAAGATTTATCATGAGATTGCCGCAATTCAGTCACATCTTCAGGCCTCACTTCTAATTCCAGTTCCAGTTACTTCCTCCACTGAAGTCTTGAACCCCTCAAAATCACCCATGAGGGCTGGCCTCAGCCTCCTCCAAATTCCTCTTCATGTTGCTATTTTGTCTTCTCCTATGAATCATGAATGTTGTTTTCCTTCCCCCACCCGCATCTTTTCCATAAAGGTTCTTAGTGACATCTAGACTAGTATCTCCTTTCCAGGGATTTTCAATATGCTTTGCCCAGGTCCATCAGAGGAATTAGTATCTATTGAGAAGTGACAACGTGCTGGCATCCCTGGGTTGTCGCTCTCAGCGCCTCCTCGGCCTGGGCGTCCCCTCTGGCCGCGCTTGAGGATCCCTTCAGCCCCCCGCTGTGCTGTGGGGGCCCCTCTGTGGGGCTGGCCGAGGCCGGAGCTGGCTGCCTCTGCTCGCAGGGAGGCTTGGAGGGAGAGGCGCAAGGCGGGAACCCGGGCTGTGAGTGGTGCTCGCAGGCAGGCGCAGGTTCCGGGTGGGTGCGGGCTCTACTGCCCGGCATTCGGGTCAGCTGACCTGGGCCTCCTGGGCTTGATCAGGGGACGGGCTCCCTCTGGGCAGCGGGAAGTACCCAGGCTGGGTGCTGCAAAGTCCCCCAGCAGGTGCTGGTGAGAGGTGAACCCAGCTGGGCCTCTAGGAAGGGTAGGGGACTTGGAGAACTTTTGCCTCTAGCTAAAGGATTGTAAATGCACCAATCAGCACTCTGTGTCTAGCTAATCTGGAAGGGGCTTGGAGAACTTTTGTGTCTAGCTAAAGGATTGTAAATGCACCAATCAGCACTCTGTGTCTAGCTAAAGGTTTGTAAATGCACCAATCACTGCTTTGTCAAAATGGACCAATCAGCTCTCTGTTAAATGGACCAATCAGCAGGATATGGGTGGGGCCAGATAAGGTAATAAAAGCCTCTGGGAAGCAGCAGCGCAGTTGCTCTGGTCCCCTTCCACACTGTGGAAGCATTGTTCTTTGGCTCTTTGCAATAAATCTTGCTGCTGCTCACTCTGAGCCCACCTGCTTCTATGAGCTGTAACATTCACCATGAAGGTATGCAGCTTCATTCCTGAAGCCAGTGAGACCACAAACCCACTGGAAGGAATGAACAACTCCAGATGCGCCGCCTTTAAGAACTGTAACAGTCACCGCAAAGGTCTGCAGCTTCACTCCTGAAGTCAGTGAGACCACGAACCCACCAGAAGGAATAAACTCCGGACACACCATCTTTAAGAAGTGTAACACTCACCACAAGTGTCTGCAGCTTCTTTCTTGAAGTCAGCGAGAACAAAAACCCACCAATTCTGGACAAACTATGACAGATGTAGCCTTACATATGTATTTTTTTTTTTGTTTTGTTTTGTTTTGTTTTATTTTGTTTTGTTTTTTGAGACGGAGTCTCGCTGTGTCTCCCAGGCTGGAGTGCAGTGGCGCGATCTCGGCTCACTGCAAGCTCCGCCTCCCGGGTTCACGCCATTCTCCCGCCTCAGCCTCCGAGTAGCTGGGACTACAGGCGCCCGCCACCACGCCCGGCTAATTTTTTGTATTTTTAGTAGAGACGGGGTTTCACCGTGTTAGCCAGGATGGTCTTGATCTCCTGACCTCGTGATCCGCCCGTCTCGGCCTCCCAGAGTGCTGGGATTACAGGCTTGAGCCACCGCGCCCGGCCTACATATGTATTCTTAAATATAAGACTTTAAAACCAAAGTGACTCATTGATCCATGGGCCGCACAAGAGATGTTGTGTTAACAGGTGTGAAAAAAACATTCATCTTATACTTCTTCATCAGAGCTCTTGGAGTGACTAAGTGCATGATCAATGAGCAGTAATATTTTGAAAGGAATCTTTTTTCTGAGCAGTACTTCTCAACAGTGTACTTAAAATATTCAGCAAACCATGCTTTAAACAGGTGTGTTGCCGTGCAGGCTTTGTTCTTCCATTCCTAGAGCACTGTCAGAGTAGATTTAGCATCATCCTTAGGGGCCCTAGGATTTTAATGGTAAATGTGCATTGGTTTCCAGTTAAAGTCACCAGTTGTGTTAGCCCCTAGAGAATCAGCCCTTTTTTTGAAGCTTTGAAGCCAGGCGTTGACTTCTCCTTTCTAGCTATGAAAGTCCCAGATGGCATCTTCTTCCAATAGAAGGCTGTATCATCTATGCTAAAACCTCTTGTTTAGCGTAGCCACCTTCATCAATGATGTAAGCTAGATCTTCTGGATGACTTGCTGCAGTTTCTACATTAGCACTTGCTACTTCACCTTGAATGTTTTTGTGGTAGAGATGGCCGCATTTCTCAAACCTTGTGAATCAACCTTTGCTAGTTGCAAACTTTCCTTTTTTCTTTTTCTTTTTTTCTTTTCTTTCTTTTCTTTCTTTCTTCTTTTTTCTCTTTTTTTTTCTTTTTTTTTTTTTTTGAGACAGAGTTTCACTCTTGTCACCCAGACTGGAGTGCAATGGTGCAATCTTCGCTCACTGGAACCTCCACCTTCCAGGTTCAAGTGATTTTCCTGCCTCAGCCTTCCAAGTAGCTGGGATTACAGGCATCCACCACCATGCCTGGCTAAGTTTTGTATTTTTAGTAGAGACGGGGTTTCAAACTTTACTTTTGCAGCTTCCTCACGTCTCTCAGCCTTCATAAAATTGAAGAGTTAGGGCCTTGCTCTGGAATAGGCCTTGGCTTGAGGGAATGTTGGTTTCATCTTCTATCCAGATAACTCAAACTTTTTCCATATCAGCAGTAAGGCTGTTTGCTTTTTTATCATTTGTGTGTTCACTGGAATAGCACTTTTAATTTCCATCAGGACCTTTTTTCTTGCATTCACAACTTTGCAACTGTTTGATGCAAGAGGCCTAACTTTTGGCCTTTCTTGGCTTTCTATGTGACTTCTTCATTAAGTTTAATTATTTCTAGCTTTTGATTTAAAGTGAGAGGTGTATGAGTCTCCCTTTCACTTGAACACTTAGAGACCATGTGGGGTCATTAATCAGCCCAATTTTAATAGTGTTGTGTCTCAGAGAATAAGGAGGCCCGAGGACAGGGAGGAAGATGGGAGGAGGACAGGGAGGAGGATGGGAGGAAGACAGGAAGAAGATGGGAGGAGGACAGGGAGGAAGATGGGAGCAGGACAGGGAGAAGATGGGAAGAGGACAGGGAGGAAGATGGGAGGAGGACAGGGAGAAGATGGGAGGAGGACAGGGAGGAGGATGGGAAGAGGACAGGGAGGAGGATGGGAGGAGGACAGGGAGAAGATGGGAGGAGGACAGGGAGGAGGATGGGAAGAGGACAGGGAGGAAGAGGGGAAGCAGGTGGGAGGAGGACAGGGAGGAATATGGGAGGAGGACAGGGAGAAGATGGGAGGAGGACTGGGAGGAAGATGGGAGGAAGGCAGGAAGAAGATGGGAGGGAGGACTGAGAGGAGAACAGGGAGGAGGATGGGAGGACGATGGGGAGGAGGATGGGAGGAAGACGGGGAGGAAGGTGGGAGGAAGACAAGAAGAAGATGGGAGGAGGACAGGGAGGAAGATGGGAGGAAGACAGGAAGAAGATAGGAGGAGGATGGGAGGAGGATGGGAGGAAGACAGGGAGAAGATGGGAGGACAGGGAGGAAGACAGGGAGAAGATGGGAACTGGCTGTGGAGCAGTCAGAACACACACAACATTTTTCAATTAAGTCATCATCTTATATGTATGCGGCTCATGGCACCACAAATCAATTAGAACAGTAACATCAAAGACCACCAATCACCACAACAGTTATAATGAAAAAATTTGAAAAGTGAGAAATACCAGAATGTGTCATGGAGACACAAGCTGAGCATACCCTGTTGGACAAAATGGTACCCATAGACATTTGAGGCAGGGTCGCCACCCACTTTCAATGTGTAAAAACTGCAGTGTCTATGAAGTGGAATAGAGTAAGTTATGCTTATATGTGATTTTCTGCTACATGAATATTTGTAAGATATTATCGGTATTGGTTTCTTCACAAAACAATAGTTCCTTACACCACTGCCTATCAGTGTGGTTAATATAAAGAAAAAATATTTTACTGTTTCACTGTTGCCAAGAGAATAGTGACACCCATAACCATAACGTTAAGGCATGAAAGCATTGACTCCATTTGGTCATCCATTGATTTACTTATCAAGCAGTTATAGTATGTCCATGCTCTTATAGACTATTTATGGAAATCTCTTCCTTGGGCCTCAAGAGCACCTCTGATTAGGGTGAAACCTGCTTTTAGGGAGGCAAGTATTGAGACTGTCCAGCAGAAGCAAGAGAGTACATGTCCCGAAAGCTTAAGGTAGAGGGGCTGGAGGCTGCGTCAGCGCCACCTGGCGGGCATCCTCTTTTCATACATGTCCGGTTCCTTCTATGAGTTCCTCAGGCCCTATTACTCTACGTCCATTTTCTTCCCGCCATTAATGTATGTGAAGAAAGTATGCAAGCGCGCGCTCTCTCTCTCTCTGTCTCTCTGTCTCTCTGTCTCTCTCTCGTTTTCCAGTGTAAGTGACTTGAGATTCTTTTTTTTTTCGTCAAAAGAAATGATTTTTATTGTTACACAAAACATTTCTTATCAGAGCACACATACATCTAGAGAGCAGCTGCATTTTCAGAACAAACAGATGAAATACCTTTGGTGAACTGAGACTTGGGGAAAACAAGTCACCTTATTTTAAAATTTGGTAATGTGTTTACTGAATTTAAACAGAAATCAAAATCAGGACAGAGTGAGAAAAAATATTTCTGCGGATGCCTTCTCATGAGCAGAGCCTGTTGTGATGCTCATTAACACCGTGAGATTCTTTTAAGCTTTCTCTATGAATCATTTGTGTGAGCATTCTGTGGATGTAGTTCTCCATGCATTTTATGAAGAAAAAACAGGAAGTACCAACAGATAGGAGAGCCTCGTGCCTTGACTCACTGGCTCAGGTTGCTGCCTGAGAGTAACACAGTGCCCGCCCCTTACAGGCCTTGTCTCTTCACTTTTTTTTTTTTCCCCATCATTTTGTATTATTTCTCTGTGTTATAGAACACAGCACACAGTGGCTATAGCTATGTTTGGACATCAAAACACATTTTAGACTCTCCTTGTATTTATTTAGAGTTTACTACAGTGAGTTACAGTTTAGATTTTTTTCTTTCCATGTTCTTGTTTGCCAATTAAATGTCTATTGATACAAAGTATGAATACAAGGAAAAATAGTTCTTTGAGATGCATTTTTAAATAATAGATTAAGGGGTGTACCTTTACTTTTGTTATTGCTCAATTTTTGTTTGTCCAAATTATAGAACTGGTGTTGTTTTTTTTTTTTTTTTCATTGAAAAGAACTTCACTGATTTTGTGATGATTACATACAAATATGGATTTTAAATTAAACCATTAGTTTTTTTTTTTCTTTTAATCACTTCAGGCAGATACAGAATAACTAAAGTGTGGAATAAAATGTTTTTTACCTCTGTCAAAATGATTTAAGACCATTTGACTATACCTGTGTCATCAACTAGAATTGATTAAACATCTAGAATACAGTTGGTATGTCAAATTCCAGGAGGTGTTTCAGAAAATTTAGAAGATATTCCTACCCTCAAAGTAACTGGCAATCTGGCAGGAGAGGAGAAGGAACATACAGATGAATTTGCTGTGAGAGACCTGGGCTTGTGTAAACAAGATGCCCTGTTTCCATCTGGAAGATTCTTCTTTCAGACCAGGACCTCTCTAGGTATGGTCCATGTACCGGAAATCTGCCCCACTGACCCTCACATGTTCCACAGGTCTTGGATGGTTCCAAGCTAAATTGATTGAATACTGCTGTTCACATTTATTTCACAAATTTCAAGTTTTGAGTTTCACTTTCCTAGAAAATTCCTTATGTTCTTTTTTTTTTTAATTTTTTTTTTTTTGTGTTTGTTTTTTGTTTTTTGAGATGGAGTCTTGCTTTGTCACCCAGGCTGGAGTGGAGTGCAGTGGCTTGATCTTGGCTCACTGCAATTTCTGCCTCGGGTTCCAGCCATTCTCTTGCCTCAGCCTCCCGAGTATCTGGGATTACAGGCACCCAGATACTGGTTTTGAACTCCTGACCTCAGGTGATCCACCCACCTTGGCCTCCCAAAGTGCTGAGATTACAGGCATGAGCCCCTGCACCCTGCCCAAAATTCTTTATGTTCTAATAATTGCAGACTTCTTAAATTTGCACCTTTGCTGAGAGCACTGTTGTGGTCCTTTCGATCTCAGCAAATACAGTCAAAACTCTACAGACCATCCTGGCTCACATCTTATGTCACTTTCATGTCATTGTTTACACCTCTCCTGCTATTTTTCTGTCTTATGTCCCCAGTGCACATTCACAAAAATAAATCAATGACACAAAGTTTTATTTCAAGCAGCAGGGGAAAGATGAAAACATGAACATAAATAAGACAAGTTAGAATAACTTGGCAAATGTGAGCTGTTAGCAAAATTCCAGTACAAATATAGAATATGTGTGTACATGTGTAAAAATGAAGAGATTTGCAAGTGTGGTTATGTTGCAGAAATAATTTTTAAGGTGTAACAGGAGTTGAGATGCTGATTACCTCAACAATAACTAGTTTGTGCATCCCATTCCTTTCAAGCTTTTTTTTCCAAATAGTATCAAAACCCTTGAAAATTTTGCCTTATTTTTATTCAAAGAACAGTGAAGTTTCTCATAAACCAGTGAAATTCTTCTAGAACCAGCATGAAGTAATGTTCTCTAAAATGAAATAGAGAAGTTTATCCTTTATCCATAAGGGCAGAGAAAAGAACAAATCCATAGGAATAGTACTGAAAATTTCACATCTCAGAAGAAGATCTGGTATGATGGTTAACACTGAGGGTCAACTTGATTGGATTGAAGGATGCAAAGTAATGTTCCTGGTGTGTCTGTGAGGGTGTTGCCAAAGGACATTAACATTTGAGTCAGTGGACTGGGAGAGGCAGACCCACCCTCAGTCTGGGTGGGCACAGTCTAATCAGCTGCCAGTGCAGCCAGAATAAAAGCAGGCAGAACAGTGTGGAAGGACTAGACTGGCTGAGTCTTCTGGCCTTTATCTTTCTCCCATGCTGGAAACTTTCTGCTCTCGAACATCAGACTCCAAATTCTTCAGCTTTAGGGCTCTTGGACCTTGACCACAGACTGAAGGCTAGACTGTTGCTTCCCTACTTTTGAGGTTTTGTGATGAGGACTGGCTTCCTTGCTCCTTATCTTGTGAACCTGTGAGTCAATACTCCTAAATAAAGTCATATATATATGTGTGTGTGTATATATATGCATTTTATATATATATGTATTTTATATATATATTCTATTCTATCCCTCTAGAGAACCCTGATATATATATATATATATATATATATATATTATTCCGACTAATATATATGTATATATCCAACAAGATGAAGGAAAGGCAGCTTGACACAGGAAAAGCAAAAGTCTACACTAGAAATATATATGTGCATACTCTATTAGTTCTGTCCCTCTAGAGAACCCTGACTAATACTCTTCGGTGTAACTCACCCTGATCCCTAGAAGGTTGCAAAAATCAATCACAAAATTAATAGCCAAAGAAGCCACTGGAAATCATCTAGCCAAGAGAAAGCTAGATGGAGTCTCAGACTGGAGAGGCTTCTCCCTGGCCTTGGGCAGGACCCAAAGGAGCAAAAGAAGCTACTGCAAATCATCTAACCAAGAGAAAGCTACATGGAGTCCCAGAGTCGAGTGGCGTCTCCTTGGCCTTGGGCAGGACCTAGGCCGTCTCCTAGAGAGGTCCCTTAAGCTGCAGTAATGAGAAGCCATGTCCTGTTCCAGGCACAGAGCTTGCTGTCAGCCTGCTGATGCTGATGCTGATGGTGGAAGCTGAGCGAATGTCAGCAAGGTTCTGAGGAGAAGTTTCTTTCAACATGGATTCCTGTACCTATTCTAGTTCTTATCAAATGTGTAAACAAGTTAAGACACATTCAGACATGGAGGATCCAGAAATTGTTATCTTCCCTGCAACTTTTCTGAAAATACACCATGATATTATTACATGATACAGACTCCAGTAAAGGACAAGGAGACTCAACAATGTGGAAGAGACATGCAATTCAGAATGAATAAAAGGAATTCCCAGGCCGAGCACTGTGGCTCACACCTGTAGTCCTAGCATTTCGGGAGGCCCAGGTAAGAGGATTGCTGAAAGACTAGAGTTCTAGACCGGCTTGGGCAACATAGTGAGACCCTGTCTCTCTTTTAAAATTAAATTAAATTTAAAAAAGAATTCCCAGAGGAAGAAAAAAATACCTGAAAAAGGAATTTTTTTTTTTTTTTTTTTAAGATGCAGTGGCGTGATCCTGGCTTACTGCAACCTTCACCTCTCAGGTTCAAGCGATTCTCCTGCCTCAGCCTCCCAAGTAGCTGAGATTACAGGTGTTTCTACCATGCCAGGCTAATTTTCGTATTTTTGGTGGAGACAAGGTTTCAACATGTTGGTCAGGCTGGTCCTGAATGCCTGACCTCAAGTGATCTGCCCACCTCGGCCTCTCCAAGTGCTGGGATTACAGGTGTGAGCCACCACGCCCGACTGAAAATGTACTTTAAAAAATATATAAATAAATGAAACCCAAGATAAGGCAGGGGGTTCAGTAAGAAAATTCCAGAAAGACAGCTTGGAAGCGGACCTGAACAAGAAGGAGTCAGCTTAGAACAGTCAGTGAATGAGATGCTGAATGAGCTGGGTTTGCTGAGCGCTCTCATCAGGAAGCCGTGTGCTGCTTCTGTCAACAAGAAAAAGGAAAGGCAGCTTGACACTCAGGAAAAGCAAAAGTGTGCACCAGAAACCTGTCCATAGACATAAAGCAAAAAGATTTCTCAAAGTTAGTGTAAGGAATAATGATTCATTTGAGCTGAATTTCAGAAAATTCCTCCTGGGGTGACCCAGGTTTAGGAACACAAGAATGAGACTGTACCTTGAGGCTGCAACCAGCCAATGTAGTTAGTGTCACGAGTGTGTTTATTTCACTTCCAGCATCCAATCAGAAGCAAGGCATGTAATTATGGTTGTTACAGAATGAAACGTAAATGTTACAAATCTTGAAAATGTAACAATAATGGTATAGTTGGAAAAAAGCTGAGAAGTGGAGGGAGACAAGGTGAAAATACTGCCCAGGCTCCCGTTTCTTTATTTTATGTGGCGGATATGCAAGGTGGGGACCAAACTTCGCAGTGGAGATGTAGCTAAGCATTAAACAAAACTGAAGTCAGTGTAAGAGTTAAAAATTAAAATGTCAACTAGAAATTGGGAGGGGAAGGATGCAGTAGCAGAGCCATCCACAGCGGGACGTTGACCTCCACGGCTGCAGTCCTATCCTGACGGCCCCTATATCAGACCTCCCATTCCCTTGCATTTTGTCGTCTGCACCTCAAGGTCTGTCTCTGCAGCTCAGCCTCTGCACAACCCCATCTTGCTGGCCACATGCTCTTCTTGGCCCGCACCCCCATCCCCAGTCCCTGTTTCCCAAAAGGACACAGACGTGGTGTTGGCTGAATCTGCGACTCGGCACATCCCAGGTTCAGGCTCTCACAGAGTCCCACCCGCTGGGGTCTTACCTCACAGGGAATGTGTTTTTAAGAACAAATTTGAAAACAAGCCAACATACCTTGCCCCCTCAAAAAAGACCCTATTTTTCCCCCTAAACTGTGGGCGTGCTGGCTCAGCATCCTCAGGACCCAGCTGTTGCTGAATTTTAACTTATAATTAATCCAGATGAAAAGTTGTGGGGCTCCAGGACAACCTGGGCATGAAGGTTCTGAAGGGCAGTTTCCTAGCAGCCCCGGGCTTGCCGTGGGAAGGGACCATGCTGCCATTTCCTCGTCATACCATGGGGTGTGTCTGCCGGGGCCAACCCTGTGTGAAGAGGCCAGCGCTCGGGACAGTCTGTACTCTGCTTCCCTCCTGTTTCTCCTGCTCACCCCAGCTCCCTGTTTGTATCTGAATTGTGGATCCTGCAGACGAAACTGCAGCCATAGTTATTTGACTGTATCTTAACTGAGGACTTGCATTGCAAAGCCAGGCCAGCGCTGTGCATACACACAATAAAAGGGAACATTTATTTTAAAAAAAAAAGAAAAGAAAAGAAAAAAAAAGTTCTCTGTGTTCCCAGGCTCCTCCCTGCACTCTTTCTTCATCTCTTTGCTCATATTTAAGTGGGTGTATCTGTTTCATTCTCAGGCAAAATACTCATCAGCCCTTTTGACCACAAATCCAAAACACTGTGTTATATAGGTTTTGTTAGGAACAAAATATGAGCTCATGTCCTCTGTCTTTCCCTGTATTTCTGACTCTAAATTGGTTGGCAACCCAACACATAATATTTGATGTTCGTTCACCCTAAAAACAACAGCTTTTCTCCCATCAGAGGCTGCATGGAAGTAGATGGCAGCTGTCAGTTCAGGAACGAAGGTCCCACCCTCTTTTCTTTGCCTTTGTGAAGTCTGACTTCTGTCTCCTTGGTCAAGACATTTTCATCTTTTTGACTCACAACTAGCTTTCATCCAATTATTGGTGAAAGTTTAGTAAGCAGATCTCTGAGGTAAACAAAAGAGCCCTGCTTTGTAGTTGCTGCCAATTTCTGCGGTGTAAATACACCCATATGGGCCAGCTTCAAACTACCAATGTGTCCTCACTGAGGACAGACTTGCAAAGGAAAGACACAGTTGGCTCTAGAGCCAGTGCGGCCGCCTCCAGCACAACACTGCTTCCATCTTGTCTCCTTTGGAAAGACTCCTCTAAATCCCTCTCACTAGATGTAGACACTGGGTGCTGGGCAACTTCTGACATCTGTCTTTAAAGATGGTAGCGATGAACAGTTCCCCTGAAGGTGAGGATGCAGATGACCCACGGCCCTACTTGTTAAGTAGAGAACCAGGCAGAAGCCGGTATTCCACCACGGCACACCATCTTGCCTGTCTTGCAGAACACAACTTTCTGAGAGCAGGGGTTTATACAGGCGGCGTAAGCTGTTTCCCTAACATTACGCCTTAGTGCTATTGTTCTACATAAGAATTACGTAGACGATCTGGGTGCGGTGGCTCGCACCTGTAATCCCAGCACTTTGGGAGGCCAAGGTGGCCTCAAGATCACTTGAGGACAGGAGTTCAAGACCAGCCTGGCCAACATGGTGAAACTCCGTCTCTACTCAAAATACAAAAATTAGTTGGGCGTGGTGGCAGGTGCCTGTAATCCCAGCTACTTGGGAGGCGAAGCCAGGAGATTCTCTTGAACTCAAGAGGCAGAGGTTGCAGTGAGCTAAGATGGTGCCACTGCACTCCAGCCTGGGGAACAGAGCAAGACTTTGTTGCCAACAACAACAAAAAAAAGATAGATAGATGTACGTCTATTACATTTACACACACACCCACAGACACACCAGTGGCTCTAAACCACTCTCTGCCTAAAAATATAATTAGTTTGAATGAATAAGCAAAACCATATGAAATATTTAGACAATCTTAACCCATTTAGGTTAGACTTTTTATTGAATCGTAACAGTTTGAAAAGACTACCCAGCAGTCTTCTGTTGTGGTTTAATCAAAAGTCCACTTCAGAGGCCAATCTTTTCTGAGCCTCTGCAGCCTGGTGTTGTTTTGACATCTTGCAAGTAGGATAAAGTAGACCACGCTCACAGACAGTGCTGGGACGGGGCCGGCCGGGGGAGTGCCCTGACACATTGCTGGAAAGAGGCGGCATAAGCCCAACCAGGGTCTTTAGGGAAATGTTAACTTAGAAACCCCTGTTCTGTTTTTCCCAAGTCAAAGGAAGAGTCTGCTTTTAATAACATTGCAGTGAAACGGAGGTACAGGAATTTGCCTTCCGGTTGGGAAGAAAGCACCATTCGGAAGCAAAGCCCCGTGTGTCAGCATCACACGCTCTGATTCATCACTTAATGTGCGGGCTGGGTTTGGCTGCCGGCTCCATGACTCGGCATCCCAGTCTTTCCAGGCGAGCCTGCGCCTCGCAGCCCCGGCTGGCTGCAGCCCTCACAGCTGCAGCAGCAGGGTCAGAGGACCCCTTCTGAGAATCTCCAGTTACCTCCTGGACAAAATCACCGTCCTTTTGCCATCATACCTCTCTCTGTTCAAATGCATAAATCACTGAGTCTTTCCTGCAGCCACGATTAATTCGCAAAATGTAACAAACAAAACCTGTTCTTGTCAATATTTGTTTTAAGGCAAACATCTACATTTTTATATCCTTCTCCCTGTTTAAATCAGACCCGCTCCACTGTTTGTAATCCGTTGTCTGAATGCCATTGTTTCTGTATACCAGACCGAAAATTCCACATTAGAACCTTTATGGGCAGAGTGGACTGGAATATTTGAAATTTAGACCATTTCACAAAATCTGAGGTGTGTTGTCTTAGCAGCTTTGTAATGTCTTATGATGTGAGTATTTGGGCATGTGGAAATTGAGACGAATTTACTCACTCCAGGCACGGGGTAAAGCAGACTGGCCTGCCCATCCTCTGCCCTACTTTTTCTCTCCCCCAGGCAGGACTGATTTATCCTGCAGTTTAACTACCTATTAGAGACATGCTTTTCCTCGCACTCAGTACATTATGTCTGTTCCTTGGACCATCGATCTGAACTGCTTTTTGACTTTTCTTATTAAATTTATTGATTATTGGCCAAACACGGTGGCTCACGCCTGTAATCCCAACAATTTGGGAAGCCAAGGCAGGTAGATCACCTTAGGTCAGGAGTTTGAGACCAGCCTGGCCAACATGGCGAAACCCCGTCTCTACTAAAAATACAAAAAAATGAGCCGGGCGTTGTGGCATGTGCCTGTAGTGCCAGCTACTCAGGAGAGTTGCTTGAACCTGGGAGGTGGAGTTTGCAGAGAGCCAAGCTCACGCCACTGTGCTCCAGCTTGGGTGACAGAGCGAGACTCTGTCTCAAAAAAAAAAAAAAAAAAAAAAAAAGATAGATAGATTAGATAGGTAGACAATTATTTTTCTCTAATTTGATCCCACACTCAGTGACAGCAGCATCCAGGCTCATGTGTTATTGGCATCACCCAGAGCCCCACATCCTGCCTCCTGGTACTGCTGCTGCTGCTTCTCAGTGGACTCCCTCTCTCTTTCATTTCAGCACGTTCACATCGACCTGCACAGTGCATAGTCCAATTTACATACTATCTGTTTCAGAAAGACCTTCTCAATAATTTCAGCTTTAAAATTTGTTCTGCTTCCTCTGAATTCACCTAAAATATTCCGGTTTTCTATATTTGTATTTTATTTTATTTTATTTTATTCTACTTTATTATTTTTGAGTCAGAGTCTTGCTCTGTCGCCCAGGCTGGAGTGAAGTGGTGCGATCTCAGCTCACTGCAACCTCCGCCTTCCAGGTCCAATCTATTCTCCCTGCCTCAGCCTCCTGTGTAGCTGGGATTACAGGCGCCCACCACCACGCCCAGCTAATTTTTGTATTTTTAGTAGAGGCAGGAGTTCCACATGTAGGCCAGACTGGTCTCAAACACTGACCTCAGTTGATCTGCCCACCTCGGCCTCCCAAAGTGCTGGGATTACAGGCGTGAGCCACCTCACCCGGCCCGGTTGTCTGTATTTTAAAATATATGACTTCCCTGCTGTACTCAATCCCACAATACACACATAGTACAATGTCTGGAAAATATGCCTTCAAGGCCTATTTATAGATGACTGGAAAAAAATACTTGGTTAGAAAAATGGATAGTGTATGTTTGATAAGTAGTCGTTGGTTCTGACCCGATTGAAGATAAGCAGGTGATATCATCAATAAGCTGAAGAGAAAGGCAGTGGGAAATATATCTGTTTATAAAGGGAGGATGTGCTACCTTGGCAAATGGAAAAATACGAGTGAGAAAATAAACATTCCCCTCAACCCCGCCTCACAGTGGTGAACACCCTCAGCTGTGGCTGGATATCCTTTATCTGAGCCTTTGGTAAATATTTGATAAAATCCCAAAATATTCCCTTATAAAACCTACATATTATTTTTGGTTTTTCCCAAGACTTCTCTCAGAGTGATACCAGCAACAGTTTTAATAAGGGGGGAAAGGCTTTGTCCTCTCTCAGAATAAACCTCATTATAACCTTTGTAAAAAATGGATTGGTATAATATTTTGTAATTCTCATCGGAACATACTGAAAGATGTTTCCGTCTGACCTTCTTTTTGGACAATGGGAAATATATTTATGCAACTATCTCCCTGAAGTTTCTCATTTCAGCCTCATCTGTGAAATGTGTGCCTGGCTAGCCAGGGCCTCCCCACTCCACAGTCACTGTCTGGGCCACGCTGACATTAACTGTGGGGTGGAGGATGCTGATGCTGTCCGGGCCCTGCAGGCAGCCAAGGGCTGCTGTGCAGCCAGCTGCCAACCTCAAGTAAGCGATGCTTTGGGCAGAGGAGCCCTTGGATTCCCTGCCCTTTTGCCCTTGACTTCAACCTATGATATGCCATTGAGCTGTGATAGCCTGCTTTATGCTGGTTTATACGCATTCCGGGCCTTTTAGACGTTATTCCCAGTCACTTTTCTAGATTCTTCACTGCAAATTACAAGGAAGCCACAAGCATAAATTTGCAATAGGAATTAGACCACTACCTCAGTTCTCTTAAAATTAAAGCTGTTGCAACCTAGGGAGGGGGAATCACCAAAATTATCACCTGATTCAACCATGTTTTAACTCTTATTCAGAAACTCAAACATTTTATGAAACTTGCCATCTATCACTTTGGAAGTTCTGTCTACCCAGATAGCTTCGCCCAGTACCAAAATGACATTCCACTGTCAGCAAAGATGCCCACGACTTTAGCTTTGAAAACATCCATTTAGTAATCATATGCATGACCCACTTCAGCCACAGCATTTTCCCATAAACAATGACTGTGATGAGCACAAATTGTATGTGCCTCCGTTTCCTCAGCTGCAAGATGAAGATAATTATATCCATTTTGGAGAACTGTTGTGAAGTATACATAAAAATCATGTAGATGAAGGGATATCGTGAACAGTGGAAAGCAATATACAAATGCAATGCATAAATATTATAGCTTGTGGGACCTTCATGATTCCCCAGAACCTGTAGCTCATTTCCCTTCTACCTTATAGGCATCAGGATTCCACATGAAACTTTCAGTAAAATACTTCTGTAATTCAGAGGGTTCACTGTGCCAAACTGATCTGATTGCTCATTGAAATTCATTTGTAACATCTTAGTTTTACAGATTCATTTTAACTGGAAAATTGGCAAATATAAGGCATCTTAAAGTGTCAATTACAAGTATCAATTAGAGTGATTTTGCTTTACTATGGAAAATTTGCTTTCCTACAAGTTCTGTTATAGTCATCCTTCTCAAAACTCAATAATCAGAGATTTGTTCTTGATTTAATTGAAGATGTAGCAGATGAGAAAAACCTTTTCTATACAACTGGGAGACATTTTGTATGCCATGAACAACATCAATTATCAGAGAGGGTAGAAGCACACAATTCTAAACCAAAATGTACTATGGAAGCAAACTTATTTTTAAACAATTGCCATATAGGGTACCCACATCTGTTATTTATCATTTAAAATTGTATTGCTTTGGTAAGCAATCTAATCAATCAAACCGCTATGTTCCCTAATCCCAATAAAGCATTCTTCTCTTACAGAAGGAAAATGAGTCTAAAAAAGAGATAATACTTTAGCATCTATTTTTTGGATTAGACCTTTTAGAGTCTTGAAAGGGAGCCTCAAAGCATACGTAAATAAGATGATCGCATATCTGAAAAAGTAGAGAAGTTGAGTGAGAGGAATGATAGGAGAGAAGAATCATGAAACACCAGCTGCTCTCATAGCATATGATGTAGCTACATTCTTCACTGCTAAATTAAAAAACAGATTCAGGCTTCTGGGCTTGAGGAGGCTGCAGTTAGGAATGAATGCCACGTGTTAACTTGAGCGTGAACAAAGAAGAGGATATGAGTATTGAACACTGTTGGCTCTGCTATCAGCTGTGAGCGGCTATCTGGGCCAAGGGATAGGGACAGTGATAGTGCCCAACACCTAGAAGAGAAAGTGAGAAGATACTGGGAATACTCAGAAAACAGTATATCATCTCATTGATGGAGTTACTGGAATCATTTCTTCCTCTCCTCTAATTCTGTCATGCCCAAGAGATTACACCACAATGTGCTGTATGTGACTGTGCATGCCGAACACGCCTTCCTACAACAATGACAGGTTTTTGTTCAGTCCTCTGAATATTGTATTATCTAGGAATAGAACATGACCAGAAAATACATCCAGTGGAATTTATTTTCATGGCTCCAAATTTAATTTCAGCATCAGGAATTGAGATATGGCAACAGGAAATGAATCTGGAACCACAGGCAAGAATATAATGTTGGAAAAGGCCCCCAACAGTGCCAACACCATCTTGTAAACACTTATGAAGCTTGGTCCTGTGAAAATGAGCATACGTCACCTCCCCTGCTCCCCCAGCTCCTCCCATCGCCATTAGTTCTTATATGCCCTGTTTTCCTTATCTATTGCCTTATTGTGTGGGTTATGGGTTTGGTCAGGTCTAGGCTGGGGGATGTTTCTACTCTATATGGCATTGAATGAGGTCACTTGGTGGTGTTCAGCTGGTGGAGGGGCTCACATGTCTGGCATCTTGGTAGGTGTGGCTGGAAGAATGGATTCCACTGTGGTTGTTGATGGGAGATGGACACATGGCCTCTCCTAAATGGGCAGGGTCAGAGCTCAGGGCACCCAGAGAGAGCGGTCTAAAAGACAGGGAATGGAAGCTGCCCATTTTAGGCATGAGTTCTGAAACTGACAGAGCAGTACTCCCACTGTCTTCTACTGGCAAAGTAGTCACAGACTCTGCCCAGGTTCAAGGGGAGACCCCACCTTGCAATAGGAGGAGGGCAAAAGAATTCAGGGCCACCTTCAATTCTTCCATAGTCCTTTCTACACATAAACGTAGTGTCTCATAAGTACAACTGACAGCTGTATTTTCTCTCACATAATTATTCATCACCCGTCACACCTGCCCTGCTTCACCCGCACTTTGTAGTCTCTCCTCCAACACTGCCTAGGGGATTGTCCCTTCCTACTGAAAACAAGGTGGTCTCTAGCCCCTTAGCTTTACTTGTTCACTTCCCACCAGCTCAGCTGATTTTGTGCCCTTCAATCCTTTCCAGCTCCCTTTGTCTGGGTAATTCCTATTTTTCCTTCACTGCTCAACTTCTCTAAGAATTCTTCCCTCCCACCCTGCTCCTTACCCCCACTGTGCCCTCATCCATTCATTCATGTGTCCATTCAATTGTTTGTTCAGCAGATATTTACTGAGGCACTCATAGGCACCCCAGCTAACTATGGATGAAAAAGAGCATAATGGCAGTTGGGGTGGGCATGCTCCTGAATCTCAGAAGCCTCACTGGGGGTTTGGCTCCCCAGGGGAAGCCCGGCAGTGTTGTATTTTAGATTCCTGGCCACCTGCACACCTTGTCAGCACCTTCAGGGTGCAAGCAAGTCAAGCTACAGTTAGCAGGCTCTAGTTCTGTGAGCCATCCGTGGAAGGGGTATTTACTTTCTTATGCCAACCGTATGGGTCTCCTCTTGCCGACTCTAGTGTCAGAGGGGAAAAGAGAGAAATTTCCTGGCTCAGTGAAGCTGGAGCAAGGTCTTAACAGGATGTTTAGTAGCTATGGTTGGAATTCAATTTTGAGTTTTCCTGCTGTGGCAGTTAAATGTGAAGCTTTATATTACCATTTCTCTTCCATTCTTCTCAGCTACATTTTCACTTGGAAGTTTTTTCACTGGTCATGAAAGCAACCAAATGTAAGGAAAGTCAATACAAAGTTTTAAAAACAGCAACAAATAAGTGGTCTATGCAATATTGTTATAATACAGTGAGGTCAGATCTTCAGAAATAACATCTATTCCCACCTCAGATTTTGGAGTTGCTTCAAATTTTCCATCTTTAGCATTGGTAGAATAAACACATAATTAGACTTTAGAACAGGACCAAATCATATCCTCATTAAATAAATACAGTTATACATGATGGACCACATTTGTCCAACATGCATATCATTTTAATGCTTGTAAGTAATAATTCTGCCAATATGGCAAGCCAGATATCAACAATGTGTCTAGAAGCGCATACAAAAGAGATCACTAGGAAATGTGACCACCTGGAAGGGCATGTGAAAAAGTTCCCATAGACAAAGGCTAATTTCACTTAAGACAAAAACACGGGGAGAATTTCAAAGACAAGTATATCACAAGGAGCATTTTCCAGACATGGAGAAATGCATGAGCAACACACGATTTGAAAACAGAAAGTATTTAAGATACTTTAAGGTCCAAGCAAAGCACTAAACGGGAAATGAGTCTTGGAAAGGCAGGTGGGTGCCATGGTGACAACTGATTGGAATCCCATCCTGATGAGTTTGGTTTTAGTTTAAAAGGGAATGGGACACTGCTGAAAAGTTTGGAAAAAGTAGGAATGTCTTTACAGCTATGATTGAGGAAGATTAATATGTCAGTCATTTATAGTCTGAACTGAGGTTAAGAGAGATGTTGTAAGAATACCATAGTGGTCTAGGAAGGAAATAATGAGACTCGCATGAAGTCAGTGCCCACAGCAGAAAAGCAAGGGAACTCGTGGGAAAGTCACTGAAGGCAGTGGCCACAGAAAGATTGTCAGTAGCTCATGGTGGGGTGGGTAGGTCAAAGAGGTTGGCAGGTGGGTAGTGGAGCTAATGAAGACAGAGTAGTGTCAAAAAAGTCTCCAGCAGTGAGAACTTTCCATCTGAGGACACAGGAAAAGGTCACACCATTTAATGCAAACAGAACTCACTATTCATAGCACATATAACTTAGCTGGGGAAAGGAATAGGATTGATAATGAATGTGGTTTTTTACTTCATTTGTTCATTCAAAAATAATTTTGTGTTCTTCTTTGTGACAAATCGTGTGCTAAAATGTTTGGCAGTACAGAGATGACTTACCCAGATCTGTCTAGGAGAACACAGATAGGTTTAAGGAGAAAGGCATGAAACATCTTGAGCAAGTCTCCGAATCTGCAGAGTAACAGAATAAGAAAGACACAGCTCCTTCAAAACTCTGAATCATTATTTCTTGCTCACTTTGTGACTGACTAGATGGGATCATTGTTATCATCTTATATTTGTTGAGTTATTAGTTGCCAGGCACCAAGCAGTGTGTATAAAGAAACTATTATTTAGCTTTCAGAGACACTTTCTGAGGTGGATACTACTGACTGGTCCATATTTTACGTGGAAACTGAGGCTCAGAAAAGATGAACTGGCACAAGGCCACTCCTCTAGTCGGCCTCTGTTCCTGCACCAGTGACATAGTGATATCATAGTGAAGGCACAGACAGTGTGTAAGGTTTGAGCCCAGTGTCTATTTAAACTCTATTATTGTTGTTTCTAACATTAGGCAACTATAGGGTACCTTGTTTCCTGATGAGAACAAAGCTAACTCAACTTCATGGCATGTGAACAGATAACCAGCCCTCCTCAATTCTGTGCTTTAACTGGCTAAGCTAATTACTGATACGTTGGTATTCTATGGTACCCCTCTACTTTCAATCACTCAGTACAATCCTGATGGCTGGGATAATCTACACCTTTGCCTTGACCGAGCATACCAAAAGCAGCTTTTGACTTAACTATGAAAGGGGAATGTAGAAATAGATCTTTCTTAAGCACCTTTAAAACTAAATATTGGTAGGCTGGGCACGGTGACTCACACCTTTAATCCCAGCACTTTGGGAGGCCAAGACACTTGGATCACGAGGTCAGGAGTCCAAGACCAGCCCGGCCAAGATGGTGAAACCCCATCTCTACTAAAAATACAAAAAATAGCTGGGCGTGGTGGTGGGTGCCTGTTATCCCAGCTACTCGGGAGGCTGAGGCAGAAGAATCCGTTGAGCCGAGATCGTGCCACTGCACTCCAGCCTGGGTGACAGAGTGAGACTCTGTCTGCAAACAAACAAAACTAAATATTGGTTTCTGCCACCAGATACATTCTCTAAAACCTTAAACTCTGACCAATTTCACAAAACAGCCATTAATTTTTAACTTAAAATTTTTTTATTTTTATTTTTTAGAGACAGGATCTTGCTCTGTCACCAAGGTTGGGGTGCAATGGCATAATCATAGCTCACTGCCTCCTCGAACTCTTGAGCGCAGGAGATCCTCCCGCCTCAGCCTCTTTGGTTTCTGAAAACAAACTTGCTGTAGTTTCTGAAGAATTATTCAAGCTTGTAATACCTCAAAGCCTCATGTTTAGGGGAATAGGGACCCAGCAAAATGGCCCTAGTTCTTTGATACCCAGTTTTTAGTCATACACCAAACAATAGGGAATTGGAGGAAGTAAACATGCCACCATGCCCAACCTATTTATTTATTTATTTATTTATTTTTTATTATTTTTGGCTGAGATGGAGTCTAGCTATGTTGCCCAGGCTGACTTCAAACACCTGGCCTCAAGCGATCCTCTTGCTTTGGTCTCTGTACGTGCTGGGATACCAGGTGTGAACCACTGTGGCTGCTCCAAAGTTTTCTTGCAGAGGCAGGGTTTTACTATGTTGCCTAAACTGACCTCTAACTTCTGGGGTTCGAGAGATCCTCCCACCTCAACCTCCCAAAGCGCTGGGATTATAGGCATGAGCCCCCGCACCCAGCCCATTATTTTAAGAATATTCAGATATAGGCACTTAGGGAAGATGAAAATTTATAAGAAGAGTGAGGATTGTTTGCCTGATTGCAAACTTCAAAAAATTTGCTTCTTGAAAGGTTATGCTTAGAGTGATCACCCAGAGAGTCCATCACGATGCAAAGGAAATGTATTGGGAATTTGTAAACCATCTACTTCCAAGAAAACTTCACAGGAATATTTGTGAGATGTCTAGGTAAGGACTAAACAAGGACATCACTCTAACAAGCATGCAACAGCATGATCTCTGAAGGTCGAACAGGACTCTTAACCTACATATTTGCTTTTCCTAAGACAGCAGCTCCTCTATCCCAAGAGCTATAATTAGATCTAACTGCTTTTTCCATAGGTCGCTCAGACACTCTACATCTTTTACCTCTGAAAAACCTAGATGATGTCAGAATAAAGATGTATTTGTCTTATCCCCTGTAGATATGCATGCACTTCACAAATCTACTGTAGTTTGGCTGCAATTTGGAGTCCTTCAAAGTTTGGGAGGAATGTTTAGGGCTTAGAGATGTTAGACAAAGGGCTGGTACTTGGAAGACACTCTAAAAACAACCTTGCTCTAGTTTCTGAAGAATTATTCAATCCTGTAAGACCTCGAAGCCTCACGTTTAGGAGAATAGGGACCCAGCAAAAAGACCCTAATACTTACATTTGATACCCAATTTTCAGTCATACGCCGAACAATAGGAAATTGGAGGAAGTAAACAGAAGCTAGCGGAACTCACTGATATCTTAGCTTGAACCTCTCATGACAAAAAGTGCTTTTCAGATTAAAAAGAAAAGTCACTTTTATGGTAAGATTGTTTTGAACAGCACAAGCTGTGCCTAGTGTTTCCTCGGGGCGCCCATGAACTTGGCTGTGATCCTATCAGCCAAAAAACTGGCAGAGCCCCCAGGGGAAGTGGGGGCGCTGTGGCCCCCCTGGGGCTGCCTCCTGAACACCCTCTCCCCTTGCTTTTAAGCATGGCCAAGTTCTGACTTGGAGCAGCCATAAAACTCTCCTGGTAGCATTTTAAAGGCTTTTAAAAGAATGCCCCCTCATAATGTGTTCTGTTACAGCGGTGATTGTTATTGTTGTTATTTCCTGCTTTGTAGCAAGAGTGAAATCTCCCTCAGGGTATATTGAGAAAGGATTGAGAAATTCTAACGATAGATCATAGTAGCCCACTTCATTTTCTGCTGTAAAGGCAAGTTCCGCCTGGCGTCTAGTATACTGGTTGGCAAGGTCTTCCTCTGAAGAAGTGATTGTTCTCAGACCCCGGAGGCAGAATGCAGGAAATGAAACAGAGTTTGCTGTGAAATAACACTATGGAAAATAAATTCTATTTAAAAACTAATGTGATCCTTTCCCAATTGTCTTGTAGGTTCATTGACTGGAATGTAGAATTCTGTTCCCCAAATGAATCAACAGTGCTTAGAATAGAGGAAGACAGACTTTTCCCAGGGTAAATCCCTGACAGAGTGTTATGTTCATGGCACAGACAGACATCCGTCTTCCCAACTCTGTTAGGGCCACATTAAATCTGAGATAGCATTCACCTTTTCTCCAGCATCCCCCAAGGCTGAAATACAGCCACATGGCTCCTCTTCATCTTCAGCCTATGAGTCCCAAACTCAGTGAGCTTTTCTCAACACAGAGCATAAATTAAATGACTGCATCCTTTTGCTCTCATCTCCAGTGTGGAACCCCCGAGTCTGAAATCTTGGGAAGCTCTATGTCATTTACTGAGTGTGACGCAATGCCAAGACCCAGTGCTGCCGTACACAGAATCTTGTGTAAGATGGATTAAGGCCTCTTTCATCCTGAAGGGAAAAAGGAAAGTCTGCCAGCTACAAGGAGGTTGGCAAAGAGAATAGGGACTCTTTCAGAAATAAATCTGATTTTGAAAAATAGCATCTCAGGAAGAAAGCCTTTTAAAAAGCTAGGAAGTAAGATAACATTCTCAGAATACTGTAAAATAAGAACTGATTTTCATAGGATTTGAATGAATAAATCATCTCATTGCTTTAGGGTCACACAAGGGAGACGGCAGAATAATAGAAGCTGGGAGCTGGAGAGCTGATACGAGACCTGTTCTGACCCCATGGGTCTAAGTGAGAGACCTCAGACCCCAACTGCTGTTCACATGCATGTACATTCAAATATATACTGATTACTAAATGTATGGGGCTTCTTTTGGTTTCTATTCTTACTGCATTTTATTTTAAGCTTCTTAGCAATAAATAATAATAAGTGCTTTGAAAACATTAAAAAAAATTATAGGTAATTGGAAGCTGTCGTTTTCATTAGCACTATATTCTCTGAAGAGTTTTGCAGTTTCTTTAACAAAACTCCCAAGAGGAAAGTTTACATTTATTGAATGCATTCTCTCAACCAACACTATTTTTAAAAACTTTTAAATTGTCTTACAGTTGTTTTGTCTTCTTTTCTTTTAATGTACACTCGAATGTTAACACCTGTAGAAATTAGTGTGGCTACCACCGGCATAACCAGGATTCAAAACTCTTCCCTCGCCGCAAATCCCTGCGACTGCGGCTGTGTGGTCATCTCCTGGCACCACCTGACCTGGCCTCCATCCCTCCAGTCTGTCTGTCTGAGAATGCTGGATGAATGGAACCATGCAGTAGGTAACCTTTGAGGCACTCTCTTTATTCAGGGCAATGCCTTTGGGATGCATCCACCTTGCCGTGCACCCATTGTTCATCCCTTTCTGTTGCTCAGCGGTGATTGTTGCGTGGCTGGCACCACAGTGTATTTGATTTGAGCATTTACTCAATAAGGGACATTTGGGCTCTCGTTTTTGGCAAATGCGATTGGAGCTGCTGTGTGCATTCCTATACAGTGCTTGTGTGATCATCGATACCATTTCTATTTTCAAAATTGAGTTATTTCGTCCATTCTTCATGCTTAAAACTTTTTTCTGAGGCCCTCAGATATCCCACATTTCCGCGTCTCTGACTTCTTGGTTGTTTTGCTGGGTTCTTCTTCTTTTTACCTTGGAATAGATCGTTTTTATTTCCATAGTTCTCTTATATCTTTTAATTTGATTTCCTTGCCGATCATCTATCCAAGTACAGTTTTTACGGAAATAAACTTGAAGTTTAGGTTCTTATGTTTAAATTATATTTAAATTAGTAAGGATGTAAATTTTTATCTGCCCAGAGTTAGCTTCTTGAGGTGGGCACAGAATAGGATAATGAACTTTATTCTCCCATGTTTGGAAGAGACTTTCTCAGTAAGTACTATAAAAAAGAAATCCAGCGATGGGATTGAGGAAGCATGAAGTCTAAGCTGGGCAAGGAGGGAGCTGAGGACAGGAGGGAGTAATGAATAATGAAAAGTTAGCAGGGTTAATGGATAGAAGGGTCTAGTAAAGTTAAAAAATTATTCAAGTGGGGTTACTAAAGGGATTGGGCTGAGGGTACAAAGCGATGATCAAAGGATGCTTGAGGATTATGAAGATTATGGGCAGTTATTGGTAATGACAGGCCTACACCAGTGGTTCTCAACTGTCACGGCGTGTGAAAATCAACTGGAAAAAATGTAAATATAGTTCCCCATGCCCCACTCCTAGAAAGGCTAATTCAGTTAGTTTTGGATGCGAGAGCAACTACCAGAGATTAAAAACTACTGATACGTGGTGCAACCCCAGGAGGGGTGGGCAAAGTTGAGAGGATGGCAAGACCATGTGGTGTAAGGAGAAAAAGATAGAGGCCATTTTGGATGAATGAATGTGTTACGAGAACATTGAGGTTGTACTCCATGACAACAGAAGCGCTGGAAAGTAAGAAAATGACCTCGATGCTTCATTAGCATGAATGGGTAGAAGGTAAGCGCTGACATTCAGCTGTCATATGCTGATATTGGAGGGAGTTAATGAGCAAAAATAATACCCCCAAATGGAAGGACACATTGTCTACTGCCTACTGAAACATGATAGTAATGTTCAAATCACATCTGACAATTAGGCAAATGGTCAAATTTTTCCTGAAATGTAATTAATAAATTTCTCCATTGATGTCAAGCAATTTTAGAAGGTGGGCCATTATTGCATTTTTAAACCATATGTTCCAAACTAAGACATTTTATTTGAAAGATTTTTAAACAGAATATGCACTTTTATTTCCAAGCTCTTTGAAGGGTGAGGATATGCGTTTTCATAACTGACACAATTATTTTTTAAAACAAAATCAGAAAACAGTGGAAGTATTCCAAACATCTGTCTTCAAAGTGTTTGCTCCAGAGTTCAACTTCCTTTTATAAATAGGATATTTCTATACCTGGTAAAAATCACATCTACCTTAATGGGACGAAATAACTGTTTTTGGTTTTTTTCCTAAAATATCTGCTAGATTGCATTTCTACTGGCAGTCATTTGATATCAAAGCTCTACACAAGCCCGTGTAGCACTTTTATGCAAATTTTTAAAAACTTCTTTCAAGACACATTGCTATCTGTTGGAAAATGTTTTTAGGGTAAAGATATTTAAATTAATACATTAGAAATAATATAACTGGTGACCCCTAACATTGTTGAATGCATCTCTTATATAATCATACATGATGACCTTGAAAAGTTTCACTAACTTACTGAAAGGAAAAATGAGTAACTCGTTCACAATATTTTCAAGGTTTATACTGTGAATTTAGCAGTGAAATTCTGTGGTACAAATAGGTTTTATAGTCCCTCCCTATTTTATTCCAACTAGCAGAGAAAAGTCTGCATTGTCGAAGGCTTGTTTTTATCAAATTAACTACATCAATAACACTTTCGGCACTTTTTACTTCTGGCTTTAATTTCTTTGCTCGGCATCTTTTTTGTAAGTCATACAATGAGTGAATACTCTTCCAGTACTACCTCTGTTACCATTCAGCTTGAGTCTTTTTCTCAAATCAAGATAGCTACTCCATCAGTGCTACAGTAATCCAACACAACCATCAAATAATAGTTCTTAATGCAAGAAACTATGTTGAGACCACATCCCTTACAGTACAATTTAAATGCTTTATGAAAAGTAAGTTTTTCATGTACTTCATTATTGGAAGAGAATAAATATATAAAATACCATCAGCTGACACATATGTGTCAAACCTGGAATGTATTTGTTCTAATATTTGCTTCTTTACTTCATTAGTAATAATTTCTACACATCTTTCTACAGAGGTTTTTGACAAACAAGCATATCCCGATTTATTGCCACTGTATTTTCTTTGTGTGATTTCAATCATTTTGTTGTAATAGGAAGAAAATTTCCCTAAAATTTCCCTAGCTTTTCTTTTTTCACGATTAAGAAACTAAATAAATGAAACAAGAAAAACTCAAAAGAGACTTCTAGATTTTTATTATTAAATATTCTTTATTTTTTCAAGACCAAGTTTTGCTCTTGTTGCCCAGGCTAGAGTGCAGTAGCATGATCTCGGCTCAGCGCAACCTCCACCTCCCAGGTTCAACTGATTCTCCTGCCTCAGCCTTCCTGAGTAGCTGGGATTACAGGCATGCGCCACCATGCCCAGCTAATTTTGTATTTTTAGTAGAGACAGGGTTTCTCCATGTTTGTCAGGCTGGTCTCGAACTCCCGACCTCAGATGATCCGCCCGCCTCGGCCTCCCAGAGTGCTTGGATTACAGGCGTGAGCCACCACACCCAGCCTATTAAATATTCTTGATGATTTTAAAGCACCAAGGCCAGCATCACAAACTTTGGAGAAGTTTGTTTGCATGTTTTGAATGCTTAGCTTTTAATTATGAGTAACAATTAAACAAAAGTAACAAAAAGAGTAACAAAAGTAACAAAAAGAAAATCATTTTAGGCCGGGCACAGTGGCTCACACCTGTAATCCCAGCACTTCGGGAGGCTGAGGCGGGTGGATCACTTGAGGTCAGGAGTTTGAGTCTAGCCTGGCCAACATGGTAAAACCCCATCTCTACTAAAAATACAAAAATTGGCCAGATGTGGTGGCAGGCACCTGTAATCCTAGCTACTCGGGAGGCTAAGGCAGGGAAATTGCTTGAACCCAGGGGGCAGAGGTTTCAGCAGTGAGCCAAGCTCTCACCACTGTAGTCTAACCTGGGTGACAGAGTGAGAATCCATCTCCAAAAAAAAAAGTTAAAAATAAATTAATTAATCAAAAATTATTATTTGTTGCATGTTGCATCTATGTTTTCTGGTTACTAATCATAGGTATATCTAGGTAACCAGTCTGCAGTGTTATGGTTCAGATGTCTCCCTCCCCTCCCCTCCTCTCCCCTTCCCTTCCCTTTCTTTCTTATCTTTCTTTTCTTTCTTTCTTCCTTTCTTTCTTTCTTTCTTTTGAGTCAATCTTGCTCTGTCACCGAAGCTGGAGGACAGTGGTGTGATCTCACCTCACTGCAACCTCTGCCTCTTGGGCTCAAGCCTCTTCCTCCCCCTGATTAGCTGGGATTACAGGCACCACCATGCCTGGCTAATTTTTGTATTTTTAGTAGAGATGGGGTATCACCATGTTGGCCAGGTTAGTCTCAAACTCCTAACCTCAGGTGATGTGCCCACCTTGACCTCCCAAACTGCTAGGATTACAGGTGTGAGCCACCATGCCCGACCTCAGATGTCTCCTTTCTAAAACATGATTAAATCAAAGCTTAGGAAATTTATTTTATTCAATTATATTCTTTAACAAAAATGTTATCTCTCTTACCTCTGTTTCTGTCTTTCTGTATCATTATCTGTATGTAAAGTAAGTTTTAAAGAAAAATGAATACCTGGAGTTATTTATTTATTTATTTGTTTATTTTTATTTTATTTTATTTTATTTATTTATTTTTTTTTTGAGACAGAGTCTCACTTCGTTGCCCAGGCTGGAGTGCAATGGCACAATCTCGGCTCACTGCAACTTCCACCTCCCAGATTCAAGCAATTCTCCCGCCTCAGCCTCCTGAGGAGCTAGGATTACAGGTGCCCGCCATCACACCCAACTAATTTTTGTATTTTTAGTTGAGATGGGGTTTCACCATGTTGGTCAGGCTGGTCTCGAACTCCTGACCTCAAGTGATCCACCCGCCTCGGCCTCCCAAAGCGTTGGGATTACAAGCATGAGCCACAGCGCCTGGCCCTGGAGTTACATCTTAATTCAACCTTCTTCATCTTCACATCGTTTTGCTTTGGTATGGAAATGAGAGGAAACAGTTAAAACATGTTTGACTCCAGTGACTATACTCTCCCCTAGAGTAAATGAAACTTGAGAAGCCTGAGTTTGATCTTTATGTAGTTTAACTCCCAAACTCAGAGCCCCCAAAACTGGGATAATTTGTGAGAAGCTGACAAGAATGGTCAGGGGATGAGCTCATTGTGGAAGTACCGCTTTCCTGCAGGAAGGCCTGGACAGAGGCTGCCGCCTGGGCTGGGGAGGGGCTCACTGCCCGCCCTAGCCTCCCCTCCCTGGAGGGCTGCACCACCTGCCTGATTCTTGCACCGCCTCCCCCGGCCCCCCACCCATTGTGCTCAAAGTGTTTATGGCTTTGACATCAGAAATGATGCCCTTTCGCATGTGGGAAAATGACAACATAATAAAATAGAATAAAAAGTACAAACAAAAAGGAAGTCGAGAATAACAGGTGATGCTATTATTTACATAAATCAAGGTGAGGTGAAGTTCCAAATCACAGGAATGGACATGTTTTGTTTTGATGTTGTATTGTGTTTAATTTTAGGTTTGCTGTTTCTATTCTAGAATTAAGGCAACTACCAAGGCTCTATGTAGCTATTCTAAATAATCTGCTAGCTATATGGTTGGTTGATCATTTGCCCACCAACAGTATTTAAATTTTAAAACTCAGGTGGCGGATGGCCAGTTGTGGCAGTTTTAGATTCCCGCTCTGCATTCCTTCCTGTCTTAGCTGGCCACTGCATTCCTCCTCAGCATCAGAAAATAAAAAGACCTAGAAGGTGCTGCAGAACCTTTGGACACTAGTGGGTTTGCCATTGGGAGCAAAGGAGCCACGACTTCTATGTGGTCCATTTTCAGTTGCTCTTTCTGAGTCCAACGTTTTTGTAAAGCGGGACAATCATCCTTAGTCCTTTCCACCCACCCCAGTGTCGAGAGGCTCTAATGAGGTGCTGTAGGTGTATAGTCTGTGAAATGAGTTCCTGTTTTCTTAGAGACGATTAAGTATCATTTGCCACTGCTCCAGGTTGCTGACCATCAGACCCTTACCGAATGCAGGAGGGAATGCATATTTCCAGTGGGATTCATGGAATCTGGTCATGTGTGAGGAGGACTGTGGTGGACGCAGCCCTAAACCACTCAGCCCCACTCTGGAAACACACTGCACTGACTGGACAGGTCGATATCCTTGCGTTAGCCTCTCATTTTTCCGATGCTTGTAGTTTACACATAATTCGCGCTCTTCGTACCACCTCTCCCGCAAAGAAAAAGGGTGGCAGGGCGGAACTTCCTACTCCCCTGGCAAGCCGGGATTGGATTCCAACTTCCGCATCCGTTTTCAGCAGCTCCCTGGCTGCTGATGCGTCTCCACACAGGAGGCATTAGGATGACGTGTGTCCCCACAACATCTGTTTTCCAAGGACACTTGTTTCAAGGTCTTCGAATTCTGTGGGAACCCTGAGTATGAGGTGGAGGGCAGAAGATGTGCAGAGGCATTGGTGGGGCATTGGTGGGTCATTCATGGGGCATTGGTGGGGCATTGGTAAGGCACTGGTGGGGCATTGGTGGGCTGTTGGTGGATAATTGGGGCATTGGTGGGGCATTGGTGGGGCATTGGTGGGGCATTGGTAAGGCATTGGTGGGGCATTGGTGGGGCATTGGTGGGGTATTGGTGAGGCATTGGTGAGGCATTGGTGAGGCATTGGTAGGGCATTGATGGGGCATTGGTGGGGCATTGGTGGGGCATTGGTGGGGCATTGGTGAGGCATTGGTGAGGCATTGGTGGGGCATTGGTGCGGCATTGGTGGGGCATTGGTGAGGCATTGGTGGGGCATTGGTGCGGCATTGGTGGGGCATTGGTGAGGCATTGGTGGGGCATTGGTGGGGCATTGGTGGGGCATTGGTGGGGCATTGGTGGGGCATTGGTGAGGCATTGGTGGGGCATTGGGGCATTGATGAGGCATTGGTGGGGCATTGGTGGGGCATTGGTGAGGCATTGGTAAGGCATTGGTGAAGCATTGGTGGGGCATTGGTGAGGCATTGGTGGGTCATTGGTGGGGCATTGGTAGGACCCTCCTTACTACTCTTTGTAGGTCCTACAGGTGCAGTTTAAAGGTTTCATTTTTACATGAAAACATGTCTTTAAATAAGAAAGCTTAGAAACGGAAAAAAACAAACCCCACATAGCTAGTTTTCTTGAGGTACTGTCTGAGTTAACTAATCAGGTGTTGGGGAAGCAATCTCCCGTGTGCTTATAATCCTGAACATGCTGGCGGAATCTAAAGGGGGTTCTTGGGTGCTTTTTCAGAACAAGGGCTGCTGCTCTTTCCGGCTGTCTTGGAAGCACAGATTAGGTCTCTTTCCTTTTCCCAGGTCACCAACAACTCTTCAATGGAAATGAAAAGTAGGGGAAGGGGAGATAGTGCCCAGGAAGTGCGTTCTTCTCATGATGCGCTGGGCTTGAGGAATATAAGTAGGCCTCCTTGTAGGAAAAGCTGGCTTCCCATGGCCAGTGGAGACCAAGCCAGGAGCAACTGAACCTCCTACCCCATCTCGTGGGCCGGTGCTCCTACCCAGGCGTGCTGGCTGTGACCGCACTGTCTTTCCAGGAACATGTATTAAGGTAATGCCCTGATACCCCACTTGCAGAGAAGAATACCCTAATACTGTGGGGGGGGAAATCGCGATGTAGAGATGTAGATAGCTGAGGTTATATAAATTACCCATATACTTACATTTCCTAAAATGAAGATGAATATGATCATATCTCTCAGTGCCATAGAGCTTTACATTTATGTTCTAAATGTGCATGTTCAAAATATAATTATGTAAGGATGGCCAGAAATAGAAATTTTTATTATATATCTTAGCACATGTTATCGAACACAGAACACATGCACCATACACATATGGCATGTGGCATAAGGAATTTTTGTTTTGTGAATGATTTTTGCTCTGAAAATATAAAATATTGAAATTCATTGTCTATTATCATTTTAATAAGATATTTTAGAAATAGCAGTATCTACATATACCATTGCCATGAATGTGTTTTTCTAAAATTAAACATGAAAAGAGCATAAATATGATACATCTGAATCCCCAAGTTACTGTTTATATTTCACATAGTATCAGACTCCAAGCTTCTTTGCTGAGGAACCATATATTTTGACAGAATTTCCTTTATTCTGTGCATTTTCTCTACTTCTAATGTGCATATGCCTAAAGTGTGGAAAATAGAAGAAAATGGCATGCTGTTGCTAAGTGGATGTCCTACAGATCTGAAACAAAAAAGAAAAGCTTTAAAATACACTGTAATTATGTAAAATGGTGGGATTTTACTTTGATTATCTAAAATAAAAATTAGAAGGTTGAAAATGAAAATGACTCTATGACAATAAGTTTCAGTGTGTTTTCAGGGTATCAAGTTTGTAACATTAAAAAAGTCCATAGTGCTCTTTTATAAACCCTTTGACACCACTCCCTTCAATTTCATAGAAATGGGCTGGGCGCGGTGGCTGCCACCTGTAATCCCAGCACTTTGGGAGGCCAAGGTGGGCAGATCATGAGGTCAGGAGATCAAGACCATCCTGGTTAACACAGTGAAACCCCGTCTCTACTCAAAATACAAAAAATTAGCCAGTTGTGGTGGCGGGTGCCTGTAGTCCCAGCTATTCGGGAGGCTGAGGCAGGAGAATTGCTTGAACCTGGAAGGCGGAGGTTGCAGTGAGCTGAGATCACACCACTGTACTCCATCCAGCCTGGGCAACAGAGCAAGACTCCATCTTAAAAAAAAAAAAAAAAAAACCAGAAACGTCATAATCATAATGACCATACAGAATGTCCCTGTCCTGGCCACTTCCCATACACTTTGCAGTCATTTGCTGATTTTCCTAGAGGGTGAAAGTGTGAGCTCAGTGTTCTTACTCCTTCAACCCATATTTGACTCTGGTGCAATGAGAACATTGCTTGTGATGTTCTCATAGCTTCGTAGCTCAGTTAAGTAGCAGTGGTTCCTAACTTAATGGAGAATCACTTGGGGAGCTGTGACAATATAGAATCTGGAGAGAAATGCTAATGATACAGAGTTAGTAAGGTTTGGAGCAGAGTGTAGGAATCAGCACTTTAAATTCATGCCTAGGCTGAAAAAGAGAAGACATGAAATGGTGGCAAGGATGAGAAGCCACTGGAACTCTCAAAGACTGCTGGTAGAAGTGTCAGTTGATACAACAAATTTGTGCTTTCATCTGCCAAAGCCGAACATCTGTCTGCCTAGGACCTTGCAGCTCCACTCACAACTATATATCTATTAGAAATGCATCCATGTCTTCACCAAAGATGTGCAAGAATGTTTTTAGGGGCACCAAAGGATGGAAATCTTGCAAATATGTTCATCAAAAGTAAGATGGATAAATATGGTACAGTCATGCTTTGGACTTCTCTACAAGGCTGGCTTTGGGGTCTGCCCCCTGGGAGTAGCAGAGGACCCTGCGTTAAAAGGACCTTGGACTTGGTTTAATGTGCTGCTGTCACCATCTCGGAATTCTTGATTTTTGAACAATGGCCTTGCATTTTCATTTTGTAATGGACCCTGCAAATTAGTAACTGATCCTACTATGAAGTAAATCTCACTCAGTGTTGCATGAGAAAAATCAAACACAAAATAATTCAAACTGGGCAATTTCAAAAAGAAGAAAAAATAAATCCTTAGTGTTGAAAATCAGGACAGTGGTTGGCTCTGGGATGAGAGGGGATGGTGATTGGGAGGGGCTCCCTTCTGAGAGTCTTTCACCCCCTGGGAATGTAAGTCTCAGGTCCTACAGTGTTGAGTGAAGGTCAAAGTCATGGGTTAAGTAATGGCACCCATGGAACATCTGGTAATATCCTGCATGGCCCCAGTACTTATGAGTGGGATGCCGGTGGGAGGAGGATCATAGGACATGAGTTTGAGGTCGAGATCCTGTGTCTCACTTTACTAATTATGTCACCACGGGCACACTTCCTCAGAGCAGTTAGGTGAATGGTGACAGTCATTCCCATGCCATTGTGGCCTTGGGGACCACATGACATAATAAAAGTTCCTCCTATGTCAAAACAGACAGCCTCTTCTAAATGTTAGTCTCTCATCACATCCCCATCCAACAAGAGGGAGATTTCTGAGGACTGCCATGATCCCTCTTATTGCCATAGCCATAGTGTTGAGCAGAGCTCCTAGCCCATTTTCGATCGTTTCAGCAGTTGACAGGTGCTGATGAGAATATATTTATAAACAGACCAGGCACAGTGGCTCATGCCTGTAATCCCAGCACTTTGGGAGGCCGAGGTAGGCAGATCACCTGAGTTCAAGGGTTGAGACCAGCCTGGCCAACATGATGAAACCCCATCTCTACTAAAAGTACAAAATTAGCCAGGATTACAGATTACGCACCTGTAATCCCAGCTACTGGGGAGGCTGAGGCATGAGAATCGCTTGAACCCAGGAGGAGAAGGTTGCAATCCGCCGAGATCAAGCCACTCCACTCTAGCCTGGGCAACAGAGCGAGACTCTCTCTCTCTCTCTCTCTCTCTCTATATATATATGTTTGTTTATAAATATATATTATATTATGTAACATATTATATAATATATATAATATATAAATATATATAAAATATAAATATATATTAAATATAAGTATATATATTTATAAACAAAAACAGGGCTGTTAAAAATCTTACATATATTGTTTAGATATATAAAATAATCACAAGGCCTCTAGGAAATTTTGAAAGCTTAGAGGAAAGTGAATGACTATGGCCAAGTTAATAGTAGGGGAAATAGGGCAAAGATTTCAAGGGAAATAGGAACTTTTTTTGGACGAGTCCAATGCTTATCACAATGGCCTCCCTTCTACAATCAAATGCCTCAACTGGCAGACTTGTTTTGTTGTTGTTGTTGTTTTAGTTTTGTAGTTTGGGATATAAAATAGTTCTTTTCTTTGTAGGAAGGGGATTTCCATTTTTTTCTGACTGTCAGTGTGACTGTGTCTGATGGGCGGTGGATGCTACCGGCGATTTTCCTTTCCATTCCTTGGATTTTCTCGAGGAGGGTTAGCATTTTATTTAGATCCTGTCAGGAAAAGCTGGGTATCGGGGTGGTTCTTCGTGCCTCCTCTTCTCTCTCGTGACTGTGTATGTTTCATTTCATGCTTGCATAGTTCCAAACACGCCACAGTATAACTTATGCCCCGGGATGTCTAACTTCAGAGTAAGCATGTTCCAAACATGGAGCGAGAATGAGAGTGTCTGGGGTTGGAAAGACCATTTCCACAGAGAAGGACCGGGAGAGGCAGGCCCGGGAAAGGCTCCAGAGATGGACCCCCCGAGACTCACGCGTGCTTCGAAGGAAGAGACGCACGCTGACTGCAACTGGGGTGTGGGTGGGGGTTTGGGGGACTCAGCACAGATTCATTGAGAACATGCCTTTATTTCATTCTGCATTTTCAGCTGATTTATTTCATCGATCCCCTGTTCCAAGCTCCCAGCTCCCTCCCTTGTTATCAGCCTGTTTCCTGCTTGACAACCAGCAGCACACTAGCTCGCATCTAGGTTTTTTGGGGAAAAAAAAAAAAAAAAAAAAAAGTCATTACTATATGTCTTACAGCCATCAGTTCACAAAATTGGACCCAAAATTGGAAGAGCTTCTGGTTAACCCTCAGGAGAATAACTCTATTTGTGACACTGGGAGAGATGAAAAATGAAGACAAGGCTTCTTCTCCTCTGGGATTTGGGAATATAAGAGCCTGGGCTCTCCAGGAAGCAGAACCTGAGGCAGAGGGCTCAGGTGCTCTTATTCCATGACAGTCATAGTCCCAGGACACAGGCGGGAGGGCTGGGGGCTGAAGCAGGGAAACTAGGACACTTTATGGAGCCGGTTGCTGCTAAGCCCTACAGATGGCTTTGATATGAGGGACCATGGATTAAGCATTGTGGGTATCAGGAAATGCCCTCTGGCTGTGTGACCAGGAAAGCCCAGTACAGGAGGCAAAGTGCCAGGGTTGATCAGGGACCACATGGAGTTGAGGACAGGAGCACCTGATGAGGGCTATGAGATATGTCTGACATGAGGGTGTTAATTAAGACAGATTTATAAACAGATTGGATACTTGATGCAATGGAGAAGATTTGAGAAAGATAAAGCAATACAAGTGTCCTACATAATCCCTAGAGGTATCACATGCTGCCCTGTATTCAAAATATATAAATGCATTCTCAGGGTGATTTTAGTCAAGTTACTCAATGGCTTATGGCTCATCCTCTCACCTTTTCGAATCTGTGCAGGAGACATCTCTTGACCTGATTCTGAAAAATAGGACCCCGACTCAGCTGCTGCATCCTCCCACTGACATTCTCTGTCCCCAATCCTTCTGTGTCGTTCCTCATGCACTCACCCTTGCATAGCATCTTCCTGCACCTGTTTGTCTATTTAATGTCTCTCTCCCACTAGAATGTAAGCTAAATGCAGCTGAAATGCGTCTGCTATGAGCCCTGCAAGAACACCTGGCAAAAGTCATTGCTCAGTGAAGAGTCACTGAAATATTTGAAATATAATGATTAAAGATAAAGATACCTATTTTATAGGTTTCTGTGAAAATTAAATGAGGGAATTCTTAAAGTGCCCCCCTGAGGCTTTGCACACAGAAGACAGTGAATGCCAGAGTCCTTTTCTTCCTCATGCCTGTGGTGTGTCCCATGTGCAGATATACACTGGAGTTTTATAGCACAGATGTTAAGTATTCGGAAGACAGACTATACCAGCTGAGAAATACACGCTAAAAACCCGTGTTTGATTCCCTATCCATATCCATGGAAGGGAAAGATGGCCACACACCTTAAACTTCATATGATAGCCACCAAATACCTTCAAATGTACTTACTTATGTTTTAAAATGAGTGTACAGAGAGTGTTGTGCTGTCCAACTGCAAAGGAAGAGGGCTCTGGCTGGTCCAATTCCCTCCGCCACAAAGCGATCCCTGGGAATATCCCATCATTGTTTGTAGAGTCTAGGATTGTAAAATAGAACACTTTTTATCATACTTTTTAAAGTAGAGTGCCACATCATCGTTTGTGAATAATGTCTAAAAACTGCACCCTGAGGTCTAAGTGTGTGCATGGCTTTAGGGTCGCCGAGGCAATAGGAACACAAGTTTCTCTCTGAAGGACCTTTCCAGATAGACCCCAAATTAGTACAAAGTGGGGCTCTTTCTTCATATTCCTTTAACGACTGCACCAAAAGTACCATATGGTTTTGTTCTACCACAGACTTCTGGGGGCCATGTCTCTGGAAGAGATACCACCATACATCTAATGATGTAAAATAAGAAACATTCTGTGATGGTGTATTTTCCAAAAAAGAAATGATTAAAACAGCTCCCAAGAAAACTCATAGCTTACTGAAAACTCTAGAAATAATCTCTATACTTTTAAATTGCAACAAAGTATCTAATTTTCCCTCTTAATTCTTATTTTCTCCTCTCCCCCTCTGTCTCTGTCTTCTCCTCCTCCTGTCCTTCTTCCTCTTCCTCTTCCTCTTCCTCTTCCTCCTCCCTCCTCTCCCCTTCTCTGTCTTCTGCGTCTATCTTCTGACTCTGGAGAGTAGATGATTACCCTCTCTCTAATTTCATCCCCCAAGAAAATCTCTCTTCAGTATTTTTCCCCGTGTCTCATTTAGGCAGAAGGACTATTCCATGATTCCCAGCCTAACTCCCCAGAGTTCTCTAGTTACCTGTAAAAACATTCTTCATAACAAGAACTACCTATCACCAATGTTCATTGTAAGAATTGAAGAAGAGGAAGTCCATGAAAACAGCACTGTCCCTGGCACATAATATATGGTCAATAATTAATCATTATCAGTTAATAATTAATCATTTCTCTATTATTGCCTTTCCTTCACAGGCCAGCAGGATTTTCAAATAGCTCTACTGATATCTTTTCTCGGTGATTAATATAAAATATTGATAGCCTTCTGATCATGAAACATTTAAAATATTCTTTTTTTTTTTTTAGTAGAGAAGTAAATAAGGCGTGTTAAATTTACTCTGACTCATGGCGACGAAAGGAAACAGTGGCATAAATAATTCTAAAAAGAAGACCATGAGATAATTATGTAAGGTGTGTTTGATTTGAGAATGTAGGAGACAGCAAGATTCACCTAGCTTTGTTTTGTGTGGCCTGAATTAGTCCACATGTCTGAGTGCACGTAAAGTTAAAGGACATTGAAACACAGCCATCTCCTTTTCTTCATGACCCACAGCACTTGACATCCGTATCACTAATTTGGCAATAGAGTATGTGCTGAGCTTTGGGGGGGCTTCTGATTTTCTCATTTTCTTTGCACTACTTTTCTTCCCAATTGAATTGTAGGCACTCTGAGAACAGCCCAATATCTTTTTTTTTTTTTTTTCCCGGAGATGGAGTCTCACTCTGTCGCCCAGGCTGGAGTGCAGTGGCATGGTCTCAGCTCACTGCAAGCTCTGCCTCCCGGGTTCACGCCATTCTCCTGCCTCAGCCTCCCAAGTAGCTGGGACTACAGATGCCCGCCACCACGCCCGGCTAATTTTTTGTATTTTTAGTAGAGACGGTGTTTCACTGTGTTAGCCAGGATAGTCTCATCTCCTGACCTCGTGATCCGCCCGCCTCGGCCTCCCAAAGTGCTGGGATTACAGGCATGAGCCACCGTGCCCGGCCCCAGTATCTTAATATTAGAAAACATACTTCTCTGCCTATGACCGTACCACATTGAACCTGCCTGATCTCCTGTGATCTTGGAAGCTAAGCAAGGTCGGCCCTGGTTAGTACTTAGATGGGAGAAAATGTCCTTTTCTGTCCTCTACCCTCAATAAGTAGATGGTTGGTATTGTATGTTGTTTTGTTTGTACATAAGAAATGCTCAATATGTATTTGTTTATTGATTCAGTAAAAAAGGAAGGAACACAATAATAAAATGGACTGAAATCACCCCATCAACTGAATTCAGCCTTTGCAGATTATCTTCCCACGTGTAGCTAGTTTGTCCTGGCACATCAACTATCTGAGGACTACCTTCACATCTCCCATTCAGAGAAAATTTGGGATCTCCTGTGTCTGCCAGAACTGTGGTCTGCCCTGGGAAGAAGGCAATGTATAAGTTGGCAGGAAAACAAAAGGGAGAAGACAGCTGAAGAGCTCTTTCAAAGGAGGGATCTGCAGGGCTTGGTGACTAAGACGATGAAGAGGGCGGGTCAAGGACAGCATCTATGTGTTGTGAGTGGAAGAAATGTGATTCTCTTGACAGAAACAGCAGAGTCTGCATTGAAGCAGGGTGATATGGTTTCTAGGTGATGCATTAGTTTTAGATATGCTCAAGTTAAATAGCAACCATTATACTAAAAAATATAATCATTGTGAGGTTAATTTCTTCTTGGGCCTCATATTCATCAGCTTAAGACGTAGCACAGTTCTCCTAAAAGCATGTGTATGGGTTGACCATCGCCTTTATTTTATTTTATTTTTATTTTTTATTTGAGATGGAGTCTTGCTCTGTCACCCAGACTGGAGTGCAGTGGCGCGATCTTGGCTCTACCTCCTGAGTTCCAGCGATTCTCCTGCCTCAGCCTCCTGAGTAGCTGGGATTACGGGCGCACGCCACCAGGCCCAGCTAATTTTTGTATTTTTAGTAGAGACGGGGTTTCACCATGTTGGCCAGGCTGATCTTGAACTCCTGACCTCAGGTGATCCACCCGCCTCAGCCTCCCAAATTGCTGGGATAACAGGCATGAGCCATTGCACCCAGCCATCCCCTTTATTTTTCAATGATTTCTATTTCTTAGCATGTTCTACTTTAGAAAAATGCAAAAATGTGGTTTAGTTCCAGTGAGGTTCACATTATATTTATAAATTATGCTATTTATAGGGCCTGTGAATGCTGGGCCATAACAATTTTTAAAGTAATTGCAATTATTTTACACTATAAAATACAACACACCAGCCACTGAAGTCTAAACCAGTAGAAATCTAGCACCTGCTGCAAGGGCCTCGTCCTGACAAGTGCTTTTGATGACAGCAAGAGGTAGGCCATGTGCATCCAAATATTTTTTTCCCTCCTAGTAATGGGACTTATCTGATTCATAATTTATATTCTACTTTGATTTCATCTTTCTTAACTTTTTCAAAATGTATACTTAGTGATGATATGCTACAAATCATTAACAGGCCTAAAGATTGTGCTTTTCTACAAACAAGCCTGTGCTTTAAGGACAAATTAAGACTGAATTGCTGTAATTTCATAAACTTGAACAGGTGAGGAATCACATCTTATGGATGAACAAAGAAAGTGGCTTCTAGGGATGGAGTCTACTCTTGGTGAAGATGGTGTGAACACTGTTGAAATGACAACAAAGGATTTAGAATATTACACAAACTTAGTTGATGAGGCAGCAGCAGGATTTGAGAGGATTGACCCCAGTTTTGAAAAAAATTCTACTGTGGGTAAAATATAATCAAACAGCACCATGTGCTACTACAGAGAAAGCTTTCATGAAAGGAAGAGTCAAATGATAGGGCCAACTTTATCTTCGTTTTATTTTATGAAACAGCAGTAGTCACCCCAGTCTTCAGCAACCACCGCCCTCGTCAGTCAGCAGCCATCAGTGTTGAGGCAAGACCCTCCACCTGCAAAGAATTAAAAGCTGCTGAAGGCTCAGATGATCATTAGCATTTTTAGCAATAAAATATTTTTAAATTAAGGTATATACTTTGTTGAGACATAACGCTCTTGTACACTTAATATGACTATGGCGTAGTATAAACATAGCTTTTATATGCACTGGGAAACCAAAACATTCATGCCACTCACTTTATTGCAGTATTCCCTTTATTGTGGTGGTCTGGAACCAAGCCCATGACAGCTATGAGCTATGCCTATATACCTTAAAGTGTTAAAAGTCTTCTCTTGGATCTCAAGCCTGCCCTCCCATCCTGTGACTTTCTACCTGGAGTAGAGGCGGGAAGCGTAGAGATTTTCATTCTTGAGCCCCTTGCCCGGGTGTATGGTGCTGATGACCGGGTTAATTGTCAGACAGAGATGACCTTCACCATCACTTCCAGGAAATGTCATACTCAATTTTGAAAAGCCACGTGAGCAAATATCTTTCTGAACTCACTTTTCTTAAGGGCAGGACACTGTTGTACAGTACACACACAGGAATAAGTGGGCATACTTGTTAAACATAAATTATTTCTCAGATTTTTTGGCATTAAATTAATTATTTTCATGTTTGTCAGTCCTGAGCAGACTGATAATTTTAAAACTTATACACAACAACACAGAATGTTTTTCCCTTTTTTTTTTTAATAAACCCAAGGAACATGTTTTCCTTTTTTTACAAAGTCAAGAGAATGATAAACAGAAAAGGAGAGGTCTGTGTCAAATTGGCATTTTCTTTATCTTGTGGAATAGTCTTTTATGTTATTTTTCTGTCTCAAAAATTGAATATTCTTTAGGGATAAATGTGTTATAGAGAAGAACATCCCAAAACAGAACTGCAAGAAACAGTTTTCACCTTGTAATCTCAAGCCTCTCTTTCAATTGAGGTTTTGCTTATTTTGAGACATTTTGTTGATCATATGAACACAAAAGTAGCTTGATTCTTCTTGATCTTTATGTTTAGGTGAAAATCAGTTTATCCTGGATAATAATTATAAGAGCTTGAGAAGATCTGATTGTCTAACATGTGTGACTATCTTAGGACTGTTGCAATATGATCATGGTGTCTTGTACCTCTGACATCATAGTCTTTCTCTTAAAAAACCAAACAGGAAATAGCTTTTACTTCTGACCACTTCAGAGAGAAACGGGTCTTCGTTGCTTCTGTGTAGCTTGGACTCCTTCTCACCTCTGAATGGAAGGGAAGCTGCCACCCACTTTTGATTCTAAGGAACAAGCCTCTCATTTGTAGCCTGACCTCACAGCCATGGTGGTTCACTCCTCTCTCTTCCAGGGGTTCAGTAGACCAAAAGGAATCTTTTTTTTACCCCATTGCCCCAGGCTCAGGTCGCAGTAGGGGAGTTCATGGGAATTTATACTCTTCAGATCCCTTTGGTCTTTAGTCCATTCATTAATTACTCCTTCATTCCTGTGCTTATTCACTTATTCATTCATTTATTTCTGTATTCAACCTTCCATTATGTTAAGCTCAGCCAGTGCAGAGGTGAATAAAGTTGCAGTAGGAAGGAAAACTGCTTTCACCACCAGCCTTGCTCTCTCCGCTCCCACTTAGAGGTGCCAAGGCTAGAACAATTTAGGGAATTTCCTATTTGAGCAATCCCTGACAAGCCTGACTCAAAAACGGCCAGGAGACTTGTGCGTTCATGTCAGGAAAAAGGAGGAACTAATTCACTGCAGCGGGTTGAAGAGTGGCTTCCAAAATCATGTGTCTGCATCCTTGGAACCTGTGAATGTGACCCTATTTGGAAAAAGTGTCTTTGCAGGTAAATGAAGGCACTTGATTCGAGTCAGTCATCCTGGATTATCTGGGTGGGCCCTAAATCCAATAACAAATGTCCTTAGAAGAGAAGATGTGAAGACAAGGCAAAGATTGCAGTGATGTGCCCCAAATCCAGGAATGCCAGAGCAGCTACCAGAAACCAAAAGAGACAAAGAATATATTCTCCCATAGACTCTTCAGAGGAAGCACAGTCTTGTTAGATTTCTGGCCTCCCCTTGGTAGGAGATAAATTTCTGTTGTATTAAGGCAGCAAGTTTGTGATCATTAGTTGCGGAAGTGACAGGAAACAAATCTAGTCACCCAGCTTCAATATCAGCTCAAGCGGAAGTTCTTAGAATATTTTACAATTGCTATCAGGTTTTTGAAAGATACCTCACATTTATATCTCAGCTCAATGGAAAAAACAGATTGCGAAACATTTCAAGGGACAGTTGGTAGGATTGGGGGATTGTCTGTATATGGGGGAGGAGAAAAAAGGGTGCAACTGATGACTCTAAGGTTTTTTTGTTTTTTTGTTTTTTTTAATGTTTATACTTTTTAAAAAATTTTTTACTTTTAAGTTCTGGGATACACATGCAGAATGTACAGGTTTGCTTCGTAAGTATACATTTGCCGTGGTGGTTTGCTGCACCCATCAACCCATCCTCTAGGTTAGAAGCCCCATATGCATTACGTATTTGTCCTAATACTCTCCTTCCCCTTACCTCTCATTCCCCAATTGGCTCCAGTGTGTGATGTTCCCCTCCCTGTGTCCATGTGTTCTCATTGTTCAACTCCCACTTATGAGTGAGAACATGTGGTGTTTGGTTTTCTGTTCCTGTGTTAGTTTGCTAAGAATGATGGCTTTCCCGTTTCATTCATGTCCCTGCAAAGGACATGAGAACTCATCCTTTTTTATGGCTGCATAGTATTCCATGGTGTATATGTGCCACATTTTCTTTATCCAGTCTATCATTGATGGGCATCTGGGTTGGTTCTTGGCTGTTGTAAATAGTGCTGCAATAAACATACGTGTACATGTGTCTTTGTAGTAGAATGATTTATAATCCGTTGGGTATATACACAGTAATGGGATTGCCAGGTTAAATGGTATTTCTGGTTCTAGATTCCTGAGGAATCGCCACACTGTCTTCCACAATGGCTGAACTAATTTACACTTCCACCAACAGTGTAAGAGCATTCCTTTTTCTCCACAGCCTTGCCAGCATCTGTTGTTTCCTGACTTTTTAATAATCACCATTCTGACTGGTGTAAGATGGTATCTCATTGTGGTTTTGATTTGCATTTCTCTAATGACCAGTGATGATGAGCTTTTGTTTATACATTTGTTAGCTGCATAAATGTCTTCTTTTGATAAGTGTCTGTTCATATCCTTTGCCCTCTTTTGATGAGGTTGAACTAAAGAGCTTCTGCACAGCACAAGAAACTATAATCGGAGTGAACAGGCAACCTACAGAATGGGAGAAAATTTTTGCAATCTACCCACCTGACAAAAGTCTAATATCCAGAATCTACAAGGAACTTAAACAAATTTACAAGAAAAAAACAGACTCCAAGGTTTTAAAACTAGGAAGATGATAGTGTTACTGACAGAAAGAGGGAGTTCTGTTTTAGGGCTATAATGAGGCAACGGTGTCGAATGAGTTGTTTTAGAAAAAGTAAGTACGAGATGGCAAATATTGTAAAAACTGTGTTGAAAAAGAAGATTTCAGTGGGATATTAATTTCCTTTTCAAGTCCTTTATCACCAAGTGTCCTAGTCTCTACAATTGCATGCACACATGGATTTCCCTTGTTGAACCTTATACACACTTACCCAAAGAAAGGGTCTGTCGAATGGAGGTGCTTCACAGAAGGACCATCACAAAGGAGACACTCAACAAGTATTAAATGAATGAATCAATAAACTGCAAAAGACAGGGAAAAATGGTCTTTCTTTTCATCACAATATGTCTTTTCGCTTACTTCCACTTAGTACTTTTTTTAAATTTGCAGTTAATATTTTCTTAATGATAAAATATTTTAAAACTGTAAACTTACCCTTATACACTAATAGATAAGACTTTGGATCTGTGACCTTGAAGACAACATGATAATTTTGAAGCGTCAAAACAAACAAACAAAAAAAACAACAAAAAAAACCTCCACAAAACTAACTTTGACAGTTATCACGAGAATAGTCATAGGCAATTATACTAAGTCCTTAGCTGTACTGTAGAATATTTTAAGATTAACCATTGTTCTGTTCAGTTTTTCTCAGGGGAATTATACCATAGAATTATTGTTGCTTTATATATAAATATTAGTATTTTTCTTGATATGCGTTTATTTTTCTCTCTGTGATAATACCATAGTTTTAGGCATAGTTTCAGGCCTTCTAACACCATTAGACATGCAAGAAGACGGAATGCAACGGAATAAGCATAACCATGGGACCTTTACAAATGTCACCAGCAGGTAAGAAGCAGGATTGTTTTTGTTAAGTCTTGTCACGAGACACACAAGAAATGTGCTTTCTTTATTTCTGAGACAGAGTCTCACTCTGTCGCCGAGGCTGGAGTGCGCCGGCATGATCTCGGCTCACTGCAACCTCCGTCTCACTGATTCAAGCAATTCTGCCACAGCCTTCCGAGTAGCTGAGATTACAGGCATGCGCCACCATGCCCAGCGTATTTTTGTATTTTTAGTGGAGATGGAGTTTCACCATGTTGGCCAGGATGGCCTCATGATCCGCCCGCCTCAGCCTCCCAAAGTGCTGGGATTACAGGCGTGAGCCACCGTGCCCGGCCTTCTTTCTTGTTTCTAAAGAACCGAAAGGTAAGAAGAGAGAGGTACACAATTAACACACATGGCCTATTTATTTTTGCCTCATATAATCCAGGATTTGGGGCGTGTGTGTGAAAACTCTTACAGAAGCCTTACTTAGTCTATTCAAAAAGTATAGCTGTGGCCAGGTGTGGTGGCTTATGCCTGTAATCCCAGCACTTTGAAAGGCTGACGTGGTGGATCACGAGGTGAGGAGTTCGAGACCAGCCTGGCCAACATGGTGAAACCCCATCTCTAATAAAAATACAAAAATTAGCTGGGCATGTTGGTGGGCACCTGTAATCCCAGCTACTTGGGAGGCTAGGGCAGGAGAATCGCTTGAACCCAGGAGACGGAGGTTGCAGTGAGCCAAGATCATGCCACTGCACTCCAGTTTAAGCAACAAGAGCAAGACTCTGTCTCAAAAAAAGGACAGCTGTGCCAGTTAATTGAAAGGCACCCTGAGCATACTAAACATTTTAATGCATTTAAAAGGCCATGCAGAGCTGCCTCCATGCCTCCAACTCTCTGCCATGATCCCTAAGAGAAGCGCAGGGTTCTTCCTTCGCTGTGGGGAGCATGGGTTACAATAAGGAGGAAGGATTCTCACCGCCAACGGGAAGAGCATTTCACCCAAGAGAATGCTGTTGCAGGCTCCCTCTGGAACGGAAAGTTCATGGGCTCTGTTAGCATTTGTAAAGGGAATAGGTGAAGGCAGGGGTGGGTATTCAGAGAGCAGAAGTCTCTGGGTCACACTAGCCTTTACCATCTTGATGGTTAGGGCTGTTTATAGCACATCAGAGCTTCTCCAAGCCTAGTGGCAGGTCCAGTTTTCATGCAAGGTGATAACATGTTACTGAAATCTGTTTTTAGAGTTCTTAACAGTGACTTTGTAATCAGTACTATCTGGTTGTCCAGCTACAAATGGAGAACCAACATTAAATATGCAGAGGAATCCTATTTCTATTCTGTAACCTAATAACAAGTGTACATACAGCAGAAATTCCCGTAACAGTTTTTGCTTCACATATGTCTCATGTGATTATAGTCTCTGAACAGGTTATCCGTATGGATTCTTAGCAAATCATTTAAGCAAAAGGAAGCTGTAGCTAAAATCTCCTACTTGTGATCAGTTTTCAAAAGGAATCAACTACTCTGGCAAGCACTTTATTATTTTTGTTCCATTATTAGTACCTGCTTTATGCATTCCTTTTGGGAAACTTACATTATGAGAAGGAATTATGGCAAATATATTTTTTAAACAGCCAATTCACAAGTTTCAGCTCCTTGGCCATTAGATACTTGTCTACCAAGTGACTTTGCACCAACATGATAATTGGATGCTACAACAAACCTTGCCTACCTGTTACCCGGTAGCCATATAATACTCATTTGGCTGTTAAGGTCATGAGTGATTTGATCTCCATGAAGTTGTGTGTTCATCTTTCCAACTTCACATCTTGGCAGTAAACTCGAGCTCACTGGAAGTGATCATTACTTGAAGTCACACTTGGATGACTATTATTAAACCAGAGAGGAGAAATCATGCTACGTATAGAAATGGTAGTATTAGTAACACACCAATGTTGTCATTTTTTAAACTGAGTTTGCCAGAACTGCTTTGAACTGATATTCTGCTTATGTGAGCTGTGTCTAAATATTTTAAAAGCAAATTGATACATTTAACAGATATAGACATATGGGCACACATATCCACACACCCCTAATGTAGATTTGCTAGATTGAAAAATGTGTGCCATTTAAAAACTATAGTATTGATTTGAAATAAGTAGTCAGAGACTAGCTCATGCTGCTTTCAGAATAGGACACACCTGTTCCTCAGTGGGTGAACTGCATCTAAACCAGGTGTCAGCAAACTAGAATCCATGCACCAAATGCAGCCCACCACCTGTTTTGTAAGTAAAGTTGTATTGAAATGCAACCCTGCTCATATGCATTGTCTGTGGCTGCTTCACACTGCAGTGGCAAGTTGAGCAGTTCTTATAGAGAATGTATGGTTCACAAAGCCAACACACTTACTCTCTGATTCTTTTTATTTTTTGAGGCAGAATCTAGCTCTGTCGCCCAGGATGGAGTTCCGTGGCTAATCTTGGCTCACTGCAGCCTCTGCTTCCTGGGTTTAAGTGATTCACCTGCCTCAGCCTCCCGAGTAGCTGGGATTACAGGCACCTGCCATCAGGCCCAGCTTATTTTTGTAGAGATGGGGTTTTACCATGTTGGCCAGGCTGGTCTTGAACTCCTGACCTCAAGTGATCCACCTGCCTTGGCCTCCCAAAGTACTGGGATTACAGGCAGGAGTCACTGCCAGGGCTACTCTCTGATTATTTACAAAAAAAATAATGTCAACTTTTGATGTAAGCAAATGCTTGTTAGTATTAGCCGTGACCCTGAAGACAGTCTGACCTCTAGGAAGATATATTTTTCAGTATTTATATAAACTCTAGTTTATAGGAAGCCCAGTATTTTAGTACTTGAGAGCTTTTATTTTATGTTCTTGAGTAGTGGGAAGCAAGAACAAAGAAACAGATAAACAGATGAGTGATTTTGGTGTTCCAATGCACCTAAAAGAAACAAAATAGTTAAGAGCTTCAGAACAGGGATGACTTTTGAATCATAGAATCAGAAGAAAACTGGAGATCACCTTATACTACGATCTTCTCTGGGGAGAAGGGAATATGCATTTGTAGAAATATGTTGAATACTCTGTTTTATCAATTACAGTCACCATTTATGGTAAAAATGTACTACTAAAAAGAAAAAAAAAACAGTATATGGACCTTCTAGTAAATGAAATATGATGTTATAAATTTATATGAAGGATTCAAAAACCCATTGAGTCAGATTACAGAAAGCATATATCAGCACCTTTTTTTATCCTACAGAAGCTCTGTAGAAGAAACAGTTCATCTTCAATATTTATTTATTTGTTTGTTTATTTATTTATTTTTTGAGATAGAGTTTCACTCTTGTTGACCAGGCTGGAGTGCAGTGGCACAATCTTGGCTCACTGCAGCCTCCACCTCCCGGGTTGAAGTGATTCTCTTGCCTCAGCTTCCCGAGCAGCTGGGATTACAGGTGCCCATCCTCATGCCTGCCTAATTTTTATATTTTTAGTAGAGACTGGGTTTCACCATGTTGACCAGGCTGGTCTTGAACTCCTGGCTTCAGGTAATCTGTCCGCCTCGGCCTCCCAAAGTGCTGGGATTACAGGTGTGAGCCACCGCACCTACCAGATCTTCTCTCTTAATCTGCGTAATTATTGAGGTGAAGAGACAGAGGCCCTGTGCTTGGACCCATTCTTTCCAAGCATCTAAGTAGCATGAAAAGTTTCCCCTCTAATCTGTTAACTTGATGAACTACATTTTTCTGATGTTAAACTATTATTAAATCCTTGGGATGAACCCTGCCTGATTCTGCTTTTTTAACTGTACACTTTATTATGTTAGATAATATTTACTAAGGATTTTTATATCTGTAGCCTTATGTAAAATTCGCCTGTAATTTTCTTTTCTTACATTATTCTTATCCAGTTGGGTAACAAGATATTAGTCTCATAAAATAAGTTAGGTTATTTTTATTATTTGAAGCAACAGGTGTAAGGATTATCTGTTAAACATGATTTGAAAGGAAAAAAATACAATAAAGAACCGTGTAAAGAAAGAAAATTAAATTCGAGCTTACCCTATAGCATAACATTATTGTCAGTATGAAAGTGAACAACAATAATGTTTTAAAGACCCAATCAACAGATGAGGATTTAGCAGTCTGCGTCTGGAGTACTCTTCTAAATCCTGTAATGTCATCAAATGAATGGTGGATTATGTATGTGTGCAATAAGTAAATGAATCAATGATTTTAGATATATTCAGTCAATTTTAATAGTTACGGTCTCTATCCAGATTCTAAATGAAGACGAAAGCTGAGAGGGAGATTTGAGAATAAAAGAAATAAGGATAGGTTAGATGTCTGATCTATGATGTTTCCAATGTGTCTCCTTATTAGCCAGCCTTTCTTAACTCTGAAAGCATGTAAGAGTCACTTGATGGGGATCTTACAAATATCAGTGCCCAAAACCTCACCCTGACCATCACAGAAAGAGGTTCTGGGGGTGGTGAGCAAGCAGCTGCATTTTTATAAAGTTCTCCAGGTGGTTCTGGTGCAAGATATGGATTGTGAGAACCACTTTTCCTTTTTTTTTTTTTTTTTTTTTTTTTTGAGATGGAGTCTTGCTCTGTTGACGAGGCTAGAGTGCAGTGTCACAATCTCAGCTCACTGTAAACTCCACCTCCCGGGTTCAAGCGATTCTCCTGCTTCAGCCGCCCGAGTAGCTGGGACTACAGGCACGCACCACCATGCCCAGCTAATCTTTGTATTTTTACTAGAGACGGGGTTTCACTATGTTGGCCAGGCTCGTCTTGAACTGCTAACCTTGTGATCCGCCCGGCTCGGCCTCCCAGAGTGCTGGGATTATAGGCATGAGCCACCGCACCCGGCCAAGAACCATTTTTCTAGATCTAGCCATAGGACATGAGAGTTGTTCACTGGTTTCAAGAAGAATCAAGTGTGTGAGGACCAAGAGAAAGCTCCAGGAATAAATTAATCATGCTATCGTGACTACCTTTTAGAAGACTGTCAGTAATGGTAGTCTTCCATTTTATTCTTTACTCTCTTAAAAAACCATAACCTACATTAGATGTAGGTATACGTATAACTGTATGTAAGCGCAGTCATATGTAGGTGAGTACACCTTACCTACTTTTCAAATATAACCTACATGCAACTATATGTAGGTAAGTACACCTACCTACTTTTCAAATATAGCCTGTGGTGATTGTGGGTTGAATAGACAGAAGAAATTACTTTTTGCAGTTTTCATTTTTGGCGGTTGTCCCTTCTGCTGATTCTTCCTGCCTAACATTTCATCACATATGCATTTCAAATTTTCATTTATTTTTTTTTCCTTTTGTTATTTTTTATTTTTAATATTTTTAAATCTTATGTTTGTTTTTGATATGGAGTCTTGCTCTGTCACCCAGGCTACAGTGCAATGGTGTGATCTCGGCTCACTGCAACTTCCATCTCTCAGTTTCAAGCGATTCTCCTGCCTTAGCTTCCCAAGTAGCTAAGATGACAGGTGCCAACCACCATGCCCGGCTAATTTTTTTTTTTTTTTTTTTTTTTTTGTAGAAACAGGGTTTCACCATGATGGCTAGGCTGGTCTCGAACTCCTGACCTCAGCTGATCCAACTGCCTTGGTCTCCCAAAGTGTTGGGATTACAGGCATGAGCCACCACGCCAGGCTAATTTTTAGTGTTTTAAAATGTCTGTTCTTCTGTGTTCGTTGTCATAGGATTCTCTCACTGCAGCACCACTTGAAACCTTGTCACTCTGTGTGCCCTGAATGGGCATGATGGGCTAGTAATGTCTGTGGGAAATTCTTAGAGCTGAGGATAAAAGCCTGTCTTTTGTGGGTTGACCACAGCCCAGGGTCTTCTCTCTTTGTCATGTTTCTGACATTGTGTGATATGAATGTGAGTAAAGATCTCCTGCATAATGAAATAATGTTGTAAAGCAACGAGGACTTTAATTTCCAAAGGAAGTCATTTCAGTTTTCCAGAGAAAAAGTCTTAAGTAATTTTACCTTTGCAAACTGACAGCATTCCTAGCTCTATTAAGTAGAGTCACGTTGCATAGCACAATTTCAGTTTAGTGCTTGGTCTAAGTCTCTCATATACTTCAGATAAAAGCAAAAACATATTATCTTACACAGTTTAAAATTGAATATTGACTTCAAAAACAATTATATCCAAATATGTAATTGTCTAAACTTATTCTTTGGCTTCTTACAGTCTTTGAAAACTTATCTTCCAATGTTATTAGACTGTTTATTGAAACTGTAGCCCCACTAGTCCTTAGCTATCTATCCGTAAGCAGTCATTTGAATAAAATAAATTGTATTCAGAAAACTACATCCCCTAAAACAATATTCACATAAAACCAGGGTCAAATCACTGAGATACATATAAGAAAGTAAAACGGTTTTCAGTAAAAGATCACATTATATCAGAGCTCATAAATCTCACTCCACATTGCCATATTAATATAAAATTTGTAACCACCTGCTGTCTTCCAACTTTCAATTCTCAAGTTTTCCCAGCAATATAATAAAGTGATTTTGCTACTGAAATGGACAGCACTTTTCCATCAAATATATATTGTTTTAGGAAAATACCAGTTTCCCTTAAAACTGACATAAAACATAAAAGCAGGCCATGGTGTGTGTCTCATCTGGTCCCAGCTGCCCCTTTCCTCAGGCACTTTGTAGCTCATCTCATTTCCCTGGCCTCCCTCTGGTTTCTGACCTCGGAGGCCCATGCAGTGCTCACTCTGAATCCTGTTAACTGCACTGGACTCCCAACCAAAGCTCTTCTTTCTCAAGTTTTCCGAGTAGATGTTCCAATTTGGCGGGCCTCCCTTTTTCATGGTTTTTCCTTTTTATTCCATACCACTTTAGAGGCATTCGTCATCTGCTGACATACGTGCAGGGGTTTTTTTGTGTGTGTGCGTTTAATGTTTCTCCAGTAAAACTCAACTGCTTTACAGCCAGAGCCCCATATTGCTTTTCTATTCATTATAATACCTGGCAGATCATTGGTCCTGTTGCAAATTCTTATCAAACATACCTTGAACTGAGTGTTGATTCCACCTTGAAATCCTAACATTCTGTGTTCTGCTCTTGCTGGCCTTCCTGGCTGATGCTTTGTGATTGTGTATGTGTGTGAGTGTGTGTTTTAGAGACAGAGCCTTGCTCTGTCACCCAGGCTGGAGTGCAGTGGTGTGATCATAGCTCATTGCAGCCTCGAAGTCCTGGGTTCAAGTGATCCTCCCTGCTCTGGCTCCTGAGTAGCTACGATTATAGGCTTGCACCACCACCTGGCTCATTTTGTTTGTTTGTTTTTTCTGGAGATGGAGTCTCACTATGTTGTCCAGGCTGGTCTCAAACTCCTAGCCTCAAGGGATCCTCCCATCTCAGCCTCCCCTGTGATTGTGTTTTATACTTCCTCTCTGTCTTCCTGTTGAAAGGTTGTTTATTTATAAAGACAAACAAGAAAAAAAACTTTTAGATTTTTCTTCTATTTCATAGAGGATTTTTTTTTTTGCTTTTTGTGGTTTTTTTTCAGCTTTTTTTTTTTTTTTTTTTTTTTTTTTTGAGATGCAGCCTCGCTCCGTCACCAGGTGGAGTGCAGTAGCGTGATCTCAGCTCACTGCAACCTCTGCCTCCCGGGTTCAAGGGATTCTCCTGCCTCCGCCTCTCGAGTAGCTGGGACTACAGGTGCCCACCACCACGCCCAGCTAATTTTTGTATTTTTGGTAAAGATGGGGTTTCACCATGTTTGCCAGGTTGGTCTCGATCTCTTGACCTCGTGATCCACCCACCTCAGCCTCCCAAAGTGCTGGGATTATAGGCGCGAGCCGCCATGCCTGGCCTCGAGTTTTTTAACCTTTCCCTTATGTTTCCCTGGTTCATTAACCATGGAGGACTCATTCTACAAGTGCTATCTCAAAATTGTTATTTTTCTTAGCAGATATTATTAAAATATGGAAAATACACATCTACTCATGGCCATCTGCCAGGAGTCATATAAATATGTGACTAGCCAGTGTCCAGTGCCTGTGATGCCATAGCCTTGTAGTAGCTCCAGCTTCCCTGGCTCCCACCAGGAGGGGAAGGAGGGTGATTGCTGGCATCTTTTTATTCCTAACTCAGTAAATGTGTATTGGCTGCTTACTCTATGCTCGGGACTGTGCCGGGTGGGCTTTACAGTAGCAAAAGTAGCCGATGCACATATGATTCTTCATCTAGACCAGGATCTTGTAAAAGGGGGATGCTGGTAATAATTATGCTGGGACAATTGACAGATGTCTGAACTGTTCCAAGCACATCAGGACTTAGAATCTCTCACCCGCCTCAGATTTTTTTTCAAATCAAGTTGCTCTCTGTTTTTTCCTATTCTTTCTTAAATTATAAGACTAAATGTGAACCCAAAGTTTGAATTGAATTTTGGTCACTGTTAAAGACAGAATACAGCAGACGACTGAGGAGTTTTTATTTGGGTTGTGATCATGGCGAGGACATTCATTACAAAGAAAAATCTCAAAAGGAAGTAGTTTGGGGGTTCCTAAAGGCAGATAAATCAGCCCATCATCTGTGACCTATGGGAGTGTGAGGAGGGGTGGGGCAGGGCTTAACTTGAACATGTGAGGCCAGGGTGGGTTTCAGCAAACACAAAAGACTGAAGTTGAAGAAATTAATTTTTTTCTACTAAATGGGTATTAAAAAAAAAGAAAAATGGAATAAATAACAAAGTAGATGCAAGTAGTTTAAATTACAGAGATCAAAAAATGGCAAGTAGAAATAAACAGGAAACGTTTTAAAACCTGTCAACACCCATTAGGACAAAAAAGAATTCTAAAACTGTTGAAATGTTGGCGGGTACAACAAAATGTGTAAGTTGCAAAACCATGCCACCTGTGGACTGAACCAGGCGTGGGGTCCGTTCACACAGACTAGGAGGTGCCTTTGGGTTTGGCAATGTAGATACCCAGAGGAACAAACTGAAAAACAAGTTTAAAGAAAAGAAGGAAGAGGAGGTAGAAAATCTGACAAAGCAAGTGCAAACGAGCAGTATGCCAAATGAAGTCTGCGTTTCTGTGGACTGGCAACATGAATTAAACCTAGTACCTCATGTACAGCTGCCTCGAGGGCTAGCAGTCACTGAGGAGTCATTTTCCTTTGGGAACTGGGCCACACTTTCCTCAGAAATCCCTGCCTGTTAAAAATAGCTGTAGTCACCGAGGACCACCAGAAAAGCAGACTCCTGGGCCTTGTCCATGCCCAGACCAGCTCCAGGAAGTATACCAAATGCAAAAATGCAATGCTGTAAAATTCCAATTAATTTTCAATTCCCATTTCCCTCTGTAACATCTTCAGCTTAGCGTGCATATATCATTTCACATATCCTCTATGGTCTGGAAAATTCGGAAACACCAAAACCATCAAAAGAGAGACCTATTTATGAATAATTTATTATAGTTCTTTTGCTTTGAAAACCTCTTGGCTTCTATTAGCATAATCAGGGGCTAGTTCAGATTCCCCAGGGAGGTGCTACTGGAATTTTTCCTCACGCATTAGATGTAAGACATACCCATTTGGGAAAAACTGAGACATATTTCTAAAAGACGGAGTTGATTTTATCAAACTAAATCAGATGAGGGAAGAAGAAAATGTTTGACTGTGATTTATATATCACGCATGTTAAACTCATAAAATTTAAAAAAACAAAAAGATTTAAAGAGACATATTTTGATTTCCCTATGATAAGAAAATGCATTATATGATGATATATGAAGGTAGAGAAAGCCTTTTTTTGATGCTGTATCAAATTATCCAGATATCTGTGACATCAAATCATATACATTATTGAAAATGTGGAATTAATCTTTCAACAAGATTAGTTTCAACAAGAACTCATCTTACACTAATGGTGAAAAATTGCCTAAGAACATTAATTTAATGCAAAACAATGACCCAGAAAAAAAAAATACAACATAAAGAGGGAAAGAAAGAAAGAAGGCTAAATATGCTGTTATATCTTGACTTTCACAAATGCTACTGAATAGTCGGGAAGAAGGGTACCTGACATCCAGTGGGACAGCCTGGGTGACCTCAGGCAATAATTCCAGTCTCTTTTGGTATCAGTTTCCTCACTCATAAGATAAGGGAGTGACCTAAATCTTCCCTACAGCTCTAACAGCAAGGTCACTGAGAGCTCCACTGCCTCATATGCCTCTCTTAGACTCCTGTGTGCAGAGCACCAGCCTTCTTCTAACCAAATGCACAGTTTTTGTGCTCAGGGCAGACGTTCTATTCTGAATTTCTTCCTCTTTGCCAGCCCTCGTGGAATAGAATGTAAACTCTAAGAAGAGAGGACCTGGTTCCCAATCCTATGCCTAGGGTTTATGACATTACCTGGCACATGACAGGTATTCAGCAAATATTTGCTGAGTCTTGTCAACAATTAATTTTGAAAATCTTCTTTAACTTTTCTAAGTGATGCAGCCCCTATTCCATTTCTTTACTATCCTAATTTTGTATTAAAAAGGCAATACTAAATGGGAAACAAATGAGGAAAAAAAGGCAAAGACTAAAATCTAAAAAGGTACAGGTAAAATGCTTAGAAATCAAGTGTTTGCTAGCACAATAATCCTTTTATTCATGCAACAAAATACCCACCCCTCAACCACTTGATGTAGGCAACTGAGGAGGGGAGATGATATCTGCAAAGTTTTCTGCCCTTGGGCAAGGCAGGACAAAGTTGCATTTCTCCTGATAGTCTCCTTAGAGAAAATCGGTAGTTTTTGCATTTCTGTGCTAGCTTTTCAACCCAGTCAAACCCATATTCAGTAACAAAATCTTTTTTTTTTTTTTTTGAGACGGAGTTTTGCTCTGTCGCTAGACTGGACTACAGTGGCGCCATCTCGGCTCACTGCCACCTCTGACTCCCTGATTCAAGCGATTCTCCTGCCTCAGCCTCCTGAGTAGCTGGACTACAGGCATCCACCACTACACCTGACTAATTTTGGTATTTTTAGTAGAGAGAGGGTTTCACCATGTTGTCCAGGATGGTCTCGATCTCTTGGCCTAGTGATCTGCCCACCTCAGCCTCCCACAGCGCTGGGATTACAGGTGTGAGCCACCGCGCCCGGCGCAGTGACCAAATCTTAAATGACTTTTGGGCCTCTCTCTGGTGAGGCTAATAATGGAATCAAAAAGAAGCTCCTTGTTCAAAAGTTGTACAGACCCTAGCACAGCATCCGTAATCTCATCTCCTCATGGTACAGTGATGGAGCCATCATTCCTGCTTATTCGAAGCATGTGGTGCTAAGAAGGTGAACAATGCAAAATAGATTAAAAACTAGGTTTTCCTCCTTTGGAAGGATATCAATTATATCAACATAGGAGCAATTGCATTTAGGAATTTTCTTTTTCTACATGATAGAATTTGGTAAGGTGGCACCCAAATCTGGAGATTCCAGACCTGAGTTTCCCACCCACCCACCCTGAATTGTTTTTTACTCACGTATATACCATTTTGTAAAGAAGCAGTAGCGTCATGTGAGCATATGGTACCATAATAATTTTATGTAAGAACTATGATGTAATCCTTTGGATATACCTGAATTTTCCTCACTGGGAACAGGGAGCCCAGCTTGGGCCGTGTGCTTCCAACAAACAGCAATGGGTAAGAAATGCCCACTGCTGCTCAGCAGGTGCTCAGTAAATATTTGTTGAATGAATGAGTGAACAAATCTTTTGAATAAAGAGAATAGTAATTATCTTTCAAGGACTTTAGGGATATTCTAAGATAATCTATGTAAAATAGCCTATTATCTGGTATATGGTAAATACATTATCATTGTTATTGGTATTCTTAATAGTAACCCTTGAGAAAAGTTCTAATAAAATTATGTGTGAGCAGGACTTGGTCGCTCGAATGAAAGGAAGGGTGAGACATTGGAAGAAATTTGTTTCTATATTGGAACCCGTATTATATATCATATCACAGTTACAAAACTTCTCTTCACATAGAATAGATATCAAGAAAATGATGGATGAGTCCTCCCTCATTTTAACTCAGAATAACAGCCTTGGAGCCTATTTTTATTTTTTGTTAGATGAGAGAAGTTGGGACCAAGTTCAGGAAGATGCAACAAAAGACTTTTAGCCGGGCACGGTGGCTCACACCTGTAATCCCAGCACTTTGGGAGGCTGAGGTGGGCAGATCACGAGGTCAGGAGATTGAGACCATCCTGGCTAACACGCTGAAACCCCGTCTCTACTGAAAATACAAAAAATCAGCAGGTGCCTGTCGTCCCAGCTACTAAGGAGGCTGAGGCAGGAGGACGGCATGAACCCGGGAGGCAGAGCTTGCAGTGAGCCGAGATTGCACCACTGCACTCCAGCCTGGGCCACAGAGCGAGACTCCGTCTCAAAAAACAAAAAAAAACTTTTAAAATCCACAGTAGATCCATTTCTCCCCTAGTTTTCCTCTTTTCCCTCCAATTGACGTTAATCATCTAAAATGGAGTTGGCACACGGTGTCCATTAAACTCATGGAACACCCCTTCCTGTCGGATTGACAGGTGCTACCCAAGTCTTCGCCAGGTTGATGTGGTGACAGACTCCGTGGATACCGGCAGCCTCCCTGTCATGGAGCAGATCAAAGCTCGGGTCCATTTTACAAATGTCCCATTGTCCTGAAGAAACTTTGCTCTAGGAAGTGATGTGCAAACACCTGATTTGGCCGTTGTCTGAGAATGACAGTGCTGCAAAGCTTCTTTACTGAGATGTATATATCTTTAATGTTTTTATGGACACTAAGCTACCACTTTAATCCTAGGGTCTTCATTTTCTCATCATTATTCATGAATTCAACCGACCCTAGCTATGCAAAAATTGGGGTGATTTCTGACTTTGTCCTATTTATAATTCCTTCTACTGCAAATTAGAATTTAAAATCTTGTGGCACATGAGGACATCTTACTGCCTCCAATACTGTTCTTGGATTGAGTCAAATGGCGTGCTAGCATCCTTGGTGTTTTGTTCGTGACCAGCTCTTTGGGAATGACCCAAGTAGTTTTCCTTAGAATGTCGTTCAGTGCTTTTGAGACATGTTTTCCTCATGCCACATGAAGAAAGTGATGGTATTTGTAGGGCACACTGTGGTAGAGAGATACTGCTACTTCCGGACAGAGGCCGCCAGCCTAGAGGCTACTGGCCAGGGGCTCTGGCTGTCCTAGGCATACACTGGTGGCCCAGGGTCTCAGAGAATTAGTTGTTGGATCCACTGGTTGAGCAGCTGAGCCATAATCCCACTTTAAATGTTTCCTGTTTAAGAGTTTATTGATTTTCAGTCAGAGAGAAGTAGGTTCAAGTTCTGATTCTACCACTTATTAATCTTATGGTCTTGGCCAAGCTATTTTAATTTTCTAGGCCTCTGTCTCCTCATTTACATAAAGCTACCCAACTGGTTTGTACTTTCTATTAGTAAACTCTCTACCAAGGTTAGTTCTTGTTATCATGATTATTATTTAGATTCCCAATACTAATTATAGACTCCTTAACTTATGAGATATTGCACAGAACGCCTTCACCAGCTCCACGACTGACATCAGCATTGCACACTAGGAGGCAGGCAGGCCTGAAGTGTGCAATGCTGCTTCCAGGGTGGAAGTTGGGGGTCTGTCCTGCTGCCTTATACCCCCTTCTGTTTTGCACTGACATTTCCTCAGCCTCTGACCTTGTGAACAAGAATCTGGGAAAGGTGAAGCAGCACGAACTCCTTATTCTGTGCTGTCCAATGTGGTAGCTTCTAGCAGCATGTAGCTCTTTAAATTAGTATTAAAAATTAATTAAAATTCAATAAAACAAAAACTCAGTTCCTTAGTTGTGCTTCAACAGCCACATGCAGCCAGCAGCCAGGATATGGACAGAGTACATAGAGAACATTGCCACCTCAGCAGAAAGTCCAGCCGTCCAGCTCCGTAGAGAGACCCTGACCACGGCTGTTCAGTCTTAGAGTCTTCACCCAAAACCGGACCACAAGGTTCAATGTTAGCTGTCTAACAAACTGGATAATCACTCTCAATCACTTTCCTTGGAGGCAAACTATTCTACTCCCACTCCGCGACGTTCATTTTTGCATTTGCTGCTACGTTGTAATTTTTTTTCCAGCTAGGTAACAAAGGGAAAGGGTCGTTGCCACCAGTATGAGAGAGGAATATATTTTGAAAGATCTTTTAGTCTAAAAGTTTAATATTCTTTTTGTTCATTTTGCTTCATGCTTATTAAAGGTGATGGGGCGAAAATTGCGGAATGAGCACTCCACTTTTATGTTGCCCAGAAGTTACTGATAATTCTTATTCGTTATCTCAGCTGCTAACTATTCTAAATTTTCTTGTTCCCTTAAGCCTCAGGTCCTTCATCTGCATCTTCACTTAGGCAGAAAGGCTTTCAAGTGGAATTCACAGAGAGGGTGAGGACCAGAGCCTTGAGCTTTCCAAGCAGGTTACTATCTCCAGAGATTCCAACAGGGATCCTAGGGAGGGGAGTGAGACTCACCCTAGAGGCAAACTGAGTTTGAATGTGGCAGCAACATGATCATAGCTGTACTATGGAATGCATGCATGAATGAATGAATGAATGAATGAATGAATTTGTTTATTTATTTATTTAGAGATGGAGGCTTGCTCTGTCGCCCAGGCTGGAGCGCAGTGGCGTGATTTCAGCTCATGCTAACCTCTGCCTCCCAGGTTCAAGCAATTTTCCTACCGTAGCCTTCTGAGTAGCTGGGATTACAGGTGCCTGCCACCATGCCTGGCTAATTTCTTTTTGTATTTTTAGTAGAGATGGGGTTTCACCATGTTGGCCAGATTGGTCTCAGACTCCTGACCTTAAGTGATCTGCCCTCCCGGGCCTCTCAAAATGCTGGCATTATAGGCATGAGCCACCACGCCCAGCCAGGAATAATTTTTAAAATCCAAGGATTCAAACACAATGAGTTAAGCAATGAATTTTATTCTTAAGTGTCCAAGTGAGAAAAAAAATAAGAACAGGTGTGAAAGGTACTAGAGAATAATTATAACTACTAATGACTAATAATCAGATAAGAATAATTTGACCTGATTAACCAATTGTCTCTCAGAGAAGATGGAGAAGGAGACAGAAGGTGGCTTCAATGGCTCTATGGTTTTGAGGTCGGGTATCTGGGAGAATCATGGGCTGTTATTCGGAAGGAGAGTCACGGAGTAGACCTGGCTTCGGGATAATAATGTAGAGTTTGGTTTGGGGCCTTCATGGGAGGCTTAAATTATGCAATCCTCTTAAACTTTTCAGACTATAAATTATTAACCCTTATTAACCTTATCTTTGTATTTATCTGGCTGGGTGAAGCCAATTTAAATACAGTAGCAGGCTGTCCCTCAGACTTCTCTCCTCCAAGGATCGCCTGTCATACATAGCACTCCTGAGTAGATTAAAGATGAAAGTGCGTTTCAGCAGAGGAAATAGCTGACAAGATACTGAACCCATTTTGGCAGAAAACTTAACATTCAGCCTCAATCCGCTGAAACTGTCAAAAGAGAATGTGCATCCTCAGGCAGAATAAAGAGAAGGAAGAGGCGGGGTGTAGTGGCTCAAGCCTATAATCCCAGCACTTTGGGAGGTCAAGGAGGGTGGATCACGAGGTCAGGAGTTCGAGACCAGTCTGGCCAACATAGTGAAAACCCATCTCTACTAAAAATACAAAAAATTAGCCAGGTGTGGTGGCGGGCACCTGTAATCCCAGCTACTCGGGAGGCTGAGGTGGGAGAATCACATGAACCTGGGAGGCAGTGGTTGCAGTGAGCCGAGATCATGCCACTGCACTCCAGCCTGTGTGACAGAGCAAGATTCCATCTCAAAAAAAAAAAAAAAAGGAAAAAAAAGTGAAGGAAGAAGAGTCCTCAGTGGGGCAGATTCAAGGGGAGAAATCAACAAGGCCATGTCTCTCTTGCCATGGCTTTTGTTTTGTTTTGTTTTGTTTTGTAGACAGAGTCTCATTCTGTCGCCCAGGCTGGAGTGCAGTGCTGCCATCTCCACTCACTGTAACCTTTGCCTCCCAGGTTCAAGTGATCCTTCTGCCTCAGCCTCCCTAGTAGCTGGGATTACAGGTGCCTGGCTAAATTTTGTATATTTAGTAGAGATGAGGTTTCACTATGTTGTCCAGGCTAGTCTTGAACTCCTGAACTCAAGTGTGCCCGCCTCAGCCTCCCAAAGTGCTGGGATTATAGGAGTGAGCCACCACACCTAGCCCATGGCTCTTATTTTTAATTTGGATCACCCAGGAAACACTTCTCTCTTATATGCTTTATTTTCTCATATTTGAAATGGGGATTTTAGCTTTCGTTTAATAAATGCAACCTGAGGACAAGCCCAGTGTGTTCCTTCATCTCATTGTAAGGAGTACGGGAAAGAAACCTGGGTTAGTGCTTAAAAATTATTTCTGGCAGTTGTTAAAGAACAGTAAGGCAGGCTTTATTTGGAGGGGATTACTGCAATGGGGTTTTGCAGTAGGGGAAGGAGATTGGACTCAACTCCAAATACAATAAGGAAAAATTGGGGATTTATGGTCCAAGAGCGGGATGGGACAGAGTGGTGGGGGGTTGCTGGATAGAAAATTACTCAGAGGGCAAAGTAATTCTTTGCCAACAGGATTCTTGCTATAGGCAGGGCAGGGTGATCAGCTGTCACCTGGAAGATGGCGGGGAATGAGGAACCCAATCAGATATCAAGGGTGATCAGATATTGAAGGTGGGGGATTTTCACTAAACCAACTTAGCCAGATCTTGCTAAAATTGAGGGATGCAAAGATGGATAAGAAAGTCTAAAAGTTGGCCAGGCATGGTGGTTCACATCTGTAATCCCAGCACTTTGGGAGGCCAAGGTGGGCAGATCACCTGAGGTCAGGAGTTCGAGACCAGCCTGGCCAACATGGTGAAACCCCATCTCTAATAAAAATACAAAAATTAGTTGGGCGTGATGGCACACGCCTGTAATCCTAGCTACTCAGGAGGCAGAGGCACAAGAATAGCCTGAACCTGGGAAGTGGAGTTTACAGTGAGCCGAGATTGCACCAGGGCACTCCAGCCTGGGCAACAGAGTGAGACCCTGTCTCAAAAAAAATAAAATAAAATAAAATAATAAAAGCCTAAAAGTCACGGCACAGATAGGAAGAGGATTCAGAAGAGCCTGACTAACTTTCGGTCAAAGAGAGACTCTGTCATTAGGAGATACGCTCATTCCCTCTTAATCTCCGCAGCCTGTTGCTCTGCATCTAATGGGTTTCATGGAGACTTCTCTTTTGTGTCTGGATTCATTTATCAAGAAAAAGGATTGACACCATGGCTTTGCTTTTGTGAATAGTGTTGCAACAAACATGTGCAGGCGTCTTTGTCACAGAAATATTTATATTCCTTTTGGTACACACCCAGTAATGGCATTGCTGGGTCAAATGGTATTTCTGTCTTTAGGTCTTTGAGGAATCATCACACTGTCTTCCACAGTGGTTGAACTTCTTTTACAATCCCATCAGCAGTGTATAAGCATTCGTTTTTCTCCACAGTCTCACCAGCATCTGTTGTTTTTGACTTTTTAATAACAGCCATTCTGACCAGTGCGAGATGGTATCTCTTTGTTGTTTTGATTTGCGTTTCTAAAATGTGGTACGTATATACCATGGAATACTATGTGGCCATAAAAAAGAATGAGACCATCTCCCTTGCAGGGACATGGATGCAGCTGGAGGTCATTATCCTTAGCAAACTAACACAGGGACAGAAAACCAAATACCACATTTTCTCACTTATAAGTGAGAGCTAAATGGTGAGAACACATGGACACAAACACTGGAGGGGAACAACAGGCACTGGGCCTGGCGGAAGGTGGAAGGTGGGAGGAGGGAGAGGATCAGGAATCATACTGATGGGTACTAGGCTTAATGCCTGGTGATGAAATCATCTGTACAACAAACCCCCATGACACACATTTACCGATGTGACAAACCTGCACATCCTGCACATGTACCCCTGAACTTAAAAGTTAAAAAGAACGAGCAGAATGGATGGGGCTTTCCGCCTGTGATGTGGTGATCTTCCAGATGGCTTTTCCAGCTCTCGGCTGTCCAGAGCAGGCTGCTCCCTAACCAGGTAGATGCACTTTAGCTGCTGATTCCTGGTCTTTGCAATAATGCACAAACACACAGGGCCCCGCAACAGCCTGCGTATCACCTGTGATGCCATCTGCAGAGCTCACCAGTCCACTGTAATCACTATCTGCACTTGCCATTTGGTCCCCTGCCCACAAGCCTAGGGGTTTCTGTAGACATGAGCTTGATATAGAATGAAAGGGCAGCCGGGCGTGGTGGCTCACACCTGTAATCCCAGCACTTTGGGAGGCCGAGACGGGCGGATCACAAGGTCAGGAGATCGAGACCATCCTGGCTAACACGGTGAAACCCCGTCTCTACTAAAATACAAAAAAAAAATTAGCCAGGCGAGGTGGCGGGCGCCTGTAGTCCCAGCTACTCAGGAGGCTGAGGCAGGAGAATGGCGTGAGCCCGGGAGGCAGAGCTTGCAGTGAGCTGAGATCGCGCCACTGCACTCCAGCCTGAGTGACAGAGCGATACTGTCGAAGGAAGGGAGGGAGGGAGGGAGGAAGGGAGGGAGGAAGGAAGGAAGGGAGGGAGGGAGGGAGGGAGGGAGGGAGGGAGGAAGGAAGGAAGGAAGGAAGGAAGGAAGGAAGGAAGGAAGGAAGGAAGGAAGGAAGGAAGGAAGGAGCAAGCAGTGCTGGTGGTCTGTGTGTGTTGGGGGCTGAACCCTTCTTTGTTCCTTAGCAGAAAAAGAGAGATGCTGTCCATGCTGGCTCTGCCAACTGTAGGCAAGCATTGCCCAGCAGAGGAGAGGCGAGCCTGAGATGGTGCGAGTGCCTCTTTTGCAGAAATATCATCAGATAACCTGATAAAAGCAAAATTGAATATGTCAGATTTTGATGCCGGAGCTTGAAATATTGCTAAAGCTCCCTTAAAACTGTCACTGCTAATAAAATTTTATAATAGGATACATTTTGTGTATTTCCACATGGGTATGTGCCTTCTGATTTGCTTAGCGGACTTTTTTCCCTGTGTTCCTGAGGAGTGGAGACCAGTGGCTGATTGGCTGTGCCCCTCCTGCTTCTCCCTGTGGCATCCAAGCTGCCTCCTCTGAATCCCAGAAGGCTTTAAATTGTTCAAATGAATTTCTGAAATCAGAGGACATTCCAGATTCAAGAAAAATCAAGGGACAGAGATATCTAGAGTTTTGTAGATGAGGGATCTGACTCTCCCAAAGTTCCAAGGACTAAGATAGAGCCCCAAGCATTCCAGAGTCAGTGGGACCCCCCCTACCTCCTCGAATGGGCCAGAACTTTCCTGGGCTGCGAGGATGCAGTGCTGTGCCCCCTGTCAGGAGCAGATAGCTCCAGGCCTCGCCCTGAATGTCTGGGTGGTTTGAGAGGCCTCACTTGTGCCTACCCAGAGAGTAATGTCCAGTGATTCACTTATTATTACTAGCTGTGGCCCCCGACTTAGTGCAGCCTTATCCCCATGTGCACATTGTACACCTGGAGTGAGCCCATCCCAGCTCCAGGTGCTCCCTCAGCCTTCCTGGTTTCTTGTCCCAGTGCCGGGCTTACCCCCTTCCCTCAGGGATATCTTTCGCTCCAATTCTTCCCAGTACCATCTTTCTCACCGTGGGAGGCCTATCTCCAATGCCACCTCAGTTCCCCTACATCACTTCAGTAGACAGAAGAGCTCTGTTTGTAGCTCTGTCATTTAACAGGGCTTCTTCTCCCCTCTCTGTTTCTTTTTCAGCCTTTTTTTTTTTCTTCTCACTCTTTTGCTTCTGAACCAAAGGCTGCTCATCCCCCACCTCGTCCAGTCCCTCCTGCTCTAGACCAAGCACTACTAAGACACATTGGCTCCTGGGTGGGGCTTGTGCCTGTCAGTCCCCTTGCAGGGTCGAATGGGACTCCCTGGGCTCTAGTTACAGATCAAAGTGATTTGCTTCTGCCACTTACCTTGACCTGTAACTCAGTCCTTGCTCTTGTCAAGGTGACTGGCTGCCCTGGCGCAGGGCGAGCTCAGGGTGAAAGCTACGAGAACCATGTTTGTGCAGGGACCAGCGCTCCCCAGGGCCGCAGGCTTGTGTCTCTTCCCTGTAGTATGTGGTACTGGGCCAGTGAACACAGTGGGACAGGGACAGTTCCTGCAATGGTGCTGCTAGTGTGGGAGGGAGAGAGAATACTGGCAAGCATTACGGATGAGGAAGAGGAAGGTGCCTGGTCTTGTGTTTGCGAGACCTGGGTTAATATCCAGGCTGAGGCCTGAACACTTTTTATGTGTTATCTCATTTAAGCCCTGCGACAATCCTGCCAGGTGGGAACGATGCTAACCCATTTGACAGACTTGGAAGCGGAGGCTCAGAAAGCTGAAGTGACCTGTCCAAAGGCATGCAGCCTGCAGAGATGGAGGGGGGAGTTGCCACTAAGTCTGTCTTGACTTCAAAGCTTATTTTAAGGCACACTGCCTCCTGATGAGGAGAGTGCCCCGCTGTTTTATTTATGGGTAACACTGAATTTTCACAACAGCCCTGGTCTTAGAAGGATCTAAAATAAGGTTTAAAAATTTGGGTCATGAGTTTGGATAAGTTATTTAATTTTCTAGTAAATATTGTAATAACACTTAAATCACAGCATGGTTTTAAGGAGCAGATGAGTCAACGTATGTAAAATGATACCCGGTACGCAATACAGACACGTCAGCTCTTTTAGCAGTCATGTAACAAGAACGCACCATTGCTGAAGGGAATGATTAAGAAACACTTGAGGCAGAGCCCGCCTTCAGCCGCTTTCTGTCCTGGGCAAGGGGGTTAAGGCTAAGGAGACACATGCAAACCTTTTTTTCTTATGACTTGAGGTGGAGTTTCCTGTCCCTCCTGTGATTCAACATCTCAGAAATTACAGAAAGACCTATTATGCTTGCTTCTTAAATAAGATTATCTGTACTCCTACCTCTGGAAACCTTAAAAAAGCTCTCTCAGAACTATTATTTTCTAGTGCTTTCATGCAACGCAATTCACAGATGTTAATTGGAATGCAGTTCTCCTTCTTCAGACTTATTTCCCAAGTGGACAGATTGAAGCTCACCTGGGCTTTACCAAGCTTTTGGTTAAGTCTCCCCTCACCCTCAGTCTCTTATGATTCATAATCTGTTACCCTGGAACACATAAACATTCACTGCTGGCTACTGTTTCCTTCTAGTTTATTCAACAGTTTGGATTTAATGGGTGAGTTTAAAAAAAAAAAAAAAAAACAACGGCACCCAGGAAATTAAGCAGTTCATCAATCGGAGTCCTAGAGAAGCTCAATGCTAAGGCTGTGAATGAGGTTCACAGGACTAAAGACTTAATTAAATGAGTCCAAGTTTGATTTAAATTGTAAATTCTCTGTTGATACCTAATTTCAGTCTCACTTTAAGTGAACTGAATTTTAAAAGTCAGACACACTCTGCTTGTGGACAGTAGCCCCATCTAGGGGTAGAGCTTTTTCCTTCTCTCTTTCATTTTTCTCAATTTTCCTCTTCAATGTTTATTCAACCCAGGCCATAATGCAGGAGGAACGGAAAAATTCCCAGATTTTCTGATAAGACCGTTTTCCATCATTCGGGAAAGCTGAAGGATGCTTAAAGAGAGGTGTGACTGAGCATTGATGAGGGGAGGAGGCGGCTACAGGACATTTTCTTCCATCTGGTGTCACAGGCAGAGCATCACCTATGCTGAAAAATTAATAGCACCATGCTTCCCCTTTTATGCAGCACCCATTCCTTAAGACAGAGTACAGGGCATGCTCTTTACAATGTGAGCTGCTGGGTGACAGGAGTGTGGGAGCAGAGCGAAACGAGAGGCATAAAAACCCCCTTTTGCAAAGTGAGCCAAATGCAAAATGATGTCTTATCAGCTTCACAGGTGCTGCTGCCCACATTCATTTTAGACCTTGGCACTTCACACGGCTCCCGTTATTTTATGGCCAGTGCTCGCTCTGGAGCAGTGAAGGCCGGAGAACCGGGAAGTGGAGTCTCCCGGCTCAGGGGATGCTTTAGTAGAGGAAGGGAGGGAGCTCATGGCCAGGGTGGAGGAGGAACTTCTAGTTTGCAACTGGACAGGACATTTTAGCTTCTTCCTATTTTCTACCTTCCATTTTGATGAACTTACTCTTAGGTTTTGTTCCGTGGAGAAATCCTGGAGAGGCATATGATAATTAAGACTGTCTCTGGTTCACACGGAGAAAATCACAGTAATCACAGTGTAGAATAATGAGCAGGTTTAACAAGCATCTATGTATTAAAGAGGACGCTGCTTTATCTCTATCCAAGTTCCCCGAACTCTCGTTCACGCTTTGCTTCGTATGAGGTGATAAAATTGAAAATTGATTGCATGTAGGATGCCAGATTTAATCCAGGCCACTCAGGCTGGCAATTGTAACTGAATTATGTACGGCAATTTCCCCCTCATCCACAGCCAGGGATCTTGGATGGAAGGATGACCAGATGAGGGACTCACTGTGACCACTGGCATCACAGAACCTGCGTGTGCTGCTGGGATGAGTAGCCTACATATGGCAGGGCTCTTGGGACCCCGTGTGAAAATTTAAAAAGAGAAAAGAAAGAAAGCGAATACTACTACATTCAGACCCAAAATACTGGGGCTTGAAAAATGCACAGATTTAGCACCCCCAAACCTGGTTGTAAAAAGGCCGCTCTCCGAGTTAGCTGCCTACAAACCAGAGGCCCACCAAGAGCTCTTCCGAAAGGAAGCTATTTAGGGGGTACCCCCTTTTTAAAGAAACTGTCGTCTTTCTGGCAAAAAGCCATTGAATATAGCAAGAGAGTCATTTGCTGGCAAGCAACCGAATATGTACCAAAAAATAAATTGGGTATTTAATGTAAGACAACTGAAAATGCGTCTGTGTGGGCAGCTTGAAATTGGTATGTGCTGGAGCCACACACCCTTTATGTGAACTGTAATGAACACTCCCACCACCAGTTAACGTGTTTGCAAAACTTCCAGGATTAGAGAGACAGGGGTCACCCACGCCCAGGAAAATAAAATTAAAAAGGATTATAAAAGTCCAACTTAAGAGCGGGGGCTGCCGGCTGACAGAAGAAACAGGGTGACTCAGTTGCATGCAAGGACAGTTTCCATTTCTGCCTGAGCCCCTCCCCAACTCTCCCCATGCGTGGATAAGCGGGCACCACCCATCCCCGCCATAGAAATGCGTGGGGCCCAGCTGCAGCATGCGGTGTGAGAAAAGCATTTTGCCGCTGCCAGTGTCTCGGGCCTTACATCACTGTCGTATTAGTCTAAGCAGAATAGAGCAGATTGTTTATTTTGGTTTAGCTCCGCTTCAGGCTGTAACATCAGATGTGACTCCCAGAGTGACAAATTTCAATCGCAGTGTCACAGATTAAACAAGGGTATGGAAGAGTGGGGTGAGCACGTTTCCCAGGGGGTGTGGAGTGGGGGTTCTGCCTGAATCTGTTTTCGAATTCTCCCTGCCCCAGGAAGCCCCCCTTCCTTCTCACCATATGTATGGTCAGGTCAGTTCCCTTTTGCCCGCAAGGATTGGTGATAGTCACAGCATCCCGTCCTGTGGGTTAAGTAAGCCAGATCTTTAATTTATATGAAAATACTAATTAAAAATGATCCCCCCTTTTCCTGAGAGCATATTTAACTCCTTTCATATTTCAGATTTTAAAGAATTCGCTGAGTATTGTTCAGTATCCTGCAACTCCAGAGGGAAGAAAGAATTAGTGAAATCAGTAAGAGACAGACTTACCCTGGAGAGCGACTTGGCCACAGCGGGCAGAAGTGATGCCTAGTGAATATAGGCCAAGCTCTGCCTGCTGAGGGGGTGCTCCGGGATGGGGTGGGGTGGAGGTGCTCACAGGCTTATTTGCTACATGTTCAGTTATCACATAGCTAGATGGGGTGGCTCATCCCACAAACCCTCTGTAAATCCCAGGCAGGCAATGGTATACAACAAGGGACACTTACTGTTTCCCAGAATGGTTGCCCTGGCTTGGGAGGGACCCCTCCCCATTGCCGCCACCTTGAGAGCCAGGGCATGTGTGGTATCAGCTTTTCTTGTGTTCTCTGAAACCCTCAAACTGTTGCGCCTGTGGATATCATCATCCTCATTTCACACGTGAACCTCCCTCTGCCCAGTGCTTCCAGCAGTTTGCAGAATGCAGTGTCTAGTGTCTACAATGTAGCAATCTGAAGCTTACAGCAGGCTCATTCCTAATGAGACTGTTCCCCGGGTAGAGGAAGAATTACAAAGTATCTTATCTCATTGACGGTATTATTCCAACGGAGCATCAGTTTATTACAATTTCCCAAACAAATGATGGATAAGAACTGTTAAAAATAACAATGCCCAGTTACTGCAGGCTATTTTGAAACTGTGGAGACCAGCGCTGTGCACTCTAGTTTTTTTCCCTGTAAATTAGGTATGGTCTATGGGAAGCGTTAGAAGCCTGACCCATGTTAAGAGTGAGAACGTGTGCAGTCCTACCTGCAAAGGAAGAAGTTTTCCCCACTGCCTCTCTGGAGGGGGATTATTTGGCTGTGTAGACCTACTAAGGGAGAAGTGTTTGGATTAATACTTTGCATTTATACAGCAAACTTCTTGGCTCCTAGATCAGTGCATACAGCTGGGTAGTTTTATGGTCTGACTGAGTGGATGGAGAAGCTGAGACATGGCCTCTCCTCACTGTGTGCTGGAGACCCCGAATCCCAGCACTGCTCTTACACGATGTCTGTGCCACTCTCTTAGATTGGGACTTTCGCTCACTGTCTTTTAGCGTTTGATCAATTAAAAAGTCCAGAGTTCCATGTTTTCTAAGTAATTGGTTTCCCATAGTTTCAGAGACATAGCTTCCAAAATAAAAAATGAATCATGAGTTCCTTTAAGTTGCTAGATTTACTACAAAAGTACATCTATAATCTAAATAGTTCTATGTAAAATCTAGTAGGAAACCGAAAGGCTACTTCAGGGCCCATGGGATAGGAACTGAGCTGGCGCGCTGCATCCCGCATACCCTTTCTCCACCTCTGTGTCCACCGTCGTGGGTGCTAGCCTCGGACACAACTTAGTCATCCATACAATGAGGCAGAAGCTGCAGACTTATCTCACTTCTTAACAGTTGCATAACCAAACTCCAAGCCCGTTCTGCTCACTCCATCCGCACCTGCTCACCCAGTCAGCCGAGGGCAGTCTATGGGAGATGGCTGCTGTGAGGGAGAGCTCAGGTACTGTTCGCACCAATGAAGGGAGATACGGAAGTGTCAAGACTGAAGGCCAGGAAAAAAAAAAATGCTAATGGTCCTAGAACAGCATCAGGTTATAGCTGGAGACTAGATTTTAGTCAAAACCTTTTCTTTTGCATTTTTCTAGGCTAGGGATTAGCTCCTCATATGATAAGCTACCTAACTAATTTTAAAACAGCTTCATTCCCTTATTAAAATGAGCCTTTCAGAAGATATTAGGCAAGAGGATTAGGAAATCGCTCAGGCCTCCGGGCAAGCACTTCAGTGAGAAGTCATTCGGCCACCCAGAGACTGTATCTGGGTGGTGCCCCATTCCAGGGATCACGGCTTCTTAGGTTGCCCTGGCTTTATAAGACATTTTCAGTGCTACCAGGTCAATCAGAAAGGGGGGCTCTTCTTAGAGTGGGCACGGGCTCCATCTCCTACCTACCAGTTGTTCCACAGCACACGGTAGATGTTGCATTGTCTGCAGTGAACTAATTCTATGTGACCTTGGGCAAGTATGTCTATCTCATTAGGTTTCATATTGACTGCAGCCTGGGGATCATCATGATACCTCTAGTACAGTGGTCCTCAATTGGCTGGGTGTGGGGGGACACTCATCATTACCTTCCACCCTCAGCCAGACATTTGGCAATGGTTGGAATCATCTTTGGTTGTCCCAAGTGGGAGAAGGCTGCCGGCATCTAGTGAGTAGGAGTGGAGATGCTACTGGAGACCCTGCAGGGCACAGGCGCCGCCACAAAGCTTTCTCCAGCCAGACCGTGGAGAATGGGGAGGGTGAGACGCCCTGCTCCAGGATGGCGCATGTCATTGTGTCACACTGTGTGGCTGTAAGGCACCATGAAGGCCTTAGAAATCGGCCTGTATTACAGCTCTGTGTGTATACACTCATATTGATTTTTTTTTTTTTTTTGGAGATGGCATCTCTGCCTCCCAGGCTGGAGTGCAGTGGCGTGATCTCTGTTTCTGGCATCACTCTGTCTCCCAGGCTGGAGTGCAGCGGCGTGATCCCACCTCACTGCAACCTCTGCCTCTTGGGTTCAAGCGATTCTCCTGCCTCAGCCTCCCTAGTAGCTGGGACTATAGGCACCTGCCACCACGCCCAGCTAATTTTTGTATTTTTACTAGAGACAGTATTTCACCATGTTGGCTAGGATGGTCTCGATCTTCTGACCTCGGGATCCACCCACCTCAGACTCCCAAAGTGTTGGGATCACAGGCATGAGCCAGCGCATCCGGCCGATGTGGATCTTTACCATCTGAAAAGCAACACTATTATTCTCACGATCACACTTCTGTTCACTAAAGTACTAAGATATTTTCAAAATATGTGTTTCTATGGGTGTCCATAAAGCTGTTTTTATTTTGAGTTTTAAAACATCAGACATCCCTAATATACATTTGCATTTCTCTTGAACTTGCTTTTTTGCAGAAATAGTTGCTAATTGAAAAGTGTCAAGAGTAACTACTGGGGCACTAATGTCTTGAAAAGGAAGAAACATGTGAATCTAGTAATGTGTCCAATTGGTAAATGTATCCAATCCTATACGGGAGAAGATTCCACATGAGGACAGAATCAAGACAGCCAGACAGGTCGCTGGATCCCAGAGCATGGGGGCCTTCCTGAGGGAGTCCCAGGAGGCCCTTGTGTCTCCCCAGTCGTTTGGCATGGCCCAAAGTGGCTGCTGCTATTGGAAGCCTTCTCTGCAGGGGACTTGGACCAGGGACAGACTTGGGCTGTGGTAGGAAACGGCTATGGCAGACCCTCTTCCGCCTCCCTCTCCCTGTTTCCCTTCCTGAGCCTCTGTTTTTTCTGGATTCTGAATAGGGTACCAAGCCAGCTGACATTTACCTGCACAATATGATTAAAGGAATCCACCCAGATTATATTTCATTCCCGCTTAAATTCCCACTCATGAGACTGAACAGTAAGAGTCCACAAAATGTAAGAGGCAAAGAGCGTTTCTGCTGCTTGTGCACAGAACCACTGCTCCCTCGCCAAGTTCACTGTTGATCATCTTGAAATGCCTTTCCTTGAAATGCAGGGCTAATGTTATGAAAATCAGGAACCTCCACGGAGCCTGGGATTTTTCCGCTGTCAGTTGACTTGTCAAGGTGGTTTTGGGAGCGGAACCCAAGACAATGCTATTTCTTCCCTCTGTCACTTGATGTGGATTTTGTGCTGGATATGTGAGGAGGAAGCCAATGATCTGTAAGCAGCTGACATGTCACATGTACTTAGAAATACATCTGGACAAATAACAGCTTCACGTCCAATCAACATCATTCTTGTGGTAGAGGTCAGTTTTTAATACAGTGCTTTTATTTTTCTTTCATTGTGTTTTGTTTGGCTAATGCTGTTTCTCTAGTTGTTTGCATCTCTTGGTTAGAAAGTAGTTCCTAATGAGGCTGAATATGTGAGTTCAATCCCCTTATGGGCCAGTTAGCTGTTCTTTCTTGGTTCTTGCAGGACCGTATAACAGTTACTGCAGAGCCAATGCTTCCTGTTGATAAAAAGGGATCTGGATAACAGTGAGATGAACCAGAATGTGGAACTTGGCCAGCCTGTGTTTTGATGATCTGGTCCCTTGCTGTGGCTGGGGAGCAGGGTCATAGGAAAGGGAGACTTTTGGCCACCTTCCTCTCCAGGCTACACTTCTTTCTTCTCCTTGATATACTGGATGTCATTAGAAGGAGGTTGTGGAGAAAGCAAACAGAATCCCATGCGAAGGAGTTTGTATTTATTCTTCAGGCAGCAGAGAGACATTTAACACTGGCAGTGTCTCACTCCCATAGTCATACAGTATTTTTCACAATAGCCAAGATAGGAACCATCCTAGGTGTCCTCAGTGGATGAATGAGTAAAGTATATGTGGTATTTGTATATAATGGAATATCATTCAGCCTTGAAAACGAAGGAAATCCTGTCATTTGCAACAACATGGATGGCCCTGGAGGATACTGAGTTAGATGAAAAAAGCCAGGCACAGAAAGACAAATACTACATGATCTCACTTACATGTGGAATCTAAAAAAGTTGAACTCAAAGAAATAAAGTGGTAGTTACAGGAGGCTGGGGATGGGGGACTGGGGAGATGTTGGCCAAATGGCACAAAATTTCAGTTAGGAGAAATAAGCTCAAGAGGTTTACAATACATCATGGTGACTGTAGTTAATAATAATATAATGTGTACTTGAAAATTGCTAAGAGTAGACTTTAAGCATTCTCACCATTAAAAACTCATAAGTATGTGAGGTAATGCATTTGTTAGCTAAATTAGCTTTGATGTAGCCATTTCACAATGGGTATATATATCAAAGCACCATGTTGTATACCATGAATATATACAATTTTTATGTTTCAATTTAAAAAAGAAAATGTAATAAATGTAAAAAGAAATGCCTTGCATCAAGTAGCAGTGGCCCAGCGACATCTTTTATTAGTAAAACAAAGGTAGGCCAGGTGCAGTGGCTCACGCCTGTTATCCCAAAACTTTGGGAGTCCGAGGCGGGCAGATCACAAGGTCAGGAGATCGAGACCATCCTGGCTAACACGGTGAAACCCCTTCTCTACTAAAAATACAAAAAAATTAGCCGGGCTTGGTGGTGGGCACCTGTAGTTCCAGCTACTCAGGAGGTTGAAGCAGGAGAATGGCATGAGCCAGGGAGGTGGAGCTTGTAGTGAGCTGAGATCGCACCACTGCACTCCAGCCTGGGCGACAGAGCAAGACTCTGTCTCAAAAAAAAAAAAAAAAAAGGTAAGCAACACACTAGGAGAGACAGGAACACACAGCAGAGACTCTGGTTTCGGGGCCAAAGGGGCAACCCCAGTCCTTAACTGCGGGGCATGGTTTTGCGCAAATTGATTTTTACCTTGCTGAGCCTTACTGACCTCACCCTACAAGTGGGACAGTAAGGTGTAACCTGTACGAATTGCTATGGGAGATGAATAAGAGATATGGTAGTAGGGACAAAGTGACCAGTGTAGCCGAAGCAGGAGACCAACATGAATATGACCCAGCTCCTGGCCAAGCTACGGACATGGCGAGAGGCAGATCCCTAGCTCTGCAAACTTGTTCACTTGCTACATACATTATATTCCCATCCTCGGTTCTTGTATTGGCATTTTTTTTTTGGCATTTAGTGGTAAGTGGCATGAAGGTTAAAGACTTGGGGTCCTCATACACAGGTCCCCAAAGCTCTGGTGCCTTCAGATTGCATCTTCACCAGGCTCTGGGAGTGGAGGAGCTGGGCTGCAGCTTCCCTTTGCTTTCTTTGCTCTCCGGGGCAACCTGCAGGGGTGTCTTTCCACAAAGCTTTCTGCAGAGGCCTTTGCAGGGCCTACCCTGAGAGGGGCTTCCTGAGCCTTAGTATCCACCTGGCAGGGGGCAAGGCCACCAGCAGGGCTCTCTAGGCCAAAGCAACCTCAGGAAACCTGCTTCAATTCATGTCAGTCTGACATAACCCAATTGTCTGATCCTTAGACTGCAGGGAGCACAGAGAACCTAAAGATAAGTGAGAACTGCCAAAAGCTTAGATTCATCAAAATGTCTCCAAGGGAAAAACAACAACAACAACAACAACAGCAAAACTGTCACAAAACACAATGCCACCAGTGCAGTTTACTTGGAGGAGAGCCCTGCAGACTAGACTGTGGTTGGCAAAGGAGCTTATGGGTGCGAAAGTGCTTGCACTTTGCCGCCAGTGCTTCTTACTATGCTGCTGTTATTGTTGGATTCTTTTTGTTTTGTTTTGTTTTTTCAGTCCGGCTCTCCCAGACTGAAGTGCAATGGTGTGATCTCAGCTTACTGCAACCTCCACCTCTCAGGTTCAAGTGATTTTCCTACCTCAGCTTCCCAAGTAGCTGGGATTACAGGTGCACGCCACTACACCTGGCTAATTTTTGTATTTTTAGTAGAGACAGGTTTCACCATGTTGGCCAGGCTGGTCTTGAACTCCTGACCTCAAGGGATCCACCCACCTTGGCCTCCCAAAGTGCTGAAATTACAGGTATGAGCCATCACAACTGGCTCTTTTTTTTTTTTTTTTTTTTTTTTTTTTTTTTGACATGGTGTCTCACTTTGTTGCCAGACTAGAGTGCAATGGCATGATCTCAGCTCACTGCAACCTCCATCTCCCAGGTTTAAGTGATTCTCCCACTTCAGCCTCCCAAGTAGCTGGGACTGTAGGCAGCTGCCACCAGGCCCAACTAATGTTTTTGTTGTTGTTGTATTTTTAGTAGAGATGGGGTTTTGTCATGTTGGACAGGCTGGATTCGAACTCCTGACCTCAGGTGATCCAGCCACCTCAGCCTCCCAAAGTGCTGGGAGACAGAGTGCCCAGCCTGTTCTGCGTATTCTTTAGTGCCTTGTCTCAACCCAGCACAGTGAAAGGCAGCCAGTGAGAAACAGAGGGGCCGGAAGCAGAGCTGACACCTGTGGGAGGGGCAGGAAAAGCAAACCAGCAGCCCCTTTGGGCAGAAGCATAGTGGCGTGAGGTCGGTGGGCCCATAGGAAGCAGCCAGCACTAGATTGCTCCCAAGGGTATGCTGCGCTCTTGTGCATCACTGTTCACCATAAAGACCCTGAACCACAGAATCCTATTTGTAATACTCTTGGGAACAGGATGTCACATCAAAGTTCCACTCGAATAAGACTAAAAATGTTTTGGTGCTTTACGTAGGGTCCATTTTCTGAAAGTGCCAGAAAAATGAGAAATTATTAAGCTAAATAGCTATTGGTAAGGCTTTATTGTGGCTTAATTGACTGATTTTTGAATTCTTTGAGGAAAGGAACAGTGTGCGTTATTTCTGTTATTGCCTACAGTATTTTGCAGGTTACTCAGAAGTTGTGTGGTAAATAAGGTTTGATTGAAAGGGAATCTTTCTATTTATTCAGATTCTTATTTTAAAAACACAGAGGTCATTTATTCCTTTATTCCTAAGGTCTTGAGCTGTTCATCACACAGAATAATTATGTATGTAATATGTGAATGAAAACCAGTGTAATTTCAAACTCATGAGCAGAACAGTGGCACTCTAGAAAAGGCGAAGTCAGTAAACTTGGTGGTGATCAGTAAAGCTGGTAACTAAATAGTCAAAACTTGGTAGAAATAAAATTATGTTGTCCTTTAGTTTCCAAATTTAAGCGAATGGACTACAGTTTAAAAAGTAAAATCAAGGGCCGGGTGTGGTAGTTCACACCTGTAGTCCCAGAACTTTGGGAGGCCGAGGTGGGTGGATCACCTGAGGTCATGAGTTCAAGACCAGCCTGGCCAACATAGTGAAACCCCATCTCTACTAAAAATACAAAAATTAGCCAGGTGTAGTGGCACACACCTGTAGTCCCAGCTACTCGGGAGGCTGAGGCACAAGAATCGCTTGAACCAGAGAAGCAGAGGTTTCATGCCACTGCGCTCTAGCGTGGGCAATAGAGTGAGACTCTGTCTCAAAAAAAAAAAGTAAAATCAATTGAGGTGAATACAAGATAGAGCCCTAATTTCTAGTCTAAACTGATTATATTTTTTAAAAAATTCAATGACACAGTTATATAAATACAAGTATCCTCTGAATACCTACCTACAGTGATGATTTGCTCAGATTCTGAAAACTCATCTTTCAATCGCCTTCTGGTAATTGCAGTAAAACTCAAACCCATTGGAAAATCTCAGTTCCCTAGACTCTGTCTGATCTGAGAGGAAAATAACATGTGAAAACGACAGCATCTGTAGGGTCTTCAGATGAACAGAGCCCCTTCCATGGCTCGTGCTTACTGTGATCAAGTGTGAGTGGGAAGACATGTGGCGTTGTTAAGGACCCCCTTATCTGAGATGTGATAAGATGTGTCTAGGGAACTGAGATGTGTTAATTAAAGAAAAATGGTTTGGCCATGAATCCATGTAAGTTAGGCAGACGGAATTTTTCTGGCTTCTTTTATATATGCCATAGTCCTCCAAGCTCATTCCCTACCTACAATTCAGCCTCCCCATTGTGAAGAGCAGGTATCAGGTGTCCACTTGGACGTGGTGCTGTGTCGTCTTATTGAGCTATATTCTTGTCCTGCCAATGCAAATCAAAATTACACACTGTGGGATTTGGATTTCCAGAATAGAGAAGAACATAAGTCTTCCTGTTTGGGAGGCTATTTCAATCATGCATTTTTGCATGACTTTCTCCTCTAAACCTCGCTCAGCGTGGCCATTCCTACGTGCCTCTCTGTTTAATTGGTGCTGTCAGAAAGGCTACCAAGCAAATGTATTTAATGTCTTTGGGGAAAGAAGTTATGGGTTAAGGCCTCTGCCAGATTCAATCTTTGTTTTGGCATGATTCAAAAATGTGTGTTGTGGCCATCTGTCTAGAATTGACTGGATGGAACAAGGAAGCTTGCCCTGTATCTGAGATGGGTTGGTCACCACCTTCCATGGGAGAAAAATGGCAGCGGATAAAACATGGATGCAGACCATGTTTTAGGAACCTTCACTTTTGCATTTGTACATTAATGGGTTTTCTGCAACGATAAGCAGAAACACACTATTTTCGCTCTAGTCATCATATGCGTATGCCTATGTGTGTATAAATAGATGCATGTATTCTGTATTTATCAAGCTTAACTCAAAATGGAGCTTATCAAAGTAAAGCTCATTTTTATACCATCATTTTCCAAGCTAATAATTTATTTTTAATTTTCTTTTGTTTTAAAATTTGTCTTAAATATGATTTTTCTACTTTTTACATTACTTTCATTTATTTCTCTAATTCCTTGTATTGAGTTTCAGAGCAGTGACCCAAGGTCATCCATACTGACATATTTTGATATGAATCTTTGTGGTGATGATAATAGCTACACTAATGAGGGTTCCTACCTGCTAGATTGCTAGGCTTTTTTATTTCTGTCAGGTGCTTTGCATTTTAGCCAGGGTCCTCTAGAGAGCAGAGCTTGAGGCAAGAGTGAGAGGCGCTGACACTTTCTTTGGGAATTGGAAGCCCGGGATGGCTAGGGTGAAAAATAGAGGGGAATGAAGGCAAGGAAACATGAGAAGCAATCCGACGCATTCCTGCCAGCCGCAGCTTCAGGGTCCCTAAAGAGCCACAGTTGGTCCTCGGCAGGTGTGTTTGTATGACACCGAGGACTCTTAGTGAAAATTTGCAAGAAAGAAACCACAACTTGGACCAGCCCTCAGAAGGCAAGGAGAAGGGAAGGAGGCCTTTATCTACCCAGAATCCTCCCGTCTTCCATTACTATGGCTCAAGGTATGTCCCGGGGGAGCAGACGCTCTTGCATTTCCAGTTCACATCACATTTCCTTACACTTGCCCAGGAAGCAAAATCCCATGCCCAAAAGATCAAGAGATTTCATTCCAGCTTGGGAGTAGAGGGGAAGCTCCATGCTGGAAAGGCCCCTGTGTGGGGCTGAGGGCCAGTAAACCCAGGACTAACTTGGGTAAAGTTAAATCTCTTAAGAGTTTGACAAGGACACTTCCTGGAAAGGGACATGGCCGTGAGCAGCCCAGACCAGAAGGATTTTAGAAATATTGACGAGGCCAAGGGGTTCTGAGGAGGTGTTTAATTAAGCAGAAACAAGTTCAGATTTTGTGGGAATCATAAATTGCACCATTTGGGAGACCTTCTTTTTTTTTTTTTTTTTTTTTTTTTTTTTTTGAGACATCTCCGCTCACTGCAAGCACCGTCTTCTGGGTTCACGCCATTCTCCTGCCTCAGCCTCCCAAGCAGCTGGGACTACAGGTGCGCATCACCACACCCGGCTAATTTTTGTATTTTTAGTAGAGACAGGGTTTCACCACATTGGCCAGGCTGGTCTCGAACTCCTGACCTCGTGATCCACCCGCCTCTGCCTCCCAAAGTGCTGGGAATACAGGCATGAGCCACTGTGCCTGGCCAGACCTTCTTTAAGAAACAGAATACAAAAGTATTATCATAATTGATAATAAGAAAATTACAACAGATTATAAATTTTAAAAATTCAGTAGATACCAGGAAAATCATACTTTTAGAAAAATAACATATTTCAATTTTCTTGCTGCGTGATATTCCCTTTAATACTCTTTTTCCTATGATTTTTGGTCATATGCCTCTTGGCATATGACTTTTATTATATTGCTTTGTATAAAAAGAATAGAAAATAATTTAGTCTTCCAAGCACGGTCAATTACAATTTATTTCTATTGATGGTTTTGAAAAGTACCTTTTAGTTTTACAAATGATTGGAAATATGACAACTTTGAGGCTTGTTTTCAAATTTGAGGTAACCTCAAATTTTCCATTATTTCTGGTGTGTAACACTGCAGAGCATTTCAAGTCTTACTGCATAGTGACTGCTCTTACATATTTGATCAATTGACAAAACTCTTCAATGGATATGTCTTCAATATGTCCTTTGTGTCGACATATTATGAAATGAATGTTATCTTTGTCAATGTTAGTATATCATGTAAAATCAGGAAAACATTTAAATCTTTTTTTCAATGTGGCCCTATGGTTATTTCTCTTAGTTAATTAGCAAATACTTGAATGTCCTATTCATTGCTAGATACAGTTCATTATTAATGGATAAATGTATCAATTTAGTCACTGGAATATGGTACTTGCTTCTGCAGGCATTTTGTTAGGATGTGGCAATTTGTGTACTGTTTTCATTGGAGCCCAGATTTCTTTGGTTTGAGATGTTTCAGATACGGTAAGACGTGATCTAGTACATTAGGGTGTATAAGTCATCCAACTTCATAACTGACACATTCACTGTAGTATTTATTTCTACAGGTTTCTGCACTTTAAGTGTGGGAATACTGGTAAATTCTATCTCAAGTGGTTTCCATTAAAAGAAACAAAAAGCATACGTGATTCATTTGTATTTATGCACAAGGCCTTATCAAGTATATTCTTGGCCAAAACGAACTTCTATTTGACAAGGTATTGATGAGAATTGCATCTTGCACTTATGACTTGGCACATCTAATGATTGAAAGAATTATCCACAGACAGGCTTCTGGCTCCCTAAACTTCAAACCTTCTTCCTTTTCCTCCATCCACACATTTCAGGTGCTGGGTGCCACATCAGAACTCTGATCCTCCCTACTTTGTGGCATTGGGTGGGTGTGTTGACACAGTCTGTGCTAGGAGGATCCCTGGAAGCCATTCTTACACTGAAACACCTGGGAATATGTTATTTCAATGAAGAAATAACTGTAAACTCCATGTGATACCTCACTAAATGGCAGGCAAACTGCCCATATACAGCTCAGCTTCCCAAATACCCTTTACCACTCCAAGGCCGCCTGATACAGGGGGATTCTACCAGAGGTAGCGCTGGAGTGGAAAGCGGCATCTGTCCTAAGCAACAGCTGTGAAAATATCTTCTTAAATTTGGGGGAATACATAGCCATGTGATCACCTTGCTCAGTCCTCACTAGTCCTCCTGACAGGCCCAAGCAAGTGAACAGGTTTTGCACACCAAGGGAGTGTGCACCTAAATATTTGTACCTGCAATCATGAAACCTGACTTGCCAAATGTGGCTTTAATGGGATACCCTCACATTTTAAAAGATGAGATTTTGAGATTATTTTCTATTAAAGCAAAGCTGTAATACCATCCTTTCGGCCAATGAAAGCAGCAAGAAGTTAGGTTTTTATTTTTCTTTACTGAAAATGAGAAAAATATCTTCTTCTCCTAGGGTAACTTTAGTGCCAAATACTTAATATACTTATGGACAGGATTTGTAAGATTCGTTTGTTTGGATTCCTCCTAGTGTCCATGATGCACCCACCCCACCACACCCACAACCACACCCACGCATTGCCTTTGGGTGAAAGTTGTATAGGATAATGAATTATTAAGCTAATTTATGAATAGATGAATGAATGGAATTTATCTCATGATTTTCTGCTGACGGAGGAAATTCTATTTCATAAAGAAGTACATGCCAATAGGAAAGAAAAGCCCCAGGATGGGCACAGTGGCTCACACCTGCAATCCCAATACTTTGGGGGAACAAGGCAGAGGGATCACTTGAGCCCAGGAGTTTGAGATCAGCCTGGGCAGCATAGCAAGACCCCATCTCTAAAAAAAGAAAAAAATTAGCCTGGCATAGTGGCATGTTCTTGTGGTCCCAGCTATTTGGGAAGCTGAGGTGGGAGGATCACTTGAGCCCAGGAGGTCAAGGCTGCAGAGCCATGTTCATGCTGCTGGACCCCAGCCTAGATGACAAAGCAAAACCCTATCTCAAAAAATAAACAAATAATAAGTAAATCAGTTAAAAAATTGTCAAAGGATACAAGTAAACAAACCAATTAAAAAATTGGCAAAGGATACAATTAGGTAAAGTTGAAGATGATAGAAAATTTATGGTAAAAGGATTTTTAACAAGACAAACATTTAATTCTCACGTAAACAATGTCCAGAGGTAAATGGTCAATGACTGGTAAGTTGGTTTCTGTAACATTATCATGATCTGAGACCCCTCTGGTTTGTTACTGTAACATCTAAAATATCTTTTTTTTTTTTTTTTTTTTTGAGACAAAGTTTCATTCTGCTGCCCAGACTAGAGTGCAGTGGTGCAACCTAGGCTCACTGCAACCTCTGCTTCCCGGGTTCAAGAGATTCTCCTGCCTCAGTCTCCCGAGTAGCTGGGATTACAGGCACACACCACCACACCTGACTAATTTTTGTATTTTTAGTTGAGACAAGGTTTCACCATGTTGGCCAGGCTGGTGAACTCCTGACCTCAGGTGATCCGCCTGCCTCAGCCTCCCAAAGTGCTGGAATTACAGGCATGAGCCACTATACCCGGCCATATCCGTCTTTTATTCATCATCCAAGATGTATGCCTCAGCTTCTGCTGTTGCATCTACATTCCAACAACTAGGAAAGATACACACTTTTCCTTTAAAAACACTTTCTATAAGTGTTATAGCAAACCCTTTTCCTCATGTCCCATTGCCCAGTGTTTAGTCACATGAGTATCCCTAAATTTAAAAGAGACTGGGCAATGTAGTCTTCATCCTATATGACCGACCGCATGTCCCATTAAAAATTGGGGTGTTATTGCTAAGAAAGACTGACTGAGTGAATATTAGGGAACAGCTAATGGTCTGAGCTCCAGATGTAAATAAACCATTATCAATAGAAATGTCAATAGCCAAGCAACTTAAAAAGTGAACTCACTAGTAATTTTAAAGATACTAGGGGCCAAGCGGGTGGATCACTTGAGGTCAGGAGTTCGAGACCAGCCTAGCCCACGTGGTGAAACCCCGTCTCTTCTAAAATTACAAAAATCAGCTGGGCATGGTGACACCCATCTGTAGTCCCAGCTACTGGGGAGGCTGAGGCAGGAGAATCACTTCAACCTGGGAGGCAGAGATTGCAGTGAGCCGAGATCGCACCACTGCACTCCAGCCTGGGCGACAGAGCGAGACTGAGTCTCAAAAAAAAAAACAAAAAAACAAAAAAACAAAAAAGAAAAAGAAGAAGAGAAAGAAAGAGAACAAAGAAAGAAAAGAAAGAGAACAGCAGTGGAAATATTTTCCAAAAGTGAAGCAGAAAGAAAATACTCAGTCAAGGCTGTAGGGATGTAAGTTCTCTCCTGTGCTATTTTGGGGATATAGAGTAGTAGGGATCATTAGGAGGAACAGTTGCCATTGCCTGTGAAAATGAATGTATGATCACTTTTTCCTGAAAGTTAACACTTCTAGATACGTTTCTTTTTTTTTTTTTTTTTTTTTATTATACTTTAAGTTCTAGGGTACATGTGCATAACGTGCAGATTTGTTACATATGTATACTTGTGCCATGTTTGTGTGCTGCACCCATCAACTCGTCTGCACCCATCAACTCGTCATTTACATCAGGTATAACTCCCAATGCAATCCCTCTCCCCTCCCCCCTCCCCATGATAGGCCCCGGTGTGTGATGCTCCCCTTCCCAAGTCCAAGTGATCTCATTGTTCAGTTCCCACCTATGAGTGAAAACATGTGGTGTTTGGTTTTCTGTTCTTGTGATAGTTTGCTGAGAATGATGGTTTCCAGCTGCATCCATGTCCCTACAAAGGACACAAACTCATCCTTTTTGATGGCTGCATAGTATTCCATGGTGTATATGTGCCACATTTTCTTAATCCAGTCTGTCACTGATGGACATTTGGGTTGATTCCAAGTCTTTGCTATTGTGAATAGTGCTGCAATAAACATACGTGTGCATGTGTCTTTATAGCAGCATGATTTATAATCCTTTGGGTATATACCCAGTAATGGGATGGCTGGGTCATATGGTACATCTAGTTCTAGATCCTTGAGGAATCGCCATACTGTTTTCCATAATGGTTTAACTAGTTTACAATCCCACCAACAGTGTAAAAGTGTTCCTATTTCTCCACATCCTCTCCAGCACCTGTTGTTTCCTGACTTTTTAATGATCGCCATTCTAACTGGTGTGAGATGGTATCTCATTGTGGTTTTGATTTGCATTTCTCTGATGGCCAGTGATGATGAGCATTTTTTCATGTGTCTGTTGGCTGTATGAATGTCTTCTTTTGAGAAATGTCTGTTCATATCCTTTGCCCACTTTTTGATGGGGTTGTTTGTTTTTTTCTTGTAAATTTGTTTGAGTTCTTTGTAGGTTCTGGATATTAGCCCTTTGTCAGATGAGTAGATTGCAAAAATTTTCTCCCATTCTGTAGGTTGCCTGTTCACTCTGATGGTAGTTTCTTTTGCTGTGCAGAAGCTCTTTAGTTTCATGAGATCCCATTTGTCAATTTTGGCTTTTGCTGCCGTTGCTTTTGGTGTTTTAGACATGAAGTCTTTGCCCATGCCTATGTCCTGAATGGTACTACCTAGGTTTTCCTCTAGGGTTTTTATGGTATTAGGTCTAACATTTAAGTCTCTAATCCATTTTATAAAATTTATTTAACTTGAGAGTTTGGTTGGGGGTAGTACCTGTAGAGATACAAGAAACATTTAGGAGTTTAACATAAATTTTTGTTATTTTTATGCTTATTATTTGCTATTATTTTTATTTTTATGTTTTTGAGACGAATCTCACTGTTGTCACCCAGGCTGGAGTGCAGTGCATGATCTCTGCTCACTGCAACCTCCGCCTCCCAAGTTCAAGTGATTCTCCTGCCTCAGCCTCCCTAGTAGCTGGTATTACAGGCACATGCCACCATGCCTGGCTAATTTTTGTATTTTTAGTAGAGATGGGGTTTCACCATGTTGTCCAGGCTGACTTGAACTCCTGACCTCTAGCGATCTGCCCATGTTAGCCTGCCAAAGTATTACAGGCATGAGCCACCGTGCCTGGCCTGCTATTATTTTTAAAGGGTATCACATCTGTATTCATCTACCTATGTATCCCCTTTATTTTTTATGGTCGAGAGGACAGTCAGGGACCCTATGAGAAATGAAATTTCCATTTATAAATACTGTTCAATTTGGCACCTAGGTTCGGAGTATAATGTTTGAATGCAATGTACATTTTCAAGAACATAACTGCAGCACATTGAGGGTATTGAAGCATTCATGCACTTAGATGCCACTGATTGAATGTCTCCAGGTCTAACCAAAGTATGTGTTAGATGGATAAGGCCCTGTTCACCTGTCCACTGACTCCGTCTGGCTCCCATGCCCACCTGTATACCTACAGGGCTTGACCTTCCCCATCTTACCCCATGTTCGATAACTCCAGTTTGTAACTCTTTGAAGTGTGTGGAAACAAGTGTGTCAAATTCCCAGGCCCTTATTGTTGGAGATCTCTTGCCTTCTAGTTATTTGAAGGAAACATTACACCATTGCTGCTATCTTACTGCCTTATGTGAAAATGGTTTTCCTTGCTATCAAGTAACCTTTCCAAACTTGCTAAATTCTGTTTGAAAGTGACTAGGGGCTGGGCATGGTGGCTCACACCTAGAATCCCAGCACTAGCGAGTCCAACGCAGGATTATTGCTTTATTCCAGGTGTTGGCGATCAGCCTGGGCAACAGAGCAAGATCCTATCTCTGCAGAAAAATTCAAAAATTAGCCAGGCACGATGGCATAAGCGTGCAGTCCCAGCTAATTAGGAAGCTGAGGCAGGAGAGACTCGGGCATGGGAGATTGAGGCCGCAGTGAGCTGTGACTGCACCACTGCACTCCAGCCTGGGCGACACAGTGAGACCCCATCTCTAAAAATAAAAAATAAAAAATAATTTTAAACAAGTGAATCGGTAAACAAGTGAATCGGATGTCCAGTCTTTCCACTTTGTTTTTTTTGTTTTGTTTTGTTTTTGTTTTTGTTTTTGTTTTTGAGACGGAGTCTCGCTCTGCCGCCCAGGCTGGAGTGCAGTGGCCGGATCTCAGCTCACTGCAAGCTCCGCCTCCCGGGTTCACGCCATTCTCCTGCCTCAGCCTCCCGAGTAGCTGGGACTACAGGCGCCCGCCACCGCGCCCGGCTAGTTTTTTGTATTTTTTTTTTTTTTTAGTAGAGACGGGGTTTCACCGTGTTAGCCAGGATGGTCTCGATCTCCTGACCTCGTGATCCACCCATCTCGGCCTCCCAAAGTGCTGGGATTACAGGCTTGAGCCACCGCGCCCGGCCATACCACTTTGTTTTGAACTTCTTGACCTCAGGATAGTAGGACTGAGTCTCACAGGGACCTGCCCCTCTACCGAAAACTGGTCTCTGAGTGTCCTCCTATGTGCCTTTGGTAAATCTGACCTTGTCTTTCAGGAGAGCTCAACGCAGTCACCTCACAGCTGTCCATTTCCCCCTACCCAATCTAATTAGGTTCATCTGCACTTGATAACTCTGTATTGCTGTGTGCCTTCAGAGTAATAACATGCATGTCTATGTGATGATTTGATTAATCTTCATTGGTGCCAGTGCTGTTTCTCTGTTTGCATGGATCCTATGCCAGTAGACTATCCAAGGAATTATTAGTTACCTTATCAGAGCTTCACATCGTCAGGCTCTTCGGGCGTCTCTTTAGAGCAACAGTGGGACGTGATTATTCTGCCTCCCTATTTGTGTTCTCTGGAAGTTTGGCAGATCAAGCTACTTTTGAAAATACTGGGTTGAGGAAATTGAAGATGAGATTTCTCACACTGTAGGAGTAGCGTTGTCCTTCATGATCATGTGTGATTTTGTTCACAATTCTTTGTTTCTGTTGTAACGTAGTCTATATAAACCAAAACCAAAATGTTGATAAAATTTTCCACATGCGCTGAGAAGTATTGATACATCCAGGCCTTTTCAGTTTTATTAACAAGTTAACTTTTCTTAAAAATAAAGAGGAGGACTGAGCAATATAGGTTTACAATATTTCATGTTACCATGTCAGGATGTTTAAAAACACAGTAACAGAAGTATCTAGTCAACATCACTTAATAAAAGGGAATCATTTTAACAGGAAAACTGGGAAATACAAGTTTCAAATAAAGGACTTTCTTCGAATTGGAAAAGTTGTCTTTTGTCACTAGTTGGTGGTGACACACATACACTAGGTCTAAATCCCTGGGGACTGGGCATGGGAAACCCACATGGCCCTGTTTACTCTCCAGTTCTGAGGGGGTTATTTCTTAGCTCTGCAGTGTGACTCACAACTCACTACCATTTAGAGCCTCTGAAAATCAAGACAGGATTAATGCCCAGAGTTTATCAGAAGTCTGTGAATACACAAAGCACACTGATTTTTCTTCCTATTCTTTTCCCTCAGAAGCTATAGTGATGGGGGCTGCAAGAGTTTTTAATGTGATTCCGGATTAATTCTCTTCCAGTGCACCAGGAAGGTGGAATTGATCAAATTCTAGGACCCAGTGTCCTGGGCAAATCGAAGCAGAAATTATAATAACAAACAGAACAATAACTTTATGTGTGTGTGCGTATGAGTGAGTACGTGTGCATGCACGCGTGTGTATATGAAAGTAATTAAAGTCCAAAGCCAAGACTTCATTATTTTAGTTCCCTTTTGCAGGGAGAACTTACCCGTTGGCAACATTTTGGAGGACAGGAATCAAGGCATACACTGAACCCTGTTCTTTTTGTAAGAGACCCTGTTGCCATTTGGGACATCTGAAACAGGGCATGCTTTCAAATGCAGTGTAGTGACAATCCTTTTACACATTGCTCAATAGCAAAATTGGGGTTAAGTGAACGTGCATGAATAATTTTTTTTTTTCTTTTTGAGACAGTCTCACTCTGTCACCCAAGCTGGAGTGCAGTGGCATGATCTCGGCTCACTGCAACCTCCACTTCCTGGGGCGTGAACAAATTCTTCTTGTGGCGTCCCTCCAACTGCTTTGTGAGAAGGCAGCCACATACGAAAATCTTTTGTTAAGCAAGCCACTGTATTCTTAAACCTTTTTTCTGTGCATGAAAATTTTCACTGAGGTATAATTGGTGTGTGATAAAACACATATTGAAAGTGTGCAATTCAATTAGTCATGATACACGTATACACCAGTGAGACCGCTATCACAGTCAATGAACCCATCACCCCCACAATTGTCTCAGGTTTCTTTGGATTCTCTCCCTCTCACGCCTCTCCTCCTCCCCTTCTCATCTCCTGGAAACCACTAATCTGTTCTCTCTCCCTGTAGATTAGTTACCATTTTTTAGAGGTTTTGGAAATGGAGTTATCCAGTGTGTGTTTCTTTCTGCTTGTCGTCTTTCACACAGCATCATTATTTTAAGACTCATTCATACTGTTGCATATATCCCAGCTCCCTCCTCATTGGTACTGAGTAGCATGCCGCCACATGGATTGCAGGAATCCACCAGTTTATGCATTCATCAGTTGAGGAACATTTGGGTGGCTTCCTGTTTGGGGCTATTTCAGGTAAAGCTGCCAGGAGCATTTGTGTACCAGTTTTTGCATGCACATGGCTTTTCTCTGCATTGGTTAGAAATTCTGGAGAAGAGTGACTGGATCTCCTGTTAGATATATGTTCACCTTTTTAAGAAATTGCCAAACTATTTTTCCATAGTGAGTGTACGTGTGCATACCATTTTCCAAAGTTCAGGTTTACACCAGCAGCCGGACGCTTCAAGTGAACCTCTCGTAGACTTCTCTAATGTTCTCTGTGCAGCTCTCTCCTCTGTTCAGTTCAGTTAACTCCAGCTGCCCCGTCTTCCCCACAAAACACAGACCTGTCTCTTCAATTCCACAAGTCTGCTGAGCTCCCCCTGGGCTCTCCCTCCTGAACCAGGGCCCCGCCACTCTGAAGGCAGCAGGCTGGAGTGATTGCAGGACTCAGCATGCTTGCTTTCTGTCTCTTACGGACCTTTGTCCCGCGTTGCGTCATGTCAGTATCTTGAAAACCATTGTTTCATATATTTTGTCAAATATATGAAATACATTGCTCCAGAAAGGGAGATAAATTCAGTGCTTGTTACTCCATTGTAGCCAGAAGTGAAAGTCTGATAAAGCAGTTTTGAAAGTTGACTACGTTGGATATTAGGATCTGCATTAACCACCAGGAACAAAAAGTCCCCTGCTAAATATCCTGTAATCAGCCCACAAAAGAATGGTAACTTTTCTTTGTATAGTTGAACACTTTGGACTGTTGAACTTTGTACACCTGAACATTTTTAGATAAATTATAGTTCTTTGAATTCAAAGTACAATACCTCTAGTTGTATAAAGCTAGGTGAAAAGTGTATAACATTATTCATTTTATACATACAAAAATTGAGTCCAAGGAGTCAGTGCAACTGTCCTAGAATCATATGAAGTAACGGCTGCCACTTGCGGTTGTGCCGGTTGTATACTGCACAAGCATAGTTGTGCAAGTTGTATACTGCACAAGCATACCTGGCTGAAGCAATTAATTGGGGATGAAATGACGCTCACAGTCTGTTCCCTAAACTTAGTTCCCTGGTATGTGATTGCACACACCTAAAGAGAGTTTTTCTCATTGTCATAAAAGTGCCTCAGAGACCCATAAATGATGTCATTTTTAAAGAAGAAACTGTGTGACATGGTTTGGTTGTGTCCCCACCCAACTGCATCTTGAATTGTAGCTCTCAGAATTCCCATGTGTCATGGGAGGGACCCTGTGGGAAGTAACTGAATCATAGGGGTGGGTCTTTCCTGTGCTGCTCTCCTGATAATGAATAAGTCTCATGAGACCTGATAGTTTTATGAAAGGCAGTTCCTGGCTGGGCACGGTGGCTCATGCCTGTAATCCCAGCACTTTGGGAGGTCAAGGCGGGTAGATCACCTGAGGTTGGGAGTTCGAGACCAGCCTGACCAACGTGGAGAAACCCTGTCTCTACCAAAAATACAAAATTAGCCAGGCATGGTGGCACACACCTCTAATCCCAGCTACTCAGGAGGCTGAGGCAGGAGAATCACTTCAACCCAGGAGGTGGAGGTTGTGGTCAGCTGAGATCAGGCGACTGCACTCCAGCCGGGGCAACAAGAGCAAAACTCCATCTTAAAAAAAAAAAAAAAGGCAGTTCTCCTGCACACACTCTCTTATCTGCCGCCACGTAAGACATGCTTTTGCTCCTCTTTTGCCTTCTGCTGTGATTGTGAGGCCTCTCTACCTGTGTGAAACTGTGAGTCTTTATTAGCAACACAAGAATGGACTAATACACTGGGTCTCTTTGTAAACCTCTATGGCCACAGCATGTTTGACTTGCAAGAGTTATGCTTCAAGTGGCACCGTCAAGTCAGTCTGGGCATTTATGTGAGTTCTTTGTCACTATGAAGAATATTTTAACAGGGATGGAAACAACACAATATTAATACACTCACAGCACAATGCTTGAATAAGAGTAGAAAGCGGTGTAGCCAATGTGGCTCACTACAACTAGACACTGGCAGTTTGTGATCCTTGGATGTTTGCTCCTGGAGAGGAAAAAACATCACATCACCAAAGATGCTGCCTTCTGTCAGCAAGGCCCTGAGCATAAGATAAAAGGATCCTCTTTTATTTGGATATATTTGTGTGACCTCTGTCCATTTTACCTGTTTTAGACCCTTTGAATTGGGGTCTGAGTATTAAACAGAATCAGTCCAAGTAATTCTAGATGTTTTAATGACAAAGATGAATTTGCAGAGATGTGCAGTGAGGGTAGTGAGGAACCCAGAAACTGCCAGTTCCATCAGGACCCCAGACTTTAAGAAGTTAGTGGCCTGCTTAGCGCTGCTGTAGCTCCAGGAGCCATGGAGGAGAGGAATAGAATGGCCAAGAGGATCTGTAGCAGGGAGGGTTGAAGCCACTGTCAGAAAATGTGGCCCAGAGCTGGGTGGCAGCTGGCAACCAGAGATTGGGAGCCTTGTGGGTATGGCCCCAAGGGCCCAACTTCCTGGGATGCAGAGCAAGCCTGGCAGGCAGAGAGTCGTCATGGCGATGCGGCATGGGCATAGGGGGTGGGGGCAGAGAGAAAATGTGCACTGTAGGCTTCCTGTATATTTTTCTCTGCGGATGGATGAATTTACCTTACTGATTATGGAAGGCCAAACAGGTCTTTTCCATTTCCTTGGATAAGAAGCTAGAAGAGAAGCAAAAGGAAACTCAGCTACCCTGAGTCGCAGCCATGTGGCATGCAGTCAGCCAGAAGCTGTCAACAGATACTGCACCACCTCCCCGCAGCCCTGTGAGGCTGGGGACATCCTCTCCTGTGGTGGGTGAGGTGCCTGAGACTGGAGGTTGGGCAAAGGGGAACTCACATGCTCAGGTGCGCACCTGTAATACTGAACCAGATGATGAGAAGTTCCTATCCTTTCCACTGCACTTCCTCCCATAAGCTAAGCATCTCCTTTAGGAAATCCAACTGTCTTCCTGTCAGTTAAAATAGAACCCATCCAAGGAGGTTCAGCATCTGGTCTTCCTGTTACAAGTCTCTCACCTGCTTCAGTCCAACTTCCACGTCTGATTTATCTTTTGAATAAACAAGCCTCACTTTATTACTTCCTACTTGAAAACTTCTGGTTCCATGTCCTATTCAGGTTTTATTCTAATTCTTTCATTACTTTTGACTATCATAAATAATGCTGCTGTGACCATTCGTGTGAACGCCTTTGTGTATACGTATGTTTTCACTCCTCTTGGGAGCAGACTTTGTGGAATTGCCAAACTCTATGGTAGCACATATTCAATTTTTAAAGAAACTTTACAGTTTTAAAGAAACTGCCAAACTATTTTTAAAGCATTTTAAAGTATCTCCACAATAATATTTAAGGGCTTTAGTTTCTCCATATCCTTGCCAACACTTGGTATTGTCAGTCTTTTTAATTTTGGATATTTTAGTAGGTGCCTGATAACATCTTACATTGTTTTAATTTGCATTTCTCTGGTATATAATGATATGCACCATCTTTTCATGTGCATATTTGACATTCCGGTATCTTCTTTACGGCGGCATGTATTCAAATCTTTTTCCATTTTTATTGGGTTGTTGGTTGTTTTCTTCATGTGCATATTTGACATTCTGGTATCTTCTTTACGGCGGCATGTATTCAAATCTTTTTCCATTTTTATTGGGTTGTTGGTTGTTTTCTTAATACCAAACTATAAGTTTTTTTATGTGTACTCTCAACATAGGTCCTTTCTCAGATAGATGATTTGTATGTATTTTCTGCCAATCTGAAGGTTGCCTTTTCATCTTCTTTATGATGCCTTTCAACCTTTTTTTCCCCCCTTTTGGACACAGGCTCTTACTCTATTGCCCAAGCTGGAGCTCAGTGGCATAATCTGCAGCCTCAAACTTCTGGCCTCAAGGGACTCCCACACCCCGCCTTAGCCTCCTGAGTAGCTGGGACTACAGGCAAACACCACCACACCTGAGTAATTATTTTTATTTTTATATTTTTTAGAGACAGGGTCTCCCTGTGTTGCCCAGGCTGGCCTCAATCTCCTGGGCTCAAGCAGTCCTCCCGTCTCAGCTTCCCAAAGCACTGGGATCGTAGGTGTGAACTACCATGCCTGGCTGCAACAACATTTTAATTTTAATTTTGACGACATCCAATATATGGATTTTTTGCTTTCACTGTTTATTTTTTTGGTGTACCTTATCTAGAAATTTTTGTCTTGCTCAAGGCTACAAAGAAATGTTACATTTTTTCTTCTAGATTTTTAAATTTTTATTTATTTATTTATTTTTGAGGCAGAGTCTTGCTCTGTCACCCAGGCTGGAGTGCAAATGACACAATCTCAACTCACTACAACCTCCGCCTCCAGGTTGAAGCAATACCCCTACCTCAGCCTCCTGAGTAGCTGGGACTACAGGTGCATGCTACCACACCTGGCTATTTTTTGTATTTTTAGTAGAGATGGAGTTTCACTATGTTGGTCAAGCTGGTCTTGAACTCCTGACCTCAAGTGATCTACCCACCTTGGCCTCCCAAAGTGCTAAGATTACAGGTGTGAGCCACTGTGCCTGGCCCTTTCTAGAAGATTTAAAGTGATAACTCTTTCATTTAGATCCTTGGTCGATTTCTTGTTAATCTTTGTGTTTGGCGTGATGTAAGGGACAATGGTTATAGTTACTGTTGCTATTGTGCATATGTTTCTCCTCTTGTCCAAGCCCCATATATTGAAATGACCAGCCCTCTCCCATTGAGCTACCTTGGCATCTTTGTTAGACTCTCTCTTCTGTTCTATTGATCTATTTATCCATCCTTATGCCAGTACTACACTGGCTTGATTTCTGTAACTGTGTATGATGATGTCTAAGACTGTCTTTCATTTTACAGGTTAACTAGAAAATTAAACAATTTTTTTTTTAAAGAAACTAAAGGACAATTACTACTTGGAATCATTAGTAAAAACCCAGTACAACTTTCTTTCTGACAATTGATTGGCCTAGTTTATTGGCTTATGTGCTGCATTATAGCAAGTCCTGAAATCAGGAAGTTTAAGGCCTGAGATTTTGTTTCATTTTTCAGAATTGCTGTGGCTAATATAAAGCATTATATTTCCGTATAAATTTTAGAGTTACTTTGTCTAGTTCTTTAAAAACTTTGATGATATTTCAAAAGGGATCGTTTCGAATCTACAGATCAGTGTGAGAACTACCATTTTACCAGATAGTCTTCCCTCTGCCTAGAGTACCCTTTCTCCCTCTTCCCCATCAGAAGAACCCCTGCCCATCTTTAAAGATACAGCTCCAAAGACTTTCCTCCTCTGGGAAGCCTTCCTCAAGTTCCCCAGGTAAAGTTAGACACCACCTTAGCTATATTTATGTCTCTGCTATAGCATACATCGTGTTGAATTTGAATTAGAATCCTAAGGGTAATGACTGTATTTTATTTTTTGATTTTTCTAATGCCTAGTATAAGATATATGCCATATGCTTAATAATTACTTGTCTAATAAATTAAGAAGTAAATACACGAACGTTGCAAATAATCATTTTTAGAGTAGGTATTTTCATTTGAATGACTGTTACATAGTAGTTACTCCTACAGTTAGCAGCTCTATCTTGATCCAAGGGAATGTCAGTTTCCCAACAAAGGTGTGATGCTTTCTGTTTCAGAAAAAAAGCTTTTGTATATGGATATAAAATGACGAAATGTTAGACGTTGTCTAGGACCTCCTCTTATCTCTAAATTTTAAGGAGGTCACACAGGAATTTATTATCAGTCTAGAATTCCAGTCTGTCATATTCCATTCAAGAGTTTTCTTAGACAAAGCTAAAATATATATGTATATTAGTTTGACCAGGCTGCCTACTACAGACCAGGTGGCTTAAGTAACAGAAATGTATTTCCTCACAGACCAGAAGCCCAAGGTCAAGGTGTTGAAAAGGTTGGTTTCTTCTGAGGCCTCTCTTCCTGGCTTGCAGATGGCTGTCTTCTCGCTGTATCTCCAGATGGGCATCCCTCTGTACATGTCTGTGTCATAACTCTGCTTTTTGTAAGGACTCCAGTCATGTTGGATTAAGGTCCACATATCTGACCTCATTCAACCTTAATTAACTCTTCGAAGGCCCCATCTTTGACTACAATCACATTCTGAGGCACTAGGGGCTTAGGACATGAATTTTAAGGGGACACAGTTCAATCCATAATACTACGTATGTATGAGTATGAATACTTATTATAAAGTTTGTTATATTTTATCAAACACATTTTTTTAAATTTATTATTAAAAACACATCCTAAGGGATTGAAAGAATTCCACATTGCTGTAGAGTAGAAACAGGCGCACCTGTTTAGATTAGCTACTTAATAATTGAAGCCAGTTTAACAGAAATGTCAAGTCTCAGGTGGTATCCTTCATCCACTTACATTCTTCCATTCTGTTGATGATATGGGACTTGTCTCTTGTATTTTTTTCAGTGTGAAAGGTGCCGTAAGTGCATTTGTCGAGGAAAAAATTATTGTCAATGTAGAAAATTAAAATTTTTTCACCAAAATGGAACGTTTTATATTTTCAGTTTTCAAAAATAGATGAGTGAATAAGGTGACTTACATGTTAAATAATGTTAAATCCAAAAAATAGATATTTCCCTTAAGAAAAAAGTTTGCGGCCGGGTGCGGTGGCTCAAGCCTGTAATCCCAGCACTTTGGGAGGCCGAGACGGGCAGATCACGAGGTCAGGAGATCGAGACTATCCTGGCTAACAGGGTGAAACCCCGTCTCTACTAAAAAATACAAAAAACTAGCCGGGCGTGGTGACGGGCGCCTGTAGTCCCAGCTACTCAGGAGGCTGAGGCAGGAGAATGGCCTGAACCTGGGAGGTGGAGCTTGCAGTGAGCTGAGATCGCACCACTGCATTCCATCCTGGGTGACAGAGCGAGACTCCGTCTCAAAAAAAAAAAACAAAAAAGTTTGCTACTCAGGACAATAAGCAATTAAGCAACTGAGATATTTGCTTTTTTTTTTTTTTTTTTTTTTTTTTTTTGGTCACTTTATTTCTAGAGCCCCCACACACAGAACCAATAATTCCAAAATCTGTATCTCTTGATCCAATATCTCCCTAACATCTTTTTCTTAACATTGTTATCTAAACCCTTGACATTGTACTTTAGATTCATTGTCACCATAAATGCAACTCCAGAATCCACCTCCTCCCCTTCTCTTATGTTCAAGTACTCAGCCCCACAGTGGTAATTTCTCAGGACTTGGGATTTCTGAGTTATCCCTGTTTTTTTTTTTTTTTTCTTCCCTGTTTGAGAGCTGCTGTTGTGTAGGGAAGAGTACACTCAATATGGTATTTATAACTAAAAAATATTTTCTATCTGTGTCATCCTTTCAACTTTAAAGTTAAATGAGTATGATCTGACCAGGCACTGTGGCTTATGCCTATAATCCCAGTATTTTGGGAGACTGAGGTGGGCGGATTACCTGAGCCCAGGAGTTTGAGACCAGCCTGGGCAACAGGTAGAAACCCCGTCTGTACAAAATATACAAAAGTCACCCAGGCGTCGTGGTGCATGCCTGTGGTCCCAACTACTCAGGAGGCTGAAATGGGAGGATTGAGTGAGCTCAGGAGTATGAGGCTACAGTTAACTGTGATCGCATCACCACGCTCCAGCCTCAGCAACAGAGTGAGACCCTGTCTGAAAAACAAAACAAAACAGAACCGAACAAAATACCAGAATATGATTTTTATCACAATGTTGATAATGGAGTAAACTAAATTTAATGACTTTTCATTTGTCATATGACTATGGCAACTTTTTGAAGCCTTCCCACCAAGATAAGGAGCATGGTTTGAAAATTGGACAATATATTTTATTGTTTCTTATACTCATCTCTCTTAATGCAATTAAAAATGCACTTTAATCTCTTTAAGCTTTGAATTGAAAATTTCAAATTTATAGATAAGATACAAAAATAATATTAAGAACACGCTTTATAATATCTGTCGCAGTTGAGCTATTGTTCATATTTCACCCTACTTGCTATATCTCCTTTGCTGTGTCTTTCAACACACACACACATGATTCATTACAATTTGCTGTACTATTTAAGAGAAATTTGCAGATATGATGGCCTTTTACTAATAAATACTTGAGTGTTCAGTTAAGCAACTTACATTCTCTTACATTAAGACAGTAGTTATTCAAGTCAATTTAACATTGATACAGTGCTTTTATCTAAGCTACCAGCTGCTTTCCAATTTTGTCAGCTTACCCAACGATGTCCTTTGCAGAATAAAAATTATATTTTCAATTGAAAATTTAAATATTATTAGAAGATTTAATAGTCTTAGAAGATTATTATGTGTTCATTTAAATAATGAAAACATGAGAGGTCTGTGATAAAAATATTAATAATCTTCCTTTCTTGATCACTTATACTAGTCCTCCCTGAGCTATGCAATGGTAAAAGTTAGGGATACCTTATTCTGTATCTTAGAAATGAATAGATTAAGTCAATTACTCTGGAAAATTCAAGATCACAAAATACAGGAACTCAGACAGAAAATGTAGATGACATATCACTTCAGCACAATTAATTAACAACTAAATCAACATGATTTATATGTGGAGGGTGTGTGTAGCTGTGGGTTGAATTGTGTTCCCAGAAAGAGATGTTGGGCCCTAATCTCTGGTACCTGTGAGTGCGAGTTTATTTGGAAATAGAATCCCTGTAGATGTTATGAAGATCTAAGTTAAGATGAGGTTTTACTGGAGTAGGGTAGGGCCTTAATCAAATCTAACTGGTGCCCTTATAGGAGGAGAGACAAGGGGAGGGGAGGGAAGACATAAAGAGGCAGTCTGATGTGAGGAGACACAGGGGAACTGCCCCTGGGGCACAGAGGCAGAGACTGGAGGGAGGCATTGCCAAGCCAAGAAATGTCAAAGATTGCTGGCAACACCAGGAACCAGGAAAAGGCAAGAAAGGCTCCTCCCCAAGGTTTCAGATGAAGCGTGGCCTTTGGTTTTTGACTTTCTACCTCCACAGCTGTGAGAAAATCAATTTGTGTTTTCTTAGTCACCTGGTTTGTGGTACTTTGTCATGGCAGCCCTAGCAAACTAATATGTATATGTATGTGTATATGTGTCTGTTTATGTGCATATGCAGGTGCGTGTGTCCATGTAGTTCTGTGTGTGTATGCCTGTTTTTGTGTATATGCATGTGTATGTGTGCATGTGTGTATCTTTGTGTATATATGTATTTGTATGCATGTATGCATCTGTGTATAAACATGTTTATGTGTGTATGTGTGTACATATGTGTTTGTACATGTGCATATGGGTGTGTATTCTTGTGTGTGTGCACACGTGTGACTGTTACCTCCACCTCTCTTTACTGAAATCTCCGTATGGTTTAGTAAGTGAAGGATTTACAACAACAGAACATTGCTTGTTCTCATATCCTCAGTGTAACAGTTGGCTAATTAAACATAAACCTCACAAAATTGTACTGAGAAAAACATGAAATCATTTTTTTAAATTAGACTATTTTTAAAGTTTAACACTTATAGCGCAAATCAAAGGAATGAAGACAACCTTTTTGGAAATCGGTAACTACCATCCTCATTGGGTTCAGATGGAGCTTACAGTGGGAATTAGGTGGGTTTTCATGGAGGTAGTGTTCGGATGATTTCTCACTATTCGCAAAAAATTTCACATATTCTCAATTGATCCTGCATGACTGTCTTTACAGTTTAATATCAAACATCTCTCCAAGTGGATTTTGGCCTCTTGAAGAAGGGTCTGTGTTTTCTATTTCTAAACAAAATTCCCCCAGATCCCCAATGCGTATTCAAATACCAGATGGATGTTCAGTAAAGGCTAAATTGACATTTAGGCAACAGCTTAGCGATGAGTCTTGTCTTGCATCCTGCACTGGAGTGTTCTGTCCTGCAGCATAAGAGCTGGGTGGAGGTGGAGAGCCTGCTCGCTCCTCCAGAATCAGAGCTCAGTGGAGAGCCGCCTCTCTCCTCCTCCAGCCTCCTTGAGGGATGACCTGGTGAGGTGCTTCACAGCCACATAGGGTCTGAGCTCTCTCTTGTTGAAGAAACAAGAGAGACTGGGTAAGTCTGACTGGGGAAGCTTTGCTGCTAAGGAGGGAACCTGTCCATCCAGAGTTCAGTATGAGTTGGGGAAGGATAAATGAGGCGGGAGCTTTCGATCAAAATGTCATGCGCTGGCTCTGTCCCATGTAAGGGAAGCCGCAACTATGGTGCTGTTCCTGTGTGCGATATCAGGGCCTGTCAGTTCCAGCAGGAGCAGCCTCCCTGGGACCCTCTGCTGCAGATGGGCAGGCTGCTTCACTACTGTGGTGTCTAGCTTTCCCTGGTCATGTGTGAGCAACTGTTGTAGGGCTCACAACACCTGCCCCTGGTCACGTGTGAGCAACTGTGTTGTAGGACTCACAACACCTGCCCCTGGTTACATGTGAGCAACTGTGTTGTAAGGTTGGCACCGGCATGGTCGCTTCGATGACCAATCACGTTGATCATCAGAGGCCTTGATTTTGAAGTGGACAGAAAATGAATCTCCAATGTTTGCGATGGAATTTCTTTTCTGATCTGCTTCTGGGGAATAGTTCATCCCAGACGGCCTATGCCAGGGAGTAGGCTGCTCTGTGGAGAAGAACTCATCAACCCTAGTGAGGAGCAGAGCCTTTCTCTTCACTAAGCTGGCTAAGCAGAGCTGCCGACAGGCAGAAGCAGCACAGGTGCACGTGGACTTGCTGCATTCAGCGTGTTCCAGCCCAGGTGGACCCATGAGGCAAATAGGAGGGACAGCATCTGTTCCAGGTGGAGCTGAGATGGACACCATAACCCCACCCCCTGGCTCTTCATCAACAGCTGTTTCTCCTGCAGTAAAGATCCTTCAGGCACATCAAATGATAATCCTCCTGTGTTGTAGAAAATAGAATCCTTGCCCCATTGTGAAGCACATGAAGTCAGAAGAGTGCAAACCGACGCACAGAAAGGAGCCGAGCCTAGTGATGGCCATCGGAGGGCCTGCACTGGAGCCCTGGAAGAGACTCACTAGAGCAACAGGAAATAGTAAAGACAGGATCTGGTCATCAGAAGATGAAAGCACAAACAGGGAGCTCTGTGTGTACATGCGTGTGTACATGCGTGTGTGTGTGTGTGTACTCAGGAAGGTCACAGAAGGAGGGCTCCCTAGCGGGACCTCGATGGCATACTCAGATGCTTATCCAGAAGAATGCTTCCAGTTGTGATGAGGGTATAGGGTCTACAAGGATGGATATTGGAAAAGGCACTGCTTCTGTGACACGATATGGAAATAAGCATCGAGTAAACACGAAGAGGGAAGAACAGGCAGTTTCAAGTTGAGGCGACAGAGGGGATTTATTGACTTGGGGAAGATGATTTTTAACATACCAGCTGTGAATTGAGACACATTGTTTCTTCAGTAGCCCAGGCAGAAAATTCATGACTGTATTCAGAAGCCTCCCACTGTTAAATTTTTTCAATTTGCATTCTTTTGTAGTAGGAGGCAAAGTGGAAATGTGGTTTAGCGGCCATACGATAACCTAGATTCTCATGACTTGTGAATTGAAACTCATAGCCTGAATGATGCCAAACCACTCCATCACCTTTGGCAAGTTATTTAGTCTCAGTTAATAGTACAACTTTCTTATCTATAAAAGTGTTAATAGAAATTCACAAAGACCTATTTACATATGTGGAAAATGTCAGGCTTGGAAAGTTGAGTACTGGATTAGGCCCTTCTGCCATAGCACAGCTCAGAGACAGCAATTGCTTGGGAAAATAGAATCTAGAATTTGTTTCCAAGTGCTGGAAGATGTTTGAAACTTTATCAGTGTTTTGTGGTTATTATTGTTGCAAAACTCTAAAACACATTGTTGGGACAGTGTGTAGGTGCAACAGAGTTTGCCAATTATTTTATAGCTAAGTGTTATTAAAATAGATATATGAGTTATTTTCTATGAATTGTCAACCTTGTCTCCAAATCTCTTCGATACACCACAATTTGCTTCAATCCTTCCAAGTTATCTTCTCCTTCTCCTTCTCACTGGCACCTGTCCAACGTTACCAGTGGAGGGGAAGGAAGGGGACGGAGAGTTCAGAGGCAGACGGCAGAGGCAGATTTCGGATGTCCTTGCAGGATCCAGAGCTGAAGGCCACCAGCCTGGCCTTCCTCCTACATCGAGGCATGTTAGTGGAGCTGCCCCAAAGATTCTGTTCTGAAACCTAAAAAACAGATGGCAGCCTCTGAGTACCTGCCTATCAGCGTCCGTGTTGCTCATCACCAGAGCCTCATAGATCAAGTTCTGCTGCTGCATTACCCCAAATTCATTCAGGCCCCATTGTCCTCTCTCCTCTTGGGTTTTGAGGCTGCATTCAGGTGGCTCAGTGTCCTGGGAGACGGGTAGATACTCTGCGCTCATCATTATTCATGATTATTAAGGAGCCCTTGTGCTGTTCAGCCAATAATGACTTCACTGACATTGAAGCCTGTCCCTGAGGCATCCATGCACTTGCTATGGTTACCATCAGTGTCCTCCTGCTGTGGCAGCTGCGGGTCACCTGGAGGCTGTGCCACCCCCCATGCATCTGATGCCAGCAGGCCCACTTCTGACCTCTGCACATCTGCAACACCGCCTCCTTTTTTGGATCCATCTTCATTCATTCCTTTTAGCAAAACAGAACCTGACAAACTCCTGCTTCTCACTTTGGTGGGGGTTCTGACTTGAGGTTTTTGCTTCCTTTATGAAATGCATCTGTGTTGTCGACCTGCCACATGCCAAAAACTTAGGAGGCAGCAGTGCGGAAAAGCTCTCTGCTCTAATGCAGCTTCCATTCTTGTGATAAGAGACAGACAATAGGTCATGCATCTAATAAATCGGTAACTGTACAGAAGGTCACTGGTCAGCTAGGGCTGAGTACTAAGCAACCCGGCAGCTCACTGGCACCTGACACTACGTCCAGCCTTCTCACACCTCTCTGCTGCACCTGAGTTTAGCTGGGGCTGGGCTGAGCTTGGCCCAGCTTCGGGCAGTGGATGTAGATGGTTCCAGTCTGCTCAATGAACCCATCATCCTTGAACCAGTGGCTACCCAAGGACAGTTCTTCTCATGATGAAAGGCAGGAATTCAGAAGGGCAGGCCTCACCAAACAAGCACATGCCATGTGCTGGATTATGTCACATCCACTACAATCCTATTGGCAAAGGAAGCTGCAAGGGAGGCAAAGCTTTTCCTCTACCCCGAGTCCCAATTGGGCTTGAGCATGAAATAGACAGGAAACAGATGAACAGGAGGAAAGCATGCAAGTTTCATAAAAGTGTTATGTGACATAGGAACCCTCATTAGAAAATGAAGACCCAAAGAAGTGGCAGACCCAACATTCTTTTGTGTTGGGTTGAACCAGGGGAGGCAATTGTGGAAAAGTAACAGAAGTGTGTGGAGGCCAAGGGAAGATAAGGCATACCCTAACGAGGGCTGTTTGTACAGAATTCATTCTGCTGTGAGTCCCTATTGAAGAGTGGTTTTTCTCCTGCAGGGAAGGTGTCTTTCACATGAGAGTTTTCATCTCCTGTTTTCAGATAGAAAAGGGGAAATCAGAACACCCTTCTCACATCACCTGTTTTTTCCAAGGGCCTTTAGCTTAAAGTAATTATATGCCAAAATGGCCTATTTTGGGGTGACATATTCGGCCACCCTACAAAGCCACGTGGCTCAGCTCACCATCAACTGGATGGGGAAATATATGCAGCTTCTAACTGAGGAAGGACAAAGTCAGGTCAATGGCTGGAGAACAGGGAGGGTTGAGGCATTGGGAATAACAAGGCAAATCTACTATAGGAAGTGATCGATGTTGTGGAGACAAAGACTAAAACAGGCCATGGGAATTGGGAATGTAGGGTGGGGTCACCACCGTGTTACATGAGGAGGTGGTGGTTAGAGGGGTTCTTTGCAAAGGAGACATTGGAAGGAAGAGCTGCAGGAGGGCAGAGTGTGAGCCACGTGACCATCGGGGATGCACACTCGCACAGAAGGAGGAGCTGATGCAAAGGCTGGGAGCCAGGCATGGGGCATATGTGGGGCATGTGTGGGGAGGGTCACAGAGATCACTGAGCCTGGATCACAGCAAGTGGGAGAAGAGAAGGAGCTGAGGAACAGAGAAGGGGCAGTGTGGCAGGCTTAGAGGATGGATTAAAGCCATCATTAGGACTTGGGCCTTTTTCTGAATGACCAGGGGGAGCCATTGCAGAGACTGAGCAGAGGAGTGAGAGGCTGTAACTTTGATTTTGAAAGCATCTTCTGGTTGCTGTTGAGAGAATGACTCTTCCTCCAATGAGCCTTCACTGAGATTGACACTAGCTTAGGTCAGCCAGTTCCTTGGTCTTCTCTACTCCTTCCCATTTCTGCAACTCTCGGTAACACTTCATTTAGCACGAATTTCTTGTTTGTGTATGTCACCTTCCTTGTGAATCTGCAAGTTCCATTTGAGCAGAAACTTTCTCTGCCTTGCCTGTTGTTTAACCCTCAGCACAACCATTAGTTGAATGAATGAATGAAAACCAGAAATACCTCCTTGTATGCAGATTCCGGTGGGAGGGAAGAAAAAGAGGGGTCCCTTCACCACAGCCCATTGTCCACCCAAAACCTGGGGTGCCCAGTCCTGGACACGTGCAGTTGCACAGGCCTTCCCTGCGCTACACATCTGGAGCAGCTGGAGCTGGTCCTGGTCTTGACTGTGGGGAAGAAAGAGCTTCCCGTGCGGTATGAGATGGAAGGTTAAAACGGGCCCATTCGATTATTTTCATCACTGAAAAGCAGCCACAGGTAAAAGTGGCTGAACGTCGTGGGCTCTAGGTTGTTGCCCACCGTGTTTGACAGATGCACAGAGGCAGGTATTAGAAACCGTGACACTGTTCGATGTTTATAGCTGAATAAGTTAAAAGCCCCTTAATCAAACCAGTCACATGATAATCGCAGTGTTTCCTATGGCTGTAATTGCCATCTCTCCATGGATGGGTCCTCAGGCCCTTTAGAGCCCCACCTTTCTCCCGAAAGAACCGTGAACTAAACTGACTCCTGCACATCTTCGCTGGGACATCGCAAAGGCATCTCAAACTCAGCAAGCCGAGAACTAGAAGAGTCAGTTTCTAGTCCTGCTGCTCCTCCAGTCGTTGTCCTGTGTCAGCAAATGTCCGCAGCATCCGCAGAGGCCGGGTCCGGCATGCAGAATTGAGGAATGTGAGTGGGGCCCACGCAGCGCTGGCTCTGGGGCCTGCTCCGTCACCGGTGGGCTGTGGACAATGGGTGTGGCCTCCAATTCTTCCCGTGTCCTTCTCTATGGTAGAGATTTCACTGTTGTTGTCATAGGAGGGATGGGGGAGCCATGCATGCATTCATTAAACCACTATTTTTGGAGCCCTCCTAGGTACCGGCCCAGCATTAGGCAATGAGATTGCAGAGAAAACGCAGGAGCGGACCCTGCCCTCCAGAAGCAGTGATCATTCCGTAGATTAAAATAGTGATGCCGAGAAAGCACTTAGCAGGAAACATGGCACATTAGAAGCATTCATAATGAAAGGAGTCGCCTTTCTGTCTCAAGTTAATGAGTCTCTGAATCTTGACAATTTTACTTCCTAAATATCTGACACCTCCCATTTTTCTCCCCCAATGCTGTCACTCCCCTGTTGAAGACACTAGCTATGGTCCCACACAGCCTCACGGGGCTTCATGGGCCAGACACTGCCCACAACAGGTCATCAGTAGGAGCAGAGCCCATGCATCCTATGCCCAGTGCTCTGTGCCCAGCCCTGGGCATGGTAGAGGGGATCAGTCAGTCCAGTGGATTTTTTTTTTTAAAGGAAGCTATAGTTTTAAAGCTGTGTTAACGTAGTATTTTGTGACCGGGCTCATTATCGTTGAATTTGGGCTCTAAGCAAATATTTTAAATTTGCTTAGAACCAGAAAGGCTTCATTTCCATTTAAAGTAATATGAAAGGTGTGACTTTTAGAACCATGATCCCAGGGATGTTGGGGCATGATTTTGAGATTTCCTAAAAAGGGAGAAATCTGCAAATTGTAGTAGGAAAGCAAAGCTCGACAGGAGACCTCAAGTGCTCGATCGCCCCAAACATATTATCTACCTGTCCTTGCCTCTCCCTCTCCACTGCTTGATCCAAGGCACTCTTTTTTTTCCAGGATGGCTTTCACCATGTCTGTGCATCTCCCTTCCTTTTTGGCCCTGCTCCAGTCCATTCGTTACATCAAGTTAGAGTGATTTTTAAAACGTAAATGACATTGTGTTGCATCCCTACTTAAAATTTTGTCCTGACTTACCATTGTTGAAGCGCTGAATTCCTGAGTATGTCTTAAAGGCTCTGTGTGGCTTCCTTCATCTCCTCAGACCTCATCTTGCTCTGCTGCCTCCTTGGTCACTGTGTCCCCAAAACACTAACCCCCTGATTAATTCTTCGCAAATGCCCAGCATTCCTACCTAAGTGCCTTTCCACCTGCTTCTTCCCTGCAAACCCTCTTGCACCAGACCTGTGCATGGCTTGTCATTGAGATGGCAACGCAAACGTCCCATCCCCAGGCCTTCCCCAGCCACGCAGCATGGGCAGCACACCAGCAGTATCACATGATCCCATGGCATTTCCTTGCTATCACTGAAGAGACAATGACATCCTGAATGCTAAGTGCCTGGTCCATAGTAGGCACGCAGTACATTTTTGTTCAATAAGGGAGTCAATGTGTTCTTTGTCCTGTGTGCCCTCTTCAAAGTCCTTGTCCCTTTGCCTTTCCATTATGTAGAAGTTGCCAGTATTGGGTGCTCTCCAGACTGGACTCGGCTCTCTGAACGAATAAGCCTAACTCTGGAGGATGGCGGGAGATGGCGTTTTCAGCCTTTAACAGCAGTTGAATGGCTTAGCTCAAAACCAGTCATCTACTGCAGACCTCTGGACACTGCAAAAATTGTTGTTTGCCTTGCTTTTGTCCCTATTCTTTGATAGTCATTCATTCCTTGAGTCAGTCACTGAGAACATAAACATTGACCAAACATCAGCCACAGGCCAGGCATTGGGAATACAGAAAGATAGCCCTGTGTTTATGAAGTCAGTAGCCTCAAGCAGGAATAAGCAAACATGTCCTGATAAGGGCCAAATAGGAAGTAGCTTAGGCTTGGTGGCCCATCTAGAACCTGTCACAGCTAGTCATTGCTGCTATTGTGGCACAAAAGCAGCCATGCCACGGGTAATATGTAAAATGACTGGCTTCCAATAAAACTTTATTGGCAAAAGCAGTCTGAGGGCCAAATCCCAGATTTCTGGCTTCTAGTCTGGTGAGAACATAGACATTCAAGCCAGTGGGTGAGTACACGGGGGACCTGTAGTGAAAAGGGCGAGGGCAGTGTATGGGGGAGCCCCAAGCACAGTGGAGGGGTGCCTGACCCACGGAGGCCGTGCAGCCCTCTGTCTGCACAGGCTCTTCTTCCATGTAGGTGTGTCTGGCCCCGGTGATCAGCTGACTTTGTTGAAAAAAGAACAAAGGAGCTTTAAAACTAAAAGCTATATATTAATATTTTGTTGCCTCTTTTGTTTTTAACACCAAAACATCTTTTCTGATTTTCCTGGAATACTCTACATCAAGATCTCCCTCTCATAAGTCTTCCAGGGAGTAAAATCTCTAGAAATCTCCGGTTTCTCACCCTTGCTTGCAGCATACACATTAATACAAGAAAGCTGAAATCTAAAATATGAATAGGCTTTGCATGTGCTTTCCAGTGAGGATTAAGTCCTATAAACTTTCAATAAAGAAGAAATGTTGTGATCATGTAAACTGAAGATGACAATACCTCTATATCCAGAAGGTCTCTAGAGATCTAACCTGCTCAAGTCACAGGTCCTCATTTCACAGAAATGGGATTCTGAGGCCAGCTGATGCTGCAGCCAGCTCACACCACCCTCCTAGGGCTCTTTACAAACCTCCCTCAACCACCAACTGCATCCCATGTGCTGGGCAGACAGTCACGTCTTTGCATGAATTCCTTTATCTTGGGTTTGCACCTGAATTCATTTTTTTGTTTGGTTGGTTTGGTTGTTTGTTTGTTTTGAGAAGGAGTCTCCCTCTGTCACCCAGGCTGAAGTGCAGTGGTGCAATCTCGGCTCACTGCAAGCTCCACCTCCTGAGTTCAAGCGATTCTCCTGCCTTAGCCTCCCCAGTATCTGGGACTACAGGTGCGTGCCACCACACCCTCAGCTAATTTTTTGTAGTTTTAGTAGAGACAGGGTTTCAGCATGTTAGCCAGAATGGTCTTGATCTCCTGACCTCGTGATCCACCCACCTTGGCCTCCAAAAGTGCTAGGATTACAGGCGTGAGCCATTGTGCCTGGCTCTGAATTCATTTTGATTTGCACTGTTATGCCATATTGATTTTTATTATATTTTGGAAAATACTTTGGGATAATAGTATACAGTGCTTTTCTGGACACATGTAGAACAAGCAAAAACAACTAAATTGAGAAAATAATTTTATCTACTGTATGCCACAAATATATTATGTCAATATTTTAATGCTGAATTCATCTAATGATACCTTAGAAATTTCACAGTACCTTCTCATGTTGAGACATTTTCATTGTTGAACTGTTTTAAGATGTCTACAACCTTTTAGGCAGGCTCTTCATTTCAAACCACTCTACTTCAGACAACCTGATTTTTAAATATTTCTCTAACAAAAGAAATAAAAGACCCACTAGGCACAGTAGCTCTTGCCTTTAAATCGCAGCAGTTTGGGAGGCTGAGGCAGGCGGATCACTTAAGGTCAGGAGCTTGAGACCAGCTTGGCCAACATGGCAAAACCTCGTCTACTACAAATATAAAAATTAGCCAGATGTGGTGATGTGCGCCTATAGTCCCAGTTATGCAGGGGGCTGAGGCACAAGAATCACTTGAACCCAGGAGGCAGAGGTTGCAGTGAGCTGGAGGTTGCAGAGCCAAGATGGTGCCACTGCACTCTAGCCTGGGTGACAGAGTGAGACTCTGTCAAGAAAGAAAGAAAGAGAGCGAGAGAGTGAGGGAGAGAGAGAGGAAAGGAAAGGAAGGAAAGGGAAGGGAAGGGAAGGGAGGAAGGAAAGAAAAGAAAGAGAAAGAAAAGACCCAGCATACTATTACATTCATTCATTTTAAGAATGAATGAAAAACCAGTACACAATTGTTTGTGGAGGGTTTTGGTGAGTCAACAGCAAGAGATGTATCTTTTTAACACCACTCTGTGTCTGAAATAATTTCTTATGTTAAATAGCTTCTAACATTTATGGCCACTGGACTGATTCTTAGCACATTAATTCTTCCTGTCATGAGATTTGGGGATACACCAGAACAATTTATTTCACAGTGGGGTTCTTATCCAAACAAGATCTGTCTTCATATCTTTCTCAATTTAGCAGAATGCTTTTGCAGTGGATTTGGGCATTATCTGCTTCTAGCTGTTTTGCACAGAGGAAAAAACAAAGACAAGATATGTGCATGAGTTAGTATGTATTACAGATGGCATCTCCAGCAGCTAAATAGTAGTGCCACATAACAGCTCTATGCAAATGGTATGACCCAGAAACTATTTTATGTTAAATCTGGCTTCAGCTTTTTTTAGCTATACATATTGACAGTCTGAATAGAATGTGACCGGAAATTAGAGTCTGAAGAACTTGGACTATTATAAACATAATTTTGAGCATCCTTGAAAAAAATAATTCTACTAATTGAGGGATAGGAAAGTATTGTGACAAATTTTTATGAGTTGCGTTTTTCTCCCATGGGCCAAATACCCTTTTGAATTTTTAGTTTCTTTTCTTTTTACATGCAACAATTTTTTCATTATGATTTATCCACTATTTACAATTACACGTCAGTGTCTGTTTTCTAGTATAAATGCCTCAGCAAGAAAGCTAGGTAAACCAAATCATTCTAACAAATTACTACAAAATAGGACTGACATCTTGCTTTTAACTTACTTTTAAAAAAGAACAGAAGTTATTTTTTTATTTCTAATATCTGTTGTTACATTGTAATGTTTTCAGTTTAGCACTTTGGAAAGTTAATGGGTTATGTGTGGGTTCAACCTGTCAACAGTAATTATATTTAGAAATACAATACATAAATTAGACTAAAGCCAAATGGATATCTTCCAGGATTGCAATCATCTGGAGAAAATTAATAATACATTAATTCCCTCTTATAACCGTGGCTTTGTATTTCTATTTTGCATAGCCAGTTTATTGTCAGTGGCTCAAAATGTCATAAACAATAGAACCCAGTTCAATCACACTTGGGATATTATATAAACCTAAAACGCAGACTTATGTATGTGACTTGTAGAAGCATTATCATTATATTTTAATCTAATTTTTAATTTCTGGAATTTGGGACTTTAATAAAGCCTGAGAAGATAGTATGAAAATACTGTACACAGCATGGTTCCCTAATCTTACCTAATTTTACTCCATCTGAAGTGTTTCACACAGTTTTCTCACTTCCCTGTAGTTTCTTGGTCCGGCTGACTCATTTTTGCTTTCTCAGCCTTAGTTTATATTTTCCTTCTTTCCGGAAATATCCTTTGCCTGACCGACATTGGACTGAGTTGCCTCTTATTAGTTTTCCCAAGGTGTCCCTGACTGAGTTTTCTCATCATCAGACAGACTTCCTGAGAGCAACAGCTGCATCCTCCTCTCAGGTCTAGCACAGGAACCCGTGCATAGTAGCCTCCCAATTAGCATGTGTTGAATTTGGGTTGGAGAGACCTGGTGCAGGTTCATAAAGCAGGTAGAAAACAATACGAATGAGGCGGGGCTTGGTGGCTCATGCCTGTAATCCCAGCACTCTGGGAGGCTGAGGTGGGCGGATCACTTGAGGTCAGGAGTTCAAGACTAGCCTGGCCAACATCTCTACCATCTGTACCAAAAATAGAAAGGTTAGCCGGGCATGGTAGCATGTGCCTGTAGTCCCAGCTACTTGGGAGACTGAGGCATGAGAATTGCTTGAAGCTGTGAGGCAGAGGCTGCAGTGAGCCTAGATCACACCATTGCACTCCAGCCTGAGCTACAGAGCGAGACCCTGTCTCAAAAAACAAAAAAACAAAACAAGAAAGAAAGAAAGAAAACAATAATACAAATGACATGTAATAAGCTACTAAGTTAAATATAAAAGCAATACTTTCTAAATATAAACATTACAAGAAATTAGACAGTGAATAGCACGTCAATGTTATCTGGAGTTTTATTGAAAAAGCATATGGGAGAGGTTGTGCCTCAGCTGAACCTTGAAGTTTTGGGGGAAATAAGGACTAAGAGGAGGAGTCTTGCCTGTAGGGATAGCAGCATAAGGAAAAAAGCAGCAAAGAGACAGACTTGAGAGAAACAGAGGGATTCGTGAATGGGAAAGATGGAAAGACATTTCGCAGGGCAAATCCAGCTTATGGAGGCTCCAAAAGACAGAAGAAAAAGCCTGAGGCCTTAATACATAGGCACTGAAAAACTGGTTCATATTTTGGAGTCAAGAACTGTCAGGATGGAAACCTCTTTAGAACAGTGTTGCTGGGGTGGGCTGCTGGGATCAGGCAGGGGGTTGAGGGAGAGAAAAGGGGATGGAGACAGCCTGGGTGCTGATTTAGGTCTTGGCCAGAGAGACACTCATGAGAATTCAGACTCTGCCAACACTCGTGAGACCTAATCCATTGCTCCAGAGGACACTGCACTGTGGCCACTCCTAACTCTTTACTCAATTATTTTTATAGCGCCTGTGTTGCAGGCTCTCAACCTCAGCAGGTATATATTGAAGAGAATATGTCTGAAACAGAAAAAGTGGCCGTTATTTGAAACTTTTCTATTTCCTTTCATGATAGTAAGTAAAATGAGTTAACCTATCAGTGGAAATATAATTAATTTGATAGGGAACTTTTGAATAAAAAAGTTCTAGGTAGCCACAAGCCAATGCCACAAGATGCACAAAATCAAGTTGTCGCCCAGGAGTGAAAGGGAACGTGCCTGACAGGAGGGTCCGCAGAGTGCCGAGGGCAGACAGCAGCAGAGTCCAACTTGGAAACAAACCCCGAGGTTAGAAACTCTCTTGAATTTAACAATATGTGAGACCCCAGATGGGATGTCAACTTACTGGATGAGAATTTAAGAGGAAAAGGGAACTCTTTTAGGAAAGGAGATGGAGAATTTGTATTTTCAGAATCCTTTGTGACATATTTACAATATTACTTTATGTAGTATTTTGTTTAAAAAACCTTTATAAACAGGAAAAGTCATTTAGTTTGTTCAGCCTCTTCTCATTATATAGACTGGATGCACTGAGCCATGAGCTATCTTGGGAGCCCTTCCTTCAACCCCAGAGATAGGCTAAGTAGTCTCTAAATTCATCCTTATGGTAGTGCTTACCACCACACTATGAATGATTAATTATGTGTCTTCAACTCTATAGACTGTGACCTCCTGAAAAGATGCAACATTCTTGTTCACTTTTATAGGAGGTGACATGACAGTGCCTGGCATCTAGTGGCCGGTCCACTGTGTTGGCAGAATGGTTGAATAAAAGTGATTCAAAAATATAGACATAAATGAATTTTACCTTGGCTACGTTGTATATGCTGAAATATGGGACTTCTGCAAAGAAGCTGACAGAACCAAAGTAAACCCTCTTCCATACAGCAGAGTGGACTGGATGAAACAGGGAGAACACGAGCAGAGGAGGCAAGAAAAACCAGAAGGGGTAGTTCGTGAGCTGATTCAGTATCTGCCAGTGCCTTAATAGCATTCTGATTCCAAGCAGGCCAGTGGACACATGAACTTCTTTCAGGATTTTAGACTTGGCTGCTGGAAGGAATTTTGAAGGTCATTCAACTGTTGAAGCTTATTTTAATTTCTTTCTTTTTTTTTTTTTTTTTTTTTTGATATGCCAACAAAATTTTAATTTATTTTTTAGGCCAGCAAATCACCATCCATTTTCTGTTGCCTTATATTCCCACGCGTTTACTTAGGGAAATGTGCCTGTCTGAGTTCAGTCCCTGAATACCTCTTGCTTGAAGCTTATTTTAATTTCTAAAAGTTGAGTCTATCAATTAGTATCTTGGAGCAGGCACCTCTCCAGTGAGGGATTGCTCACTTGGCTAACTCAAATAATGAACTCCCACGACCCACGTGGGCTGAAATGCTCTCTCTGGCATGGTTGTGGGCAGGCACTGTGCTGGTCACTTCTTTGTCAGTAGTGCACTTTGGCAGTTAGTATGTAATTTTGCCAAATATAGATGAAATTAAAATGCATTTGGTCTCTGAGATTTCAGTCATTTATTTCTTCATTGTTTATAAGCCATCTCTAACTAAAAGGGGCTTAAAGTGGCAGTTGTTAAGAAGATAAATTCATGTTTTTTAATGGTGTAACTTTCCTCTTTTAATTACTTTTATCTAATCAAATTCTGTGTTAATTGCCCAGGAGTCATAGTTCTCCATGTGCGGAGTTTTCAGAAAGCTTTGAAAGATTGCTAACTGGGGCATAACTTCCTTGTTACTGTTGCACAAACTAAGAACAGTGGAAACAATGTGTGAATTTTCAAGGGTCAAGTGTTAGCTAAATTGCAGAACTTTCTCCCTCAAGTGAGGGAATTTTGTTTTTATTTCCTCAAGGATGTTCCACGTAATATTTTTACTTTAACTTGTGCTGCTTTTCATTGCATTTCAGATACTGCTGCTTTTCATATGTATGTAATAACTTTCCTTTCCACTGGGGAGAATGAAGAAACCAGCCACTCTAGATAACTCAGCATTCTCTTTCTCTGCTCTGTGCTTTCACAACTCCATTCTTTTCTCTTGACCTCAGGTGTTTTCTACATCTTTATGCACTGGAATCCTGACCCTTTTTTCAAATGCCACTACATTCATTAATTCTTTTCTGGTCTTCAACCTATATATGACCTCTTCCTCCTCTGAACCTGAATTAGTTAGATATTGCTGAATCACAAAGTACCCCATAACTTAGTGGCTGAAGAAAATAATAAACGTTGCCTTTCACAGTTTCAGCAGGTCAGGAATTTGGGAGCAGGTTAGCTGGATAGTTCTTGCTCAGGGTATCTCATGCAGTTATAGTCAAAATGTCAGCCAGGGCTTCAGTCATCCTAGGGCTTGCCAACTTGCTGCCAAGTAGATACTGGCTGTTGTTAGGAGGCCCCAGTTTCTTCCTACATGGATTTCACCATAGTACTGCTTGAGTGTCCTCCCAACATGGCTGCTCACTTTCCTCAGAGCTAGTGATCTGTAAGAGCACAGGCAGAGGCTGCGGTGTCTTTTCTGACCTACTATTGAAAGTCACACATGGTCATTTCTGCACTTTTCCTATTGCACGTGGGTCAATCCACTCAATGTGGAGAGGAACTACAGAGGAGGTGGGGCTCACTGGAGAACATCTTGAAGGCTGCTTACCCCAGAGCGTGAGCATGGCAATATATCCTAGCTCTCTAACATCACTTAAAATATTCTGCCCTGTATTATAATTATTTGTTTCCCTCTCCTGCCCACTCTACTGGATTTATATGTCCTTGAGAGCTTACATTTGCTTCCTCGTCTTTACATAGCTTGAAATATCTGGCACATTGCTTTCAATATATGTCACAATTCATCCACAGCCTCTCTGTTAATGAGTATAAATGAAGATGTACACATGGGAAAGAATCAGGCAAATGGAGAGAAAGAGAAACAGACAGATTTTGCCAGAGTGTGTGAAGGAGGGCAAATGAGAGAGAACAAACAAGGTAGACAGCAGATTAAATTGCACATTTTACTAGATAAACATAAAAACTCACATGCTATTTTTGTAGATGCTAGAATACTAACTTTATAAGAATTTAAATATTTGGAACACTGTGTAACCATATTCTACTTTTTTAATGTATGTGAATGACTTGCCACATTATTCGTAACTAAAACTCCTTCAATTATGCTTAAATATTCTGCAAAAAAGGGTCACTTTTTATCAAAACAGAGAAATCATTGGTTATAAATAACTCTTTGGCAATATCAAGAAAAGCATTTATAAGTCTTTTTATATGTGATTGAGAACTTTACTTAACCTTTAATTTACTGCTCTTTAACCTGGCCCATTGGGGTAAAATGATCTCTGGATTGATCAATTAACATTTATATGTAGATAATTAGAGCAAAGGGCACACAGGAATGTCAGGAGGAACAAAAGACCCATGAGAGGATAAGTCCTAGTGGGTCCTGCTCTGAAATGTCACCCATTCTTCTTCTCATTTCCACTCCCAGAGCCACTTGCACATCATAGTCCAGTTCTTAGTAACTCATGTCTAAATTACCAAAATGACCTCAAGTAGTTCTCACTACTTCCAGCTTCTTTCCCTCCATACTTTTGTCAGAGCTAAACTTACTAAAACGTCATTCCCCTCCCATGTTTGAAAACTCTCTTAGTCCATTCTGGCTGCTATAACAAAATCCCATAAACGGGTGGCTTATAAACAACAGGAATTCATTTCTCACCATTCCGGAGGCTGAGAAGTCCTAGATCAAAGCACTGGCAGATCCAGTGTCTGGTGAGAGCACCCCTTCCCTGTTCATAGTTGGTGGCTTCTCACTGTGTCCTCACATGGTAGAACGTGTGTGGGAGCTTTCCAGGGTCTCTTTAATAGGGCACTAATTTTATTCATGAAGGCTCTTCTCTCACAACATTCACTTTCTAAAGACCCCATGTTCTAATACCATCACTTTGGAGATAAGGATTTTAACATATGAATTTTGAGGGGAAACAAACATTCAGACCATAGCAGAAACCTTCAGTGAATCCCACAATCTAGAGGCCTTATGCTAGATGTGTCTCCTAGAGTCAACCCCGATCCCTGGCCGGAATCTGCTCTGTCCTCAACCCTTTTCATCTTGTCCCCCACCCTTTTCCTGATACATCGTTTTGATCAGCCCACCTGATTGCTCTTCTGTTCCTAGCATACTTGCATGTCTGTGATTCCTTCTTGCTTAGAAACAACATTTCTTTACAGTGACCAAATATCAATCCTCCCATTTATTTAAATTCAATTCAGGTTCCCTAATGGATCTATCCTGACTCAATACTTCTCTCTTTTCCTAACTTTCAGGCTCCCAGAGTTTGGGGACTGCAGATACTTCTTTGTAATACTTGTTCCATGGGCATCTTGTGTCTCTCAACCATGCCCTGTGATTGTGTAAACCAAGTATAAGATATTTATCCATTCACTGGGTGCTATAGTCCACATGTATTTACTAAGTGCCTACTTTAGTCAAAGTAGATGTTCAATAAGAAATTTAGTGAACAACATGTGAATGAGAGCAGAGACATTATAAAAGTATGAGAAACTACAAAAACAGTGACCCATTCATTTGTCCACTAAAATAATCAATAACTCTTGATTACAAAACTATCAGGTGCTCAACACTGTATTTGGTGAGGCATGGGTCATGAAAGGGTTAAGCAAGTAGGGTCTCTACCATTTCATGACTTTTCATTTAATGTTGATAGCTAAGGTAGGAGTATATGAAACACCTTAAACAAAAGTCAGGCCAGTATTGAAGCACATTACGGATGAACTTTTTAATTAAGTATGGAAGAAAGGTAAAGAAAAAGGGAAGAAGCAGTGAGGTGTTAGGCTCCAGAGAAAGTTTCTTGGAGATCTTTAGTCTTGAACTGGACCTAGAACTTTGGGATTTGGCTTTGAATATGAAGGTGAGTATTACCGTGAGAATAGATGGCAAAGAGCACACATCTAGGTGTACAGGAGCTAGAAGAATTCTAGGCTACGCAGGGACCTTCCCAGCTGGAAGGGATGGATGTGCGGAGAGAACAGGATGGACAGTAGAGGAAGGGCAGTTTGTTTTAGGAGGATAAAATGAAGGAAGTCTGTGAAGTTCCTAGCAAGCCACCTAACCCGAAGTAGGTGCCCGTAAACACTAGCTTTCCCCTCCTCTTTGATTTAGCATTTAGGAAGTTAATGATGTAGACCTTCTAGCCATGAAAAGATTTTTACTCCTTTTCTCAACTGATTAATATAATAACCTTTTTATTGGTGTCATGTTTATTCCTCACATAACTTTGCACAACTACAAGGAATATCTTAATAAGAGATGAGCAATCTTAGCTCATAACTATATCAAGAATTCCAGGTGACTGATAATTCTATGTGAAGTGCACATATACACTACCTTTATACCATTATCTGTGTATGTGTGTGTGTATAAAACAATGTGTATATTTTTCTATATCTTCATCTGTATATTTCAGCACATATGTTCATCTATTGATATCTGTATCTATCATTTATCTATATCTGTATATAGGTGTATATCCAAGTTGACTGTTTATAGATAGTAATAGACAATCAGAATTCCTGAGTGACTCATTTATCATTTTTGACGCCCTGTAACTTGTACATTTCTTTCTGTTCTGAAGAGGACATGCAGAAACACACACGACATTCCAGCTTCCCAGGTTGCATTCCACACCTGCGTCTGGGCAGTGGCGTTTCTTCAAGGGAGTTACATGAGCCTCTGTCCTCACTCCCAGTGCTGACCATGCCTCTATGTGTCAGACCCTAGTCCCTTCACTGCTCACTATCTGGTAACCCACTGTTACCTGGTGCTCACTTCTCCTATTTTTTATTCAAGGTAGACATTCTCAGTTCAAGGAGGTTGAGTTGGCCTGGTGCAGCCGTGGCTTAGTTTTCAGCAGGACTCCTCCTGTGTCGCTAGGAAGATACAGTTGGACCCACTGCGTCTGCAGCTGTCTGTGCTTCACTCCCAGTTGCGGGATGGGTAAGATGGACCATTTACATTGGAAGGTGTGTACTTCCAGGCCCCAAGACTTGGACCTCTAAACTTTCCCTAATGTCCCTAATGGCTCCTGTCGCTGCACAGGGTTGATTTCACACCACAGCCGCCAATGTAGTGCTTGTTTCTTGTTAATCTTCTCCGAACAGCAGGATGTCATTAATAGAGTAGGACAATTGATGTTCCGTGTATTGTCTAGGTGGTACGAGTCATTTGGGATCATATTCAAACTGAGGGAGAAAACTGTAAATGTGTGCTGTTGTCCATCCATGCGAGAGAGAACTTTGCTAACAGGAGTGGAAAAGCCTGCAGAAGCTACACCGATGGCCGCAGACCATGCAGCCGTGACTTTCTGGGCCACTGTGGCAGGGGTTCATGGGCTGACCATTTAGGCTCTATACGTTTTCTTTATGTTTCCTCTACAGGGTCATTTCTAAGCTTTCTTTATAACTTTGTTATATACAGGCACATTTTCATAAATGTTCTAATATTTTCTCCATGCGTTAGTAGCAGATTGGGAGGTCTATAAACGTTTTAGTCTACCATGTTGCTGAAAGCAAGATGGAGAATATTTTTCACATAACAGCTGTGAGAGAAAAAGGCAAAATACAGCAGCTTCACAGGGTCACAAAGTGAAAAAAGTATGTGTGTGCTTGAGCATTGTATGCGAGTAACTCTTTGGTTAGAAATAGGAAAGCATTATGAAGGACTTGGACAGGTTCCAAGAGGGGAAAGGAGAAGCCATACCTTTAGGTGCGCCCTTGCTCGGATTAAGTTGACAGATTACTTACACACCCATGGCATTAAAATACCAAGGAATTTTATTTTCTTTGTTTGTATTACATATTGCTTTGAAGTAAGTGAGAGAAGAATTTTGAAAATCTTTTAGGTGTTAAGAAATTATCTTTTATATTATTATTATTACTTTCTCTAGAAAAAGGGCTTTTGAAGAGCTCCTATAGGTGTTAAGGATTGGGTATAGAATGAACATGTTTATTTTGTATTTTGTTATAATTACATAGGAAATTGGATTATCTAAATAGACTCCAATAACTTTCTTGCTATTAAAATCACCTTGGGGCTGATTTCAGATTCATATATTGAGCTTGTCTCCTGTTTGACATAAACTTGTGTGGTTCATTTTCCGGTAAAAATACATGGTTTTTAAGATTTTTTTCTACGAAGTATTTTGAGGGAATAAAAAAATTTAGGACTTGCATATATTGATTTATTAGTAATCCCATAACCATCCTTTGAGAAACTGAATATTTGGATGGTTTCGAGATGGCACAATGGACAAAATCTTGCAGTAGAAGAATCCCTGTTGGATAAGCTTTTATCCCTAAATTCTACTTTTTTATTTGCCAGTAAAATGTGAGAAAATGTTCAACATTTTTACTTTGATGCAATAGTAATTTTTCTTTTGATTGTGGAGAAATTCAGGTCCTATTATTATAATATGGTTATAATTAAGTTACCAAGGAATTTTATTTTCTTTGTTTTGTATTACATATTACTTTAAAATAAGTGGGATAGCAGAATTTTGAAAATCTGTTATTTCACTGTTGAATTTTCTCTAATTATGGCTATGGGGTTACTAATAAATCACTATATACATCCTAAATTTTTTGATTCCCTTAAAATACTTTGTAGAAAAAAAATATTTAAAATGTTTTAAAGATTTCAATTTTTAAAACATTCATTTAAAATATTACAATGCCTGGTACTATGGGAATATCAAAATAAACATACGACCTACTTTCAAGGAGATCATAGTCTATGAGAAAGGAAAAGATATGAATATTATGATGTAATCATGGATCAATAGAAATATATACAAACAGATGGGATGATTTGATAGGTTAATTGGGAATTCTGAGTCAGGGAAGACTTCCAGAAAGAGATTATATTTTAGCTCAGGTTTAATCAAAAGATTGATAAACGTGGCCGGGCGCGGTGGCTCAATCCTGTAATCCCAGCACTTTGGGAGGCCGAGACAGGGGGATCACGAGGTCAGGAGATTGAGACCATCCTGGCTAACCCGGTGAAACCCCGTCTCTACTAAAAAATACAAAAAATTAGCCGGGCGAGGTGGCGGGCGCCTGTAGTCCCAGCTACTCGGGAGGCTGAGGCAGGAGAATGGCGGGAACCCGGGAGGCGGAGCTTGCAGTGAGCTGAGATCCGGCCACTGCACTCCAGCCTGGGCGACAGAGCGAGACTCCGTCTCAAAAAAAAAAAAAAAAAAAAAAAAGATTGATAAACGTGTTAACATAAAAAAAAATAAAATTAGGAGAATCAATGTTCTGTGTAGTTCATTGAGTGCCTCCAATTTTTAAGCTGTAGTGTTGTTATACATGAGCTTAATGCTTAGCAGCTCCCGTCTTTGCACAGAGCACGCTCTACACAACCCTCCAGGATTACAGAAATTGGCCTAAACCACATGCTGCCTTTCCACACTGACAGGTACCAGAGGAAACATCTTCCTTTCTCTCTGCAGGAGCCCCGTCCTGGTTTTCCAGTGCAACTCCCGCCACGTGATTTGCTTAGACTGTTTCCACTTATACTGTGTGACAAGACTCAATGATCGGCAGTTTGTTCATGACCCTCAACTGGGCTACTCCCTGCCTTGTGTGGGTAAGTCTAGCATGTTTTCTCTCCATTTCTAATACCAATAAAGAACAGAAGAAGAGCCGTTGATTTAAAACTGACTTAGATACATATAAACCCTAGCAGAAGAGTTGAAAATTTAAATTTGATCATTGCTGGATATGAAACATTAATGTTTGGATCACAAAAGATAAAAGTTCTGGGGAATAAAGGAATTGTGTTGAACTGGAAAATGCATAATTTGCATAAAGGCGTTGAGAATAAGTTTTCAATATTATTCAGCCAAGGTATACTAAGTTTTTCTGTGGGTTAGAGTCACTCCCCATGTTCTAGATTTGTTACCTGGAACTAGAGTAGTCTTACCAAATTTTTAAATTGTATGCCTCTGTCACTCAAAATGGTGAACACATACTCAATATATATAAAGTAACATATATGAAGAAGAAAGAAGAGTGAGATCAACCTGAACTGCTTAATATTTTATCTTTTAATATTACAAAGAACCCTTTACTTGTACTATACTGTTATTACATATATACATTTTAATCGAAGTGAAATTCATGTCACCAATTCACCATTTTGAAGTGTACAGTTCAGTGGCATTTAGTGCATTCACAATGTTGTACAACCACTACCTCTATCCGGCTTCAAAAGTCTTTGAACACCTCCTACCCAAGTAATCACTGCCCTTGACCCCCTGCCCCAGCCCCGGCCACCACCAATCACTTCCTTTCTCCGTGGATTTGCCTATTGTAGATATTTCCTGTAAAAGATATCATACAATAGGTGACCTTTCATGTCTGCCTTATTTCACTTAGCATAACGTGTTTGAGGTTTATTCAAGTTGTAAAATGTATGAGTATTTCTTTCCTCTTTATGGCTGAATAATATTCCACCGTGTGGATACTCCGCAATTTGTGCATCCATTCATCTGCTGATGGGCATTTGTGTTGTTTCCATCTTTTTGGCTGTTATTAATAAACATATATAAGTTTCTGTATGCACATTTGCTTTCGTTTCTCTTGGATATATACCAGGAAGCAGAATTCGAAGTTTAACCTTTAGGAGAACTGGTCACTGTGTTCCACAACTGCCATACCGTTTCATATTGCCACCAGCAGAGTAGCAATGTCGCAGGTTTCTATTTCTCCACATCCTTGCCATCACGTGTTACTGTTTCTAACTAGTCATCCTAGTAAGGGTGAAGTGGTGTCTTATTGTGGATTTGATTTTCATTTCTCTCATGACTCTGATGTTGATTATCTTATCATGTGGTTGTTTACTATTCATATATCTTCTTTATGGGAATGTCTGTTCAAGTCCTTTCTCTGCTCATTTTTAAATTGAGTTATGTTTTTGTTGTTGAGTTGTAAGAGTTCTTTATATATTCTGAATACTGGATCCTTATCAGATACAGGATATGCACGTATTTCTCCCATTCTGTAGGTTGTCTTTTCACTTTCTTCATAATGTCCTTTGATAAACAAAAGTTTCTAGTTTTCATGAAATGTAATTTATCTGTTGTTGTTGTTGCTAATACTTTTGGTGTCAAACATAAGACTTCATTGTCATATCTAAGATCATGACGATTTGCTTCCATATTTTCTTCCAATAGTTTACCTCTAATATTTAGGTCATTGATCTACTTTGAGGTAATTTATGTACCTGGAGTGAAGTAAAAGTTCCTATCTCTCTCTATGTGTAAATGACTGCAATGTGATTAAATATATTTCATTAATTCTTCAAAACTTAATTTGAAACTATGGAATACCTTGACTCAGTGGTGAGGTTTTAAGTTCAGTTTATTTCAAGACTTAGTTTTGATGTCAATTATAGTTAAAAAACATACCTCAAAATGATAAAAAGATGCAAATGGAATAAATTAATTGCTTTGTTGATTTTGTAAATTATGATACTCATTTTTAAGCATATCTACCAATAATGCAATAATTTTTAAAATTAAGATTTGCATAATATATGTTAACATATTGTTAAGGAAAACCTATTGAACGTTATTGTGCCTTTATTTTTAACAAAAGCATTCAAAATCTAGTGAACTAATTATTTACAGACTTGAAAACTCTGTAATGCTTTTAATGTGACAATTTTGTTTTGGTTAGCTTTCTTCCTTCACAAAGCCACAAACAATGGAAACATTTCTAAACACACATTTTCAAGTCTCCTTTTCATACTCTTTTTAATTATCAGTTCATTTTGAACTCATTTTCTTTTAATGTGTATCTTTTTATTTTAGAGAATTTCAAGCATTCAAATGTAAGGAAAAATACTACAGTGAACTTTCCTGTACTCGTTAGTCAGGATTTGTAGTGTATCAAGACGCTCTAGACCTTTCTTGTAATTCTCGCCCAATAACCTGTAATCAGCCATTTTTCTCAGGAGCTCTGGCTCCCTTTAGTAGGAAATAGTATTTAGAAGTCTTGGTGCTTGGAGTGCTTGTTGTCACCATGTTGGTTACTGTTTCTAGGCCTAGGGGAACAAGCTAGGAGACATGTTTTGTTTTGTTTTTTAAGTACAAACTGCAATATTAGTTATACTAACATTTTCAATTCAAATCCAGTGTTACCAAATTTTCATTGACAAGTCACCAATGTTACAACTGTTGTTTCTTTCACCCTTGGCAAAAATTCTGTTACTGAGTGATACCAACAAAATTACTCATTTGCCTTATTTTGGAATGCACCCACAATAGTATCAGTATTACAATATTAACACCATCATCTAAGTATGATTACTGAAAACAGTGTTAAGATTTTTGCACGTTGTTTTGTCATTAGAGTATATCCTTATAGGGATATAAACTCATATAAGTTAATGTATAATTATGTCATCAATTGAATACATATTTCTCATTGCTTTTATTTTTTTTAATTTTTAATTTTTTTTTTTTTGAGATGGGGTCTTGCTCTGTTGCCCAGGCTGGAGTGCAGTGGCATGATCTCAGCTCATGGCAACCTTGGCCTCCTGGGTTCAAGTGATTCTCCTGTCTCAGCCTCCCAAGTAGCCGAGACTGCAGGTGCATGCCACCATGCCCTGCTAATTTTTGTATTTTTAGTAGAGATGGGGTTTTGCCATGTTAGCCAGGCTGGTCTCTAATTCCTGACCTCAGGTGATCCACCTGCCTCAGCCTCCCAAAGTACTGGGATTACAGGCGTGAGCCACTGCGCCTGGCCTTTCATTGCTTTTAAATTTATTTTGTTTTCATAATATGTGAAATATTTCCATTATTCCAAAGCTAAAGCTACAAAACATGCTATATTCAAAGAAATATACCCTTTAATCTACATTATCTTTCTCTCCCAAAGGTAAATAGTAAATAAATAAATAAATAAATAAATAAATAAAGGTAAATAATATTCCTTTTCTCTCCCAAAGGTAAACCTTTATTAAAAACAATCACCTACTTTAAAAATAAGTAAACATACTGTAGACGATATCAATAATGATATAGATGTGTCACCTTCTTAAGTAAAACGTAGATTATGCACATTTTTCTTCACCTTGCTTTTTTTGCTCTAAGGTATATATGTATTATATTTTTAAGATCACTCCCTAGTCTGTTATAGATATTTTCTTCCATTTAAAAATATATACCATTATCGAATTCCTTTGTGTAGGTATAGCTTACTTTTTTCCTTATTGGCAAATGCTAAGTTTTCATTTTTTTACTCTAACTATTGCTACAACTAATAGACTTGTGTGCACCCACATTTTCATATTGTTGTCAGAGTATTACTGAGATCTGCTCCCTAGAAGAGGGGTTACTGCACCAAAGGGAAAATGTGTATTTATTTTACTGTTTCCAAATTCCCCTCCCAGTAGTGGTGCGCTTTCCATACCCACCAGCAATGTCAATTGCAAAGTGCAGCATCAGGCTCTCCACTTCCTCCCCAAAAGGGGAGCTGAAAGGCTTTTGCTCTGTTTCTAATTACATATTTGAGAAACGGTATTCTATGTAGTTGGCTGTATTTTTCTTTTTAATTTTAAACGAAGTTGAGCATCTCTTCATATGTTTAGGATCCTTTGGCATTTCTTGTTCTCAGTCATGTTGAAAACGTCACCTTTTCTTTCAGGGACAGGTTAAATATATTATTTTCAAAAATATTTTCTATATAGCACACTGTTGACAGCCCCTTATAGATATAGAAAAAGTTATCAAAGTTGGGTCACTTGTAAAGAATGGGCATAAATTAACTTTAATTTTGGTGATTCTTTGCCATGAGATAACTAACAACCTCCTTGAAAAGAATTTTGAGTGGTCAAGCTCTGTGTTGTTAAAATGTATTATATGGATTCTACTATATATTAATTGTGTTTTAAATACCTTTTAGACTTTTATTTTTAAATTCAATATGCCAATGCCATCCTCAGAATCTTATGCACTGCTGAGTTCAACTCCTTGGTGTTAATAGGGAGTGAGGCAGGGGATGAATGGATTGAAAGATGTTGCTTTGCAAAGTTTTTTTGGAATCCTTTTATATATTTTTTGTGAATGTGGCCACCTCATCACTGGTTACTTAAATATAATACTCACAGAAATTTGCTTTTATTTTTTAAAATACCAGTTGCTATTGAAAATGTATATTTCCTGGCGCCTCTTTTCTTTAATGTTTAATAACAACAAGTGCAAAAGTTACATATTTGTGTATTTTGCTGTTTAAAAAAAATGAGCTAGTAACCAGACGCTGAGACAGGCTAGAAACAACTGTACTGTCATTCAACTTGTAGTCAGTCTTCCACATGGCAGGTTCGGTTCCGTCCCTGTTTCTTCATAGCTTCAACCACGTTTTAGTATGTATCTCCGTAAGGACTCACTCATAAGAAAATAGAGTTTGGTTTGTCACAAGATTGTTTAGCATGTACTATTTCAGCCTTTTAAAAAACTGTATATCCAATTATAATGTTTCCCTATATTATGCAAAAAGAAACTTTCAGATGTCATAGATTTTATTTTGTCAAGAACAAACTGGATTTTCTTTAATATTTGCTCAACCGAGACACTCATTTTGTTTATTACTTGCTTAGTTTTTAAATGTCTTGCTAAATATAATGGCTCCCTACTCTCGTTAGCTTCTATCTCGGAGCCTATTTTATAATCACATTGATGTTCACATATGTACCAACATGGTCAGTGTTGCCGTTTTCTCATTCTCCTCATGTTTGGATTATTAGTTCTGTCTTTAATTAATAGTTTCTTTGAAGGATTATTTTTAAGTCACTCATCTGTTTTAATAGGGTTAATTCAATTAAAATGAGATAAGTTATTCATTATTCTTTTAGCCAAGCACAGATGACCTTCTGCTGAAAGGTAACTGACAAGCGAGGGCTCCACTTTCCAATGGTGGTTGTGGGACTCCCTGTTCCCTTGGGATAACCCCTTTGCAGTACATGACATATGATCATCCAATATACAGACTAGGGTATGAGATGGTACATGTATCATTCTATACATAAAGTCTTCGTGGAGGTCAGTTCTTTTCATATTTTGCAGAATACCTCTGTAAGTCCTAATATTACCCCCATAAACCAGTGAACCATTTTGCACAAATCCTGGGTTATATACGGCACCTCAGAAAACCCTAGTTCAAATTCTGGCTCTGAATCTTACCATATACATAATATAGGGCAAGATTCTTCACCTTCGTGTGCCTTGATTTCATCTTACGTAAAAGGGGGATAATGTAATAGCATCATTTTATGTGGACACATTAAAATAATGCCTTATGAAGTACCTTTAGGGTACATGCTGAAGACAGTAAGCACGCAGTGTATAGTGGCTTTTGTTGTTTTGGTTGTGATTTAAGCATGTACTCCCGTAAACATGTACATATTGTGTTTGTGCCTATGTCTGCATGTATGTGTATATTTACAGAGAAATGCGCATTTGGACATTCTTTAATTGTAGATTGGGATTTCCTATAACTCAATGCATAAATCAGCCAGTTACCCATCTATCTGGTGATCTGTCTTCTTGGTTAATTTGGCTTTGCCTTGATTCGTGGAGCATAGAACAAGACATGTAAAATAAAATGATAATAAAATAGAAATAGAAAATCAAAGCTTATAGTCTGGGCACAGTGGCTCATGCCTGTAATCCCAACACTTTGGGAGAACGAGGCAGGCAGATCACTTGATGCTAGGCACGAGACCAGCCTGGCCAATATGATGAAACCCTGTCTCTACTGAAAACACAAAAAGTAGCTGGGTGTGGTGGTGCATGCCTATAATCTCAGCTACTAGGGAGGCTGAGACACGAGAATCGCTTGAACCCAGGTGGTAGAGGCTGCAGTGAGCCACGATCATACCATTGCACTCCAGCCCAGGTGACAGAGCAAGATTCTGTCTCAAAAAAAAAAAAAAAAAAGAAAGAAAGAAAAAAGAAGGAAAGAAATCAAAAGTTTATCAAACTATAAATCAAAACAGATGATCAGGAACAGGAGCTGATGGAACCCATATTACTCCCAGGGCACCGCTTTCTTCTATGGTGGGGTGAAAGCTTATATCAATGTCCATGAGTCTTGTAAATAATCTGTATTGGCCAGGCGCAGTGGCACACGCCTGTAATCCCAGCACTTTGGGAGGTCAAAGCAGGCAAATCACCTGAGGTCAGGAGTTTGAGACCAGCCTGGCCACCATCTCCACTAAAAATACAAAAATTAGCCAGGCATGGTGGCGGGTGCCTGTAATCCCAGCTACTCGGGGGACTGAGGCAGGAAAATCACTTCAACCCGAGAGGTGGAGGTTGCAGTGAGCCGAGATCATGCTTCTGCACTCCAGCCTGGGCGACAGAGCAAGACTCCGTCTCAATAAATAAATAAATAAATAAATAAATAAATAACATATATTAATAATATGTATGGAAAACAGAAATGACAGTTAATTCTGTAAAGAAACAAAGACTGTGTTGAAATTATGGAAGCTGGACTGCCACAGGAAGGCGTCAGAGTCCAGGACTGATTCTGTCTGTGGTCAGATGCGGCACAGCACCTGACAACAGGATGGGCACTTTGGGCACGTTGCTGATCGTGGACTCCCGATGCTGTGGAATGTCTCTCTGGAGGTTCTTGGTTGACCTCCTCAGCAATTCTAATTGTATAAAATGACTGGACCTCCAGAGTCAGACCCCAGTGTTGTCTTTGGCTTATGGAATCTCGGGAGTAGCCCTTGCTGATTTCTCTGATGAGCGGTCCATTGATCTCTCCACCATCCCAGTTTAAAATGCCTATGTGAATTGTTTTGAGCCCCCGTGGGAACTACTGGCTATTTTTGGATTGTAATTCCTCCCATAAAATTAAAGCAAGATTTATTTATGCAATCGAAGGACATTTTATCCCTAAAGCCATCGGTTCCTTTCAATGATAAAGTTTGTATCTAATCAGAAAAGATGGATTACTCTGGTACTGAAATCCACAGATCCAATCCACTCCTTGATTTTCCTGAACTTAGGGGTGTGAATGAAGCTGTAAGTGGGGTAGATTCATTGGTAAATATGTTCTTTGAATGTGTGTTTCTATCTTGGTGTGGTCCAAAGGACTTTGATCCCCACAAATTAGAATGACTCATCCCGCTGGGGTAGCATGGTCACCACTCAACCCGTGGGAAGAAGCACTGTTCTATGCATGGCACTGTTCCTGGCTCTTCTGTGCTTTGCTGTAAATGCAAATATAGCCCTTACCTCCTCTCCACCCTGCCCCCAACCCATACAAATGGCCGTTTCCCCCAAATTCATTATTTAGTGTCTCCTTGGCCTAGGAAATCATGTAATAGATTTTGAATACTGACATTATAAGAGCATAATAATTTTTAAAACCCTGAGATCAGTTTTCTGGAACTGTTAAATATATTTATATATAGAGAGAGAGAGAGTTAAGAAACTATTTTCCAAATTACACTGGTCTCATGCACCAAATGTCTTGTTAACAGTGTCTGTATATATTCATTTCTAGATAACTATCTAATACCTCTTACTATCAAGATGTATGTAATAAGATGTTCTTTTTTGTTTCCATCATCTAGTTTTTTGTGTCTCTTTTAAACTTCCTAAGCGAAACACCTTCAAAGCTCAATTTGGACATATACATTCTTAAGGTAGGGCCAGGCAACAATGAGCCAATCTTTTTCATTGACAAAATTATGATGATGAATAATTAAAACTGGCTTAAAATACCATCCAGGTAAAAACCTGCTCTCCTAGTGTGAACTCATTATTTGACCAGATATTGTGTTATACTTTCTAAGGGTGGGATATGAAATTCTATTTCCCTAAGATTCAAAACTGAGTAATGATTAGCGAGCGCTTTCTATAAATATGGTGCCATTCTTAGTGCTTACTCATAAACATCTGTTGAATCTCCACAAAGCCCTGTTGGGATGGATGTTATTATTCTTCTCCCTTTTATAGATGAAGGAATGGAACCTCAGAAGTTCATTAAATTGCACATGCTGGTGTACAAAGCCAGAGAGTTATGGCTCTAGCACCTGTGTTCCTAATCACTGTGTGAATAGATAAGCCTGCATCAACAGTTAAACTAACATACCTTTGAAAGTTCTTTGAGAAGAAGGCCAAGAAAAGAATATTTCTAATTTATTAGCACTATTTCATATTTAAAACAACTATACGGTAGAAATTATTATTTTTATTTGTACAGAGGAAGAAGTAAAGCCTTGATATGACTAAGCAACCAGGATCACAGAGTTAGGAGGAGGAAAGCTGAGAGTCCAACCCAGATACGGTTGGCTCCAGAGCTCCGTGTTCCTGCTTCCCTGCTGCCCCGCTTCTCCCTAGGCTGTGGTCTTCAACCCCATATATGCTTTTCAGTCACATAGAAGTTTTTAAGGATCCCAATGCCGAGGCCATGCCTCAGACCAATTAAATGCTAACCTTTTAGGTTAGGCATTAGGGTTTGTTAAAGTTCTCAGGTTTAAACATTTGAGAACTACTGCAGGGGTGAGCATTCTGTAAGCAACAAGGTATTTTCAATGGGAGTCTATAGCATTCGTAAATGCAAAAATACTCCCTTTGCCCATGTCTATTTCATCTGTAAGTGATTTGACTCGCTAGCTAGCATGGATTTCTCAATACATTTTGATGAAGTTGAAAATAAGATTGACAAACATAGCCAAAACAGCCTATTTCCAGAACCTCTGACAAACTCTTACCTAAAGATATGGGCTTTGGTAAAAACTTTATAATTATCCTGAAAGGTTTGCTGTCTTTTTGCTCTACTGGCTTTTACTAATAGTCTGTGCTCAGAATTATTTTCAAATGACAAAGCACCCTCTGCATCTCCTTTTAAAACCGAGTAGCACCCACGCAACTTGTTGGAGCTTCATGTGTTTAGGTTGACTTGTTGAGAGTGCTGATGTAGAATGATGGGTACTATGCAAAATGCACTTACTACTTGTCCTTTATAAGCCCTGGCAGCCCAGATTTTTCTGTAGCTCTAGGGGGCTGAGGAAGTAGTTTCCCACCTTCCCTATGACATGCCATTGGCCTCACCATTAGTACCATTCAAGTCCGTCCGTTTTTTTGTTTTTGCCTTTTGTTTTTTGTTTTTACTGTTGTGCTCCCAGGTCACTTTTCATGTAATTCCAGCTTTTACCTAACTTAGAATGCAATTCCCTTTCCAGCTAATACGTCAGCTCACCACCTATAATCCATTATGCTTCTTGGTTGTTGTCAGTCATAGCGCAGTATGCGACAGATCATTCTGATCCTTTTTAGATGCAGAGATATTCTTGATGCCTAGGGAGTCAAGAAACCTGGGTTGCAGACACCTATTTAGGGAGCAAAACATCAAATCTAATACAAAGGACCATTTTTTGGCTTTTGAACATTGCTCTCCTAAATATAAATAATCATGTCAGTATAACTCCCAAAACACATTGGAAAACTAGGGAAATATATTAAAAGATGAATTACAAAAGAATTCATCTACTTTCCTCTTCTTCCTCTTCTTCCCCTTCTCCTCCTCCTCCTCCTCCTCTTTCTTCTTCTTCTTCTTCTCCTTCTCCTCCTCCCCATCCCCCTCTCCTTCCCCCTCCCCCCTCCTCCTCCTCCTCCTTCTTCTTCTTCTTCTCCTCCTCCTCCTCCTCCTTCTCCTTCTCCTCCTCCTCCTCCTCCTCCTCTTCCTCCTCCTTCTTCTTCTGCATCTTATTAAGTGGTTAAAGATAAAATAACATTCAAAAATAAGGTGGGAATGTTCCGAATAGCAGAGAGAATAAAAACAATTTTTTCCACCCATTTCTGCCAAAAACTCTTAAAAAGCACATTCTACCTTTGTTTTATGAGGGCAAGCACAATTTTTAAGTATAAATTTATTACTTATTCAAAGAGATGTAGAAAGATGTCTGTCAGTGCTTAAGATAGCTACAAAAGTTGCTCAAAACAGCTGTCTTTAGGATTTCTTCTTTTTAGTGTGTGTTTGTGTGGTGTGTATGTGTGGATAGATAAATGGATAGATGAATGGATGGATGGGTTGATTGATTGATAATAGATAGATAGATGATAGATAGATAGATAGATAGATAGATAGATAGATAGATAGATAGACAGACAGACAGATAGTAGAATGACCTGAATTCTTTTCCCTGCCTCATCAGCAGCTGGCGCAATTTTTGAATATGTGCATTCTGCATTATCAGCAGAGTGGGCACCTCCTGAGACTGAGAGGATTCTTAACAGTACTCAATAAAATACTAATTGACCTTTAAATATATAATTTTAAATGGTTTGATGTATTCTTAAATTTAATATGAGCCATATTATGCATACACAAGAGTGCTTATAGCACTTGTATAGTTGTAGATTTGCATAGTTATAGAAAACCTTTGTAACCACCACTGGGATCAGACAATGTGAGCCAGCAGCCCAGAAGCTTCTGTGTGACCTCCTCCATAACCACCTCCTCTGCCTATCTAGATATAACTACTATCTGATCTTAATAATTATCATTCCCTGCTTTTCTTTATAGCACTACCACCTATATATACATCCCTAAATAATACAAGTATTTGCCTGCTTTTAACTTTCAAACTGGTGCTTGAAAGATTTTGCCAAATGTCCCTCTCCAGAACCATCTAAATTCCAGTAATACTCCTAGTCCTGAACCTCTGAATATATGTGCAAATTATTCCGTTGAAGGTTTTTTCATTCTCATTTTTGTTATATATATTTTGTTAATTATGCTAGATCATGGCTGTCTTCCTCATTGGGTTGAGGGATGTGTGTTATTGGGTGTGAAAATAGTTTATTATCTTCTTCATCGGATACATTTTGAGCTTATAATCAGAGATTTAAAAGCAAACTGGACTAGTGACCAGGAAGAATTGTTTGGATGGCAAGATCAGTTTATTACACTTTGGTGAGAGTGAGTCTTGTATTTGTCTGATGAATTGTAAAAAGCAGAGCTCACTACCTGTGTTAAATATCCTCCGTCATCAGTCAGTGTGGTATCCAACACCCTCAACTGCTTCACATTTGGTGTCTTGGGTTCCACATCAGCGAGCCCCATGGCCTGTATCAGAACACGTCAATTGCTGAGAATCACCTAAACGAAGCTGACTTACAGCAGCCAGAGAGCCGCTCGGCAATGTGCAATGTTAGAGACACGTTGAGCAACACAGTCTGTGATCCCTGCAGAGTCACAGGAAACGAGATGCCTGCTAGATCTTCCGGAGCTACAGATTTTTGCAACTAGTCAGAACTTTATTCCAGAAGAAAGCAGGGCCATGTGGGTCAAGAAAAATGTAAGTGTATTTGAGGCTGAAATCCCTTCGGGTTTTAAATATATTCTTCCTGGTTCAGACAGGTTAAAAAAAAAATACTGTTCTAGCTGTAGATTCTGTTCCTTCATCACTGCCGCCATCATCACCACCCACAGGTGTCTATTCAGAGCCTGGTGTTGCTGCATTCAATACTGTATGTTACTTTGGCCACTTACATACAAACACACATACACATACACACACATATATTCGGTAACTGTGATAAAACTTTATTCTTCCTCCCTGTGTGATGTCTTATGTTAATGAGACTTCATGCATAGAAATTGCTATGAGCTAGTGACCTCCAACTATCTTTGAAATAATTAATAATGTGCTCAGAAGGGTTGATTTACATATTTATGAGGGTTTATACTGTTTGGCTCCAAAGCAGGAGACTGAAAGAATTTAATGTTTTAAATGCATACCAAGTTAGCAAGAGGAGGAGTGGTTTAATATTCTAATGTCAAGATGAACATAAATATCTAATACTCAAACCAAGTAATTGTATTATTTATTTCCAGTAAAGTCTGAATGCCCTCCAGGTGATCTCACATGTTCTATCACTGATTCTACTCAAGTGTTTGGAAAAAATAATATTTCTTATATTTTCTGCTTTTGGAACCATTGCTAGACATCACCAGTCTTGGAATTACATGTTTATAGAGGGAAACACTGTATGAAAGGCAGTGGAAAAACACAAGGAAGGAAGAATAAGAATAGTCTTCAAAGAAGGAATCTTATTTACTTCTTCGGCATCATTCCTAACCCCTCCCCAAGCTGCTACCTGTGACGGCTCTTTCTTCTGGCTCAAGCACGCTAGTGCTTTTGGAATCGACCACCGTCTCAGTTTGCCCAGGCAGCCATTACAAAATACCACAGCCTGGGTGGCTTAAACAACAGGAATTTATTTTCCCACAGTTCTGGAAGCTGGAGGTTTGAGATGAAGGTGTCAGCAGGGTTGGTTTCTCCTGAAGCCTCTCTTCTTGGCTGGTAGATCTCATTCTGCCTGTGTCCTCCCATGGTCTATTTTCCCTCTGGTTTGTCCTCATCTCCTTGTCTTCTAAGGACACCAGTCAGATTGGGTGAAGATCTACACCAATGGCCTCATGTTACCTCTTTAAAGGCTCTGTTGCTGGCCGGGCACAATAACTCACACCTGTGATCCCAGCACTTTAGGAGGCTAAGGCACATGGATCTCCTGAGGTCAGGAGTTCAAGACCAGCCTGACCAACATGGTGAAACCCAGTCTTTACTAAAAATACAAAAATTAGTTGGGCATGGTGGCACACGCCTGTAATCCCAGCTACTCAGGAGGCTGAGGCAGGAGAATTGCTTGAACATGGGAAGCGGAGGTTGCAATGAGCCGAGACTGTACCATTGCACTCCAGTGTAGGCAACAGAGCGAAATGCCATCTCATAAATAAATAAAGGCAGGCTTTATTGCCAAATAGAGTCACATCCTGAGGAACTGGGGTTAGAACTTCAGTGTATGAATTTGGGAGTACACATTTCATCCTTTAACAAACACTTTCTCAATTCTGAAATAGTTTTCAAATACTCAGCACCCCAAGTTCAGAAAAGGCCTATTGAACATGAGCCCTCTGTACGTAAGTTCTGCTCCACGTAGTTAAACTACCGGATGTTCCTAAGATATGCCTTGACCTCCAGCCTTCCCCAAAGCCCTTCTCCGTGCTCCATGTGGGCTGGTTTCCTGAGCTTCAACACAGTGTCCCTAGGGAATACAGGGCTCTTTCTGCCAGTTTTCTGATGTGAAAATCTAGACTCACTAGCAGATGTTTCAGGATGGATCCTCCTAACTTTCCTGTGCTTTGTAAATGTAAAGATTCAGTCATCTTCTTGGGGGTGGAGGTGGCTAGGACAGCATTTGCGGTCATGTCTCAGGCCCTGGCTCTCCTAGGATGGATTGTCAGGATCTGAGGCCTCCAAAAAACTTTGTACCGATTATTGTAGACTAAACTGCCAATAGTAACAGTAAAGCCAACCATGTAATTAGTGGCTCACACACAACTGCAGCGTAATTCTCGCCTGGGGTGGGCATTTCAGGTGGGTGGTGGTTGCCTTCTGAGGGTTATTTGTATCTTTCACCTTTATTATCCCACTGGGCCTCGTCCATATCTCCATGGTCAAGTTCAATCCCCACATTCAAGATCCAGCCGGCAGAGGGGAATGAAATTATAAACTAGGCATGCATCTTTCATATAATCCCAGCCCAGAAATAGTACACACCCATAAGATCCTTAAGCTAGGCCTTAGTCATTTGGCCATACATACCTTCGAGGAAGCCTCAGTAATGGACCCTGAGTAGAGGCCTAGGAAACAGAGAAAAGAGGAATTTAGGCAGACATCTGGCAGTCTCTGAAAGATATTCCTCTAGGGGTACTGGGAGCTCAGCTTCCAAGCAGTAGCCTTGGTTATGTTCATGCTTCAGGAACCTTGGACAAAGTGAGGACCTTGTAGTCAGACGGTGCCAATTCAATGACCAGCCCACTCAACTGGATGTTGAGCTGATTTCCTCATTTTAAAATGAAGAGAATTCTGAACTCAGAAGTCATTAAATCAGATGGTATATAAAAATGACTGACACAGTACCTGATACCAACTTACCACCAATCCTATACACCAGTTTCAGAATGCATTCTAGAAACGCGTGACTCACGCAGGAAGCCTGAAGCTGCGATGTAGGTTTAATTGAAGTCGTACAGCTGAAAAGTAAAAATCTTATTTTCTTTTTGACAGTTTCTACATTAATACTTTGATATGGGAATAATTGATTCCTTTGAATCAGGCATTAACATTATAAGAAAAGTAAAATGTTCCACAAATATGTGCTTGTAAAAACAAATAACTTGGGAAGTTATTGATAGTTCTTTGTAAAATTCTTATATTAGATTTATTTCACAAAACCAGAGTTTCTAAACTAGTCTTTTCCAGAAAGAGATATATGAAGGAGGATAAATAGCTGCATTACTGAGGCTACCATTCTGTATTATTTTTCTCTTCTTACTGATAGTATTGGTAGGCTGCTTTAACTGGATTGTCAGTATAACTTCTAAGTCCTTTCCAGAAAATTCTGTATTCTAAATAGGCTGCAGATGAGTAATGAGTAAAACTCATTTATGTGCTTGTGGACTATAATCAAGTGTAATATTAAACAAATATGTAGTCTGAAATTTGAGTCACAGCATTCTAATTGAATTGGGAGGTACACTAAAAGAAGTGGACTCTAGACTATGATTCATTGGTGTACAGGAAGAAAACTATAATTTCCGTGTTTGATTTACTTTTTGTATCTTCTTTTGAATTTTTTTTTGTTTTTCTATCTTTTGTTTTCCATATGTTTAAATGTATATAAAATAGGAGCAGTATTTGCATTGAATCAATATTGGTACTCATAATCAATTCTTTATTTTTACTAATAGGGATTCTCCACCAAAATTTTGGAGAGCACTGATCTAGATCAGTAGATTTCATATTTACTTTCCTGCTATCCATGGAAAGAGATACAGTTTACATCAAAAGGTATAAACACATAAAATATACACATGCATGTAATTGCAAAACCTTTCACAAAATAATACTTTCCTACTATATGTGATGCATGAATATTTTCAGTTTTAATCTATTTCAGATGCATTCGAACCATCCCAAACATATAAAAATTAACTCTGTCTTGAAGGACTTTCAGGAGGAATACCCGAACTTTCCTTGGGAGCCCACTTTGTGTTTAGTCATTTCAAATATCAGAAACTCTTGTTTCTGAGTTTTAAACATAACTCATGTCTTACACTGCAGGAAAAAAACTTAATTAGACTAGATTTGAACGAAGTAGAAAAAATGAAGTCATCCATTCATTTTTCTAAATCATTCAGTTTTAAAATTCAGGAAAACATAAATATTTGATACATCTTAACAGAAAGCACATTTCAGATACACATTTCATTTTCAGGAATGCCTTCACTAAAGCCAGATAACATGGATACTCTAGGGATACCAGAGTATCCATGTTATCCCAGCCTAGTCACACCTGGGTGAGAGGCTGCTATCTCCCCTGATGCAATGTCCGGAAGACCCCTACCTCCCTGCACTCCCACCCCCATCCCCCCACCCCCGCACCCCCCACTCAATCAAATCAATACGAGGGGACAGTGCCTCCTAATGGCTCTGCAAGACACACTAGCATCTCAGTCTCGCTGCCGTACCTTTAGATTGATGTTTATCAAACTGTGTTCTGTGGAACCATGGGGAGGGGTTGTCCATAAAGCGTATCAAGGATTATTTTACAACAAAAAAGGCAGGGGGATCACAAGGTCAAGAGATCTAGACCATCCTGGCCAAAATGGTGAAACCCCGTCTCTACTGAAAATACAGAAAAATTAGCTGGGCATGGTGGCGTGCACCTGTAGTCCCAGCTACTCTGAAGGCTGAGGCAGAATTGCTTTAACCCAGGAGGCAGAGCTTGCATTGAGCCGAGATTGCACCACTGCACTCCAGCCTGGCAACAGATCGAGACTCTGTCTAAAAAAAAAAAAAAAAAAAAAAAAAAAAAATGTGGTCAGTGACAGCATGCATAAGTGTTTTCTGTTTTAGTAATTGAGACTTCCATGTCAATACTTTATCAAGGTAACAACAGGTGAAAATAGGGGCTTCTGTAGTCCTCAAGTCATAGCAGAAATTTTGATTAAAATGGTTTAGGTTTCTTGATACTGTATATTTTTGAAGAATAAATAAAATAACTGTACATGTTGTATTGTGAGTTAAAATAACCTAATTGCAAAATGACAAAGACTAAATTTTAATTGATCTCTCTTATTAACATAGAGGGAAACTTGAGTTTATTAATATTAAAATACTGTGTGACGGAGTAGAAAAGTAGGCTCTATTATTTTAGAGCCTAAAGTAAAAGTATTTGGGACACTTTACCTTCAAAAACAACTCAAAGCATTTTGTTTTGTTTTTGATTTGTTACTCCCCATTTTAATTTGAACATGCTTGTTTCAGTTAGAGACTGTTTACTTTCTCTTCATTTCAACAAAATCAGTGATCTCGGTGAGTTTTTATTGTTCGTATAGAACTAAGCAAGTAGTAAAAGATGTTGGTTTCAGAGGGAGTAAGACCTTGTTAGATGAAGTACCACCATCATCATCAAAATTTATTTATCTAATATCTTTCATTGGATGAAATACCACCACCATCGTCACAATTTATTTGCCTACTATACCACTTTAGAAGGTACTGTTTCAAGAATTGGGTGGTGTTCTCGGTTATACACAGCTTCTGTAGCTATCATCATATCAATGGAAGGAGTAATTACCTATAAAGTATGCTTAACTGTACACTCCTGCTAAGTATAGCATGCTGCGTATAAATCAACAACAGCCAACTTCAAACTTCATTTTCCGAAGCAAACCTCCAGGCTGTAATTTTGCCATTCTTCCTTCTGATCCAAAAATAAAAATAAATCAAGGTAGAAAAACAGCTGTAAAGCTGATAACGAGATTTGCAACCAGCTAAGACATAATCTAAATGATAAGAAGGTTTATAAGTCCTGTTATTCATTTTCCACTAGGCGAATGATTTAGAAAACCCCAGTTCAGGGATGAGGAAGACCATTGTGCCATTTAAATAAGGGACTGGCATGGGTAGCTTCTGTGTTTCGTGATCCACGTCCTCAAGTAATATGATGTGTTTATAGGAATGTTAAAGGAACACTGAAGATTATGGAAGCATTTGGGGGGGATAATAACACTTAACAGGAATACACTGTTTACCAGTGAGACTGAAATGAGGCTGAAGTAAATAATACGCATTTTAGAAAATTACCCAATTATATATTTAACCACTCCAAGGCATTCTGGACTCCAGGGAAAATAGTGTGCATTTTACGAAATTGCTTATAATTGTGAATTGTGTGTTTGCAAAGGAACCTGATGTGGTAGTAGGAGGCACATTTGTCAGAGCTCAGCAATGGAATCTTTTTTTTTAAAGGACTTCGAATACAAGAGACAACATTTGCAGTTGCTTTTCTGATGCCAATAAAATATGTGTTTAAGACTGCTTGACAGACTATTCTGGAAAAGACGACAGAGCTATTTTGATGCCTGAGGGATTTAATACCAAGTACTTTGAATCGAAAGCATTTAGCTATTGTTTAATACACTTTCCTTCTGAGACTACAGCTACATGTAGGGAGATAGATTTCTAAATTGCAAATATTAATTATTCACATTGCAGAAAACACCCTAATAAGTTTCCTGTTTTTATTTCACATAGAAATGCACAATTTAATTACTGAATTCTTAAAAGTTGTATAAGTAGCTTAAAATAATTTTCCGTTAACTTGGAAGTAGGACTTAATTTTCATTAAAAATGACACATCTAGTCACATTTTGAGAAATATATTGAACTGTGAATCATCCTGTTGAATGATATAATTTATATCCTCTAAGTAAAAACAAAGACGGTTGCATAGGCCTCTACAGTTTATAAAGTGTGTCCTTAAAATGTCAGATAAAGCAAATCCAACCATCATGTCCAATCTATAGGCAGTATCTACTACGCTCCAGGCTCTGTCTGCATCAGAGGGAGAGGCAATGGTTTGCAGAATAGATAAGTTTCTTCCCCTCAAGGAGCTTGCAATTCAGTGGGTTTTTCAGATATTTATGAAAAAACCAGGCAGCTATATAATTACTGATTAGATAAGAGATGGAAGAAATGGAGGAAGTGGGGCAGGACAGGGAAAAAGAGGAACAACTTGAGGTAAAACCTTGAGACAGGAGAGAGCAAGGCATGTCTGCAGCATGGAGAGACCGGAGTGGCTGGAGGAGAGTGAAAGGAGACCAGCCAAATGGGCAGGGCCCAGCAAGCCCACGCCAGACTTGCAGTCCTGGAAGTCAGATGCTGGAAGCTTTAAATAAGAGAAGTGGCATGATCAGAACTTCATTTTTCAAATACTACTCCTGCTGGAGGAAGGAAAATGGTTGCAAAGGGACAAGAGGAGAGGTGAAAGACCAAATTCAGTGGGACTTGTGATGGACCTCGTGTGGAGGAAGGGCAGGCAGGTGTTGAAGGTAGTGCTTAGGTTTCTAGATTCAGCACAGGATGGGTAGGTCTTCAGATTTTAGCTCACAAATGCTCATGAGTAGTATCATGGAATCCATGACAAAAACTTAACTTTCATTCAATTTAATGTGGGTGATATTGCACTTTTCATGTTGTGGGGGAGAAAGGGGCTGTTGAGTGTGCTGTTGGTGAAATTCTGTGAATGACCCTTGCTGAATGTGCCTCAGCCTTAAACTCTCAGCTCACAAGAGCGGGCAATGCAAGAAACAAACACAGAAACAGATGCACAATCTCCTCTTGCAGCACCGTCACCGAGGAAATCAGCCACTAACACTGCTCTGCTCTTCACCAACTCCTGAAAGACACTCCCCTCTGCACTAAGACTTGTCTGGTTGAGAGGAACAGAACCAACTAAAGCTAATATAGGAAGAGAGGAGGGGGTTATTATCAAGGATGGGGGTGTCTCCTGTTTCCCAGGGACAAGAGTGGGCCTCAGGGTCAACAGAACCATTGGTCCAAAGACCCCTTGTTTGTCTGTATGCATCTATGGTCACCTCTCAGTCTGCCTGCTTCTTTCAGCCTTTGCTATAAACAAATTCCTTTGCTTCTCCAGCTCCGGGCAGGAGCATGCCAACTCATGGCTTACAAGCTTACAGAGAGTCAGACAATTTGGTCAAATGATTTGTGTGATTCAAAGACATTCGTGTGATTCAAACTTCAGGAAAAACATTGGTTCCCCTGAATGACACATATGTTTTCTATGCTGTAGGTAATACAATGGTCACAGAGCATAATGTTGACTCTCTTTAGGCCACTAGGAAGGTCAGGACTTATCTTAAGTAACTGTCATCTTTTCTGGCTTTTATTTCTATGTGCTCTCTTTGTTTTTTGTCCTTAGTAGTCTGTTACTATTTCATGTTCTCTCCATTTTTGTCTACTTAAATGTTATTGGTATACATTTGTATAATTGTCTCAGATCCTTTCTAGAATGTTACAGGAAAGGACGGATAATTGAAAACTTCAACTTGAAAATGGCAATAGAATTTCTGGGTGCCCGTATATTTGAGAACAGTGGTGGCCTAGAATATAGCAATTATGCATCACAAATATAATAGGTTAAAACATATTATATGTAGAATTTTATTGCTTTTCCTCAGGCATTTCATAGCTCTATAGTACACTGAATGCACTATATGCCAAATTTCATGTGTAGCCACTGGTTTTTGTAGTTATTTAAATATAAATTTATATAGATTATATGAAATTAAATTTCAGTTTCTCATAATCACAAAACAATGTAAATACGTTTGGTGGATACAATATGAGTTCAGGCATAGAGTATTTCCACCGTCATAGAAATTTCCATTGCACAGCATGACATTAAGTAGTCTTTAATTTGTTCATTAATAGCTTGAAAATAACTTCTGAATGAAAAGACCCCGACTTAAACCTTCTGGTTCTTTCTCAATCACATTTCTAGTACATCTGTCTTTTTGGTTTGCTTTCTGTTGTAACTTGGTCCCTAGTAGCATTCATACTTTATTCTATTCCTGAAATTTACAAGAACCTCAAAATTCCTCATTGTCAGGTTCTCCCACTGCTGTCCATTTGCTCACTGTCTTATGCTAGTTGAGATTCCATTTTTGTAAAGTCGGTCTTCTAATCTATTTAACTCTTGAGACCTGTTACATATCTTGATATTATCAGATGCTACCTATTTCTGATTTTAACTTGTGCATCTGATAAATCTGATGATTGTCATTTGTCATGTGAGCATTTGCAACCCTTGGCCAAGGTCTCCTGTTACATTGTACCATGCGGCACAAAGGCATGCATGCACACATTGATCCATGCATTCATCTATCCATCCACCATCTATCCATCCATCTGTCCATCCATCATCCATCCATCCATCCACTGCACACACTAGCTCAGCACACAGTGCCAATCATAGAAATACAAAGCAAAAAGACACACGTTTTACTTTCAAAGAGCAGTCAGTCTTATTTGGGAAAAGACACAAAAATATGACAACAAATAATTGATTTATTCAAGGCAAGTACCTCCTATGTTTTGTTGCAACATAATAGTTCACAATGTTACTTATTATTAATAACACTGGCCATAATACCTTAGGACTGGGACATTAATTTTCAGTAATTCTCTAGAACATCTGTTTAAGCCATAAAATTTCTTTAGGTAGGATTCGGCCTCTATTTTAAGGGAGTCTGCCATTCTGAAGCGATTGCCGAATACTCAAAGCACGGCACAGAGAAAAGCACTCTATTGTTTGTGGCCAACGAAGATGCATTGGATTGAAATATGTGCTGCCTCATTGAAGCCTTGACTCATTCATGCCATTGATAACAGTTTAGATGTGTGCAGGTGTAGGCTGACAACCCACAAATATTAGGGAACATCAGCAACCCTTGATTATTTATGCTCTTAAAGGACTGTGCTTCAACTCACGATTCGATGTTGCAGGACTTTTCCTTAGTTCAGCCATAGATGGGGTTCTTTGTCCCACGACCACAAAAATTCAGGCTCGCAAGACAATTTGAAGGGTGAATAAGACAGGGTTTTTTTGGGTGAAAAGGAAGAAAAGGGGGAAACAGGGACTCTCGCTAGGCCAGACAGAGTCCCTGCTAGAGCACTGCTTGCCCTCAGCTTGAATCTCAGGTTCCACACAGGAGGAGAAGGGGCCAGGCTGCTCCCCACTGCAGAGGGCAAGCTGGTTGGAGTTTCTCCAGGGACCCCTCCCACCTGGCTGTCTCACTAGAACTGAGATTGAGGTTTGAAAAAAAGGACCTTTTCCATCTTTAAAGGTGTTGTTTTACTTATATTTAATACATCATTTTCATTAAAATAAAAATGTGAAAGTCCAATTTCAGGACGCAGATACCTGTGTGGGTGTCATTTAGTTGTGCTCTGGCTGTGGTGTGCAGTTAGAAAATTGACGTGACTCAGTCTGACATCGTGGCATCGTTTTCAAATTCAGCTCAGTCTTACAATGTTCCCAATTAAAGTGTGAGTGACACTAACTAATTAAATTGAGGAAAAGGGTATTCATAAAGTGGACGATGTCAATAGAAAATAAAGTTAGCAATTGACGTCGCAACCACAGGATTTTTTTTTTTTTTTAAAGAATAAGCTGTGTGGTAAAAGGGTATATTTAGAGACAAGAAAGATAAAACACCATTTGATTAACAAGTATTATTTGTGGTTCAATCAGTTGCATTTAGGCTGCTATGCCTTGTTCACTGAAAGTACAAACATCCTTCAGTTGTATAACAAAGCTTCTTTTACCTCAGTGAACTATTAGTATGTCAGCTCATCGGCCAGACTTCAGAAAACTGAACCCAGTTTTATGTTCAGGTGTACATATTTCTAAATCCGGGGAACCCTAAAACCCACTTGAAAGACCAGATATATAGTCTGGAATGTGGTGACCACTGGCTGTCACCAATGGCTGTCAACCTATGATAGAAATAAGGTTGTGGAAGCCAGACAATGGGAAAACAGCGTGGAAGGATCTAGCAATTAAGTTAAATGTATGTGAGTCAGTGAATAGAAAAGGTAATTGAAATATAATCTATGTTAGTGACATTGACAGTATATAGAATAAAAAAGAAGTAGGAAATGGCTGCCACTCTGATAGGTGCTGAAAATCTGTCAAGCTTTATTGGAATGATTAGCATTTTAGAAGTCCTGAAGACACAAAGAATTCTGGTTTTTAGAAGTCAAAATGGGACATAATTGTTCCATTAGTCTTTCATTTTCAATGGCTTTTTGGTACTTTCTGAAGCATTCAGAAAAACACCTTTAAATTTACAGTGACTGGCCAACCTTTCCAATCCAATGCATCCTAAGGGCCGACCTAGGAAGCCCCTAGATCCTAATTACTGAGGGGGAAGATGCGGGCATATCGTGAATTCATACATTAAAATGCTTGCCATCCTGATTACACAACCTGAAGGAATTTTGATGTCTTCTGAAATGAGAGATTATCTCTTTTTTTTAATGTTTTATTTTATTATTATTATTTTTAAACAGAGTCTCGCTCTGTCGCCAGGCTGGAGTACGGTGGTGCGATCTCATTTCACTGCAACCTCTGCCTCCGGGGTTCAAGTGATTCTCCTGCCTCAGCCTCCTTAGTAGCTGGGACTTCAGGTGCCTACCACCATGCCCGGTTAATTTTTGTATTTTTAGTAGAAACGGGGTTTCACCATCTCGGCCAGGCTGGTGTTGAACTCCTGGCCTCGTGATCCACCCACCTCGGCCTCCCAAAGTGCTGGGATTACAGGCGTGAGCCACTGCGCCTGGCCTGAAATGAGAGATTTTCAAAACAAAAGAGTTTAAGATGTGTTTGTGTGGTATAGTAGGGAAGAGACAGGTTTTATACCCAGACAGACCTGAGACTGAATTTCAAGTCTCTTCAGCTTTGTGACTTTAGGCGAGTCCTTTTATTTCTCTGAGCTTTGACTTCCTAAACTATCATCTTTAAGTGGGCCTGTGTTCATTAAATGGCTAATGTTGGTTATTATCAAATAAATAATAAATAAAAAATAAATTTGATATTATCATTATCAAAAAACATTAGATAAGTTTTACACACGTATATACCAGTAAAACAATCAATATAAGGAGCATAGCCATTAACCCCTCCCATGTCTCCCTGCCAAGCAATTATTTGTTTACATTTTCTAGAATTGTATATAAATGCTACCATAGAGTATGTACTCTCTTTTTGTAGGATTTCTTTGATGCAGCGAAATTATTTTGAAATTTATCATCATTGTTGTGTATAAGAAAAGTTTACTCCTTTCTACTGCTGAATTATGTACATTGTATGTATACAACCACAATTTGCTTATCCATTTCACTGCTGATGAACGCTGGGCTTGTTTCCAGTTGCCCGGCATTACCAACAAGCATCCATGAAATTTTATGCAAATCTTTGTACATGTAGATATATTTCTTTTCATCTTGTGTAAATACCTATAAGTGCAAATCATTAGTTTAAGGAACTGCCAAACTACTTTCCATGGTGGTTGTACCATTTTACGTGCCCACCCAGAATGTACGAGAGTTCTAGTTGCTCCAGTTCCTACTCAACCCTTGATATCGTCAATCTTTTAAGTTTTCACATTCCATTAAGTGTGTAGTGGTGTCTCACTATGGCATTATGTTGCATTTCCTAATGACTAATGATATTAAAAAAATACATACATATATATATATATATATATATATATATATATATATATATATATATATATATATATATATATATGGAGTTTTGCTCTGTTGCCCAGGCTGGAGTGCAGTGGCACAATCTCAGCAAACTGCAACCTCTGCATCCCGGGTTCAAGTGATTTTCTTGCCTCAGCCCCCTGAGTAACTGGGATTACAGGCACACGCCACCATGCCCAGCTAATTTTTGTGTTTTTAGTAGAGACGGGATTTTGCCATGTTGGTCAGGCTGGTCTTGAACACCTGACCTCAGGTGATCCACCCACCTCAGCCTCCCAAAGTACTGGGATTACAGGCATGAGCCACTGCACCTGGCCTGACTATCTTTTTATATGCTTATTTGCCATTCTCTTACTTTCTTTGGTGAAGTGCCTGTTAAAATCTTTTGCACGTATTGTATTGTATTATCATTTTTATAGTGAGACAGAGTCTCACTCTGTCCTTCAGGCTGGAGTGCAGTGGTTGCTCATATTTTAAAATATGAGTTGCTTTCTTACTATAAAAATGTAAGAGTTCTTTATATATTCTACATGCAAGTGTTTTATCAAATGTATGATTTGCAAATGTTTTCTCTCTGTGTGTGGCTTATTATTTCATTTTCTTAACAGTGTCTTTCAAAGGGCAGAAGTTTTTAATTTCAGTTCAATCCAGTTTGCCAATTTGTTCTTTTATGGATTGTGCTTTATGTAGCATACCTAAGAAATCTTTGCCTAATCAAATGTCATGAAGACTTTCCCCTATGTTTTCTTCTAGAAGCTTTATGTTTTATGTTAAGATATCTGATCTATTTTGAATTATCTTTTGTGCATGATACAAGTTAGGAATCAAAGTTTTTTTTATATATATTGGTATTTATTTTTTTCAAACAGCATCCACTGAAGAGAGTATCCTTTTGCTACTGAACTGACTTTGCACTTTTGTTGAAAGTCAGTTGGCCATGTACTCGAGGGTCTATTTCTGTTCTCTGTGCTCTGTGTCATTGATCTATCTGGGCATCTGTATGCCAATAGCATACTGTCTTGATTTCTGTAGATTTACAGTTAGTGTTGAAATCATGAAGTATTTATCCTTCCACTTTGTTCTTCCTTTTCAAAGTTATCTTAGCTATTCTAGGCTCATGTCATTACCTTATGATTCAGAGTTTGAAGTGAGGTGACTGGGACTTGCCTCCATATCTTTCAACCCCTAACCCAGTGCATGTTCCACACAGGCCATGGATCTCTATTTAAACACACACACACACACACACACACACACACACACACGAAACAGCAAGAAAGAAAGAAGAGGAGGCGGGGGGAGAGAGAGAGAGAAGGAAAGAAGGAAAGGAAAATGGAAAAGGAAAGAAAAGAGATCTTTTGGTCTTGTCATACGATAAAGAATTCTAAAGAAATAATAATTTGAGGAACAATAAGCAACAAAAATTAAAAGCTGAGAGAAAGTGTTCTTTATTTTTTCTTTTCTTTTTTTTTTTTTTTCCTCAAGACAGGGTCTCACTCTGTCACCCTGGCTGGAATGCAGTAGTGCAATCTCAGCTCACTGCAGCCTCCACCTCCAGGCTCAAGCGATTCTCCTGCCTCAACCTTCCAAATAGCTGGGATTATGGGTGCGCACCACCACGCCTGGCTGATTTTTGTACTTGTATCTGAGACGAGGTTTCACCGTTTTGGCCAGGGTGATCTTGAACGCCTGACCTCCCATGATCTGCCTGCCTTGGCATCTCAAAGTGCTGGAGTTACGGGCGTGAGCCACCACGTCCGGCCGAGAAAGTGTGCTTTAATACAATGTTTAGGTATAGTAATTTGCATGAACTATGAGTTCTGAGTAGAAGCTACCAGCTTTTTTTGCTACTTTGCCTTTAATCGGACTCATCATTTTTTATTACTTTGAATCCCTCATCGATCAGTTTCAACCCAGCTGACTGCTGATTTTCAATTGCTCACGAGTCCTTTTTCAAGGCTCACATTTTAATATCCTTGGCGTTTTTTTTCCAATACCTATTGCCCACTATCTATTGGCAACAGAGGGCAGTAGCCGCTTGTGCTGGCCTGTAGGGGAGAATCTGTTTCCCACTCACCTGCTTGATAAGACATTTTCGATGAACTGGCGACATGAAGACAGCCAGCCAGCAACACACTTCAATCCCGATTAACAGAATGTGAAATGAGGAAGTTCTGGATCCTCAAAGTACTGTTTTACTTCCAGTGTCTTCGCGTTGAATTGTCCATGTTGAATTTTGGATAGTGTTTGTCTACTATCCGTTTTGCGCTGTGTTTCATAATAAAAGTAATGCTGTTTTTATCATTATCATAGTAATTTCAATTCTGCCTACCTAGAACAGTAGTCGAGGCACTGTTTTAAGTACATGTTTTCTCCTCCAACATATGAAAGTACCAGCAATAACGGACTACTATCTAGTAGGAATGCAAGATATCTATTTTTCACGTAATAGGAATATATATCATAACCCTTCCATATTACTGAGTCTCTTTTGTGTGAACGGTTATCAAGTACTTTCCAACACGACAATTTCAGAACTGTCTGGGAGTGAAGATGGGTACTGTCATCTGAGAGGTCACCAAGCAGAGTTGTGGAGATAGTGTAGGGAGGCTGCTCCCACTGTCACGCAGGTGCAGTGTGTTGGGAGAGTGCGTTGTCTGTGAGAATCATTGCAGAGAGTACGGTTGATAAAAAGAATCAAAACGCTTTCCGTCATGCACCTTCCCTACTGGCAAGAAACTGTGCTTGCCTGTGGCTGCATCCCCAGCCCCTAAGAAAACCGTCACACGCTATAGGTGTGCAATGTTATCGATGAACAAAGGGATAAAACATTTAAGTTGGCTCAAGTGATCGATGAAATATTGATGTGTTTGGGACTTTTTTTGCCATACCGCCTCTCCTGAAAGAAACATAAGCACTTTCACTGTTAGGAAAACTCTCTGGATACTGACACCCTGGGACTATTTCTTCCCCTGAGTGGGGATTCTCAAACCAGGCTCTGAGAAGGTGAAGCCATCTTCAACATTGTTTGGGTGAAAAAGTTTGTGCTTTCCTAAGTGTCTCAGGAAAAGATTCTGTAACATACTAAAGAGGCTACATGCCATCATCTAGCACCACGACAGTTGCGTTTTTGTTTAAAATAGGAATTTGAGGATCTAAAGTATGTGAGCTAGATATAAGGAATACTGGGAATGTTAGGGATATTAAATACACAGTATTTGTCATCTTTGCACAGAAGTGGTGAGACCCTAAGGGATAGGGAAGAAAAGGGATGTGAGTTGGTCCCCAGCACCTGCAGGGCCGGTGATCTGACCATGGGAAGGCCCAGCCCCCATCCCTCTGAGAGGCCGCAGGGACCTGCCAGTTGTAGCTCCCAGCTGTCTTCAATTCTGCTATCTTCTTTACTCTCAACTGCTGCTAATCACGCACCCCAACCTCTCACAAGCGCCCACCTCGTGGCCCTCCTGTCCCCACCCCTCGGACAGCCTCCGCCGTGGCCAGTGCGCTTTCCCGGATGCCCCGCGTGTTTTTGCTGCTGGGACTTCCCTGGAACCAGGCCATCTCACAAAGAAACGCCTTCCTCTGCTTGCTCCTCCCTCCACATCTCCTAGGCTCTCAGAGTCAAGCAGGTGTCCTCTCAGCCGACAGTTTTCTCTTTGAGATCAGCATGTCCCTCCTGAGCGTGGCCTGCTCTGAGCTTCAGGTCATTTGTCTCACCCACCTGCTGTTCCTCCTTGTCATGCAACATTGGGTCTGCCAGGCATTCCCTGTAAGCTGTTGAGGCTTTCTCTTCCCCAGAAATCCTGCCTTCATTCCAGTGGCCAATCTGAACCCCCCATGAACCTCTATGTCCACTTTACAGAGCTGGAGATAATTACACAACTGGGCTCACCCACTTGACTTTAAATTCCTCCACAGATGCACACTGGGCACTGCCTGGGATCGTCCTCCTCTTTGGCTGCTGGATTTCCCGCGCTCCTATGCAGCTCTTCATAGCTTACCCTCTGACCTTTCCTAACCTCTCCTTCCCTCTCCCTCCCTTACTCCATGGATACACTGCACACATCTTTTTTAAATGTAAAATGAGAAAGTAGAAACTATCAGAGGGGACCTTTCTCATCGCCTCACAACCCAGTCTCAACCTCCTTGCTGTGTGCATCCTTCTCTGGCACTTTGGGCCGCCACTCTAGTTCAAGCCTCTAGTGTTTGTACAAGTTCCCATTAGCAGGAGAGAATTGGCCTTGCTCCAAGCTGAGCCCCCACTCCCCTACCCACTGGGCTCGGGCTCCCCTACTCGGGGTTGGCTCTTGAGTCATCTGCTCTCTAGGTTTCGTGGGCCCTCCCTCCCTGTGTCATCTGCATCCTACAAACATGCTCTCCTCTCCCATGCTCAGCCAGTCAGTAAGTAACTTAACAGCAAACAAGTGCCCAGCTGTGAACCTCTTATCCGCCCCCCACGGAATTTTTTATGCTTCCTCGTGCTACTTCTAAGAGTGGTTGCCATATGCTGTCCCCACTGACTTGCCTCCCATTCCTTCTTCTCTCTTTCCAATCTGGCTTTTGTTCCCTTCATCCCACTGGGATATTCCACTGGATAAGACAATTTAATGCCAAATGATAGTAACACCAGTACTCACTGCGTGCTTACTATGGGCTTCCAGATCTCCATGCCCTCTCTGTGTTCCTTCTCCCTCAGTGGTGGCTCCTTCTGTCCCCTTTATTAGCTTCTCTTCCCCAACCTGACTTCTCACTCCCAGACAACTACCACTCTACACTTCATCAGCATTACGTTAATGTCATTTACCTACTCATGACTGTCTAAATTTATATCTTACCTCCCGAACTCTCTGCAGAACTTCCGAGTTTCATAGTAAACTGACGCCTTGAAAACTCCACTTGGATTCTCAAAGGCATCTCAAACTTAGCTTGTCTCCAAGTCAGTCTTGATTCTAACCACACCGCAACCCACACACCCTTCAGACCTGTTCCTCTGACACTCTTCCCCACATGAGCATTACCACTGTCCATACTGACGCCATTCTCTGTCCCTCCCTTCCTGATGCCCCTTATAACCCATCACCAATTTCTGTTGATTCCTGCTCCCAAATATTACCTGGAATATTTTCATTTCCCTCTATCTTTGGGCCACCACTCTAGTCCAAGCCTCTTGTATCTGTTTACTGAACTTGTGTAAAAATCTACTAAATGATCTCTCTACTTCCTTTCTTGAATATACTACAATCCATTTGCAACACACAAGCCAGAATGTTTTTTGTTGTCTGTTTGTTTGTTTGAGACAGGGTCTTGCTGTGTCACCCAAGCTGGAATATGGTGGCATGATCATAGCTCACTGCAGCCTTGACCTTCCAGGCTCAAGCAATCCTCCCACCTCAGCCTCCTGAGTAGCTGGGACTATAGGTGGGCACCAATGCACCCAGCTAATTGTTCTATTTTTATGCAGATGTCGTTTGAACTTTTGGGCTCAGGTCATCAGCCAGCCTCAGCCTCCCAAAGTGCTGGGATTACCAGTGTGAGCTGCTGCACCCAACCTTTAGTGGGTTTTATTTGTTTGTTTGTTTGTTTGTTTGTTTGAGACAGAGTCTCGCTCTGTCACCGGGCTAGAGTGCAGTGGTGCGATCTCAGCTCACGGCAGCCTTTGCCCTGGGTTCAAGTGATTCTCCTGGCTTAGCCTCTCCAGTAGCTGGAACTACAGGCGAGTGCCATCACACCCAGCTAATTTTTGTAATTTTAGTAGAACATGGTTTCAGCATGTTGACCAGGATGGTCTCGATCTCTTGACCTCATGATCCACCCACCTCAGCCTCCTGAGTGGGTTTTTTAAAAACGTAAATTAAATCAGTTGCCTGTCCCAAAATGGATTTCTTAGGAAAAATACAAATTCTTCATAATATTCTCCATAATGTTCCACAGGTTCCTTTCATATCTCTCCTTCCCTTGGCTGCCCTGTGGCAGTTGTACCGACCTCCTTGCTAATCCTGCAGATGCTGAACCACCTTCCCGTGCAGAGCCTTTGCACCTGCTCTTCTCCAGTCAGTTCACGTCCCCCTCTGCCTCCCCTGCTGTGTGCATAGCTCCTTCTCCTCCTTCAAGGCTTGGCTTTGAGAAGTCCCATACCATAAGCCTGGTACCTGGTCATGGCTCCATCTTTGTTTTCTTTATATCCCATGTAATAATTTGCAATACTTATTCATTGGTGAGTTTATTTAGTATCATCTCCCAGAGGGCAGGGATCATGTCATCTTTTTCATGGCAGAATTCTCCGTGCTTGTCATAGTGTCCTCAGCCACACAGTAGGAGCACGACTATTATCACTTGGATTATGTAAGACAAGAATTTGGACTTTAGTATTTATGCTGCCATAATTTTTAACTCACTTTATGATTGTGTAATTTTATATTCTCACACACTTTTAAAGGCATCAACATATTTTACAACTTAAATATCAATGTGAAATTTACAGGTAATCATAAATTTGTAATGTAGTACAGATTTAGTGCAAGATAACAAACCGAGCTATTATGTGAATTTCAAGAATGGGAAGGCTTTAATATTTGATAGGCACTGAGTGTACCAAGCTATTCAGCTGGCTAATAGAATTATGATTGATAGGAAACTTGAAGGAAGAATCATTCCTGGCTTTCTACTTGGAGGAAACCAAACAGAGACGATCTTCTACACAGAGAGAGATTTATTCATCTTGTCCTTGTAGATGTTGACCAAGATAAGAGAATTAGAAATTTGGACAAAAAAGTAGACCTGAGTAAATGACAGGTATTCTAAATCTACATGTTCTCCCTTGTTTGTTAATTGGTTCTTCTGAACTTTTTAAAAACTCATTCCACCAGTATGTATTATTTATGATGTTAATGGCTCATCACCAGTGAAGTGAAAGAAAATGTATATGATATTTAGGGAGAACCACAGTTAATGTTCAACCAAATTTCAAATAAAAGTCCATCAGTTTTTACACATTTTCATTCTTTTCCACACTACTATTTCTCTGACTAGTGAAACACATTACATTCCTTTTTGATGACTAATACAATTATATATTTGGTGTACCTAGAGCCTTATCTGCTTGCTCTATGATGGTCATACCAGATTTATTGATACATTTATTAAATCAGTTCCAAGGACAGAATTTTTAATACTGACTTTTTTTTCTTTTCTTTTTTTTTGAGACAGAGTTTTGCTCTTGTTGCCCAGGCTGGAGTGCAATGGTGCGATCTGGGCTCACTGCAACCTCCGCCTCCTGGGTTCAAGTGATTCTCCTGCCTCAGCCTCCCTAGTAGCTGGGATTACAGGCGTGTGCCACCATGCCTGTCTAATTTTGTATTTTTAGTAGACATGGGATTTCACCATGTTGGGCAGGCTGGTCTCGATCTCCTGATCTCAAGTGATTCACCTGCCTCGGCCTCCCAAAGTGCTGGGATTACAGGTGTGAGCCACCACGCCCGGCCAATACTGACTTTTAAAATATTTATTCACTTATGGATTTGTCTGGAAGAAAAAAAATGCCATGATGCCTCATTTATAGCTATTTGAGATCACCAGCCCTTCCAACTTACTAGTTTCAACAATTATTCAGAAATGGATGTCAATTAGAAGTTCCAGCAGAAAGCATGGAAAGAAATTTCCCTCAGGAATAAATGTGTTATTTGGTAGTGTTGCTAAGTCAAACTGCAGCCTATATTTTGCCAAGACGTAAAAATCTCAGCATATCTGTGTAAAAACAAAAAAGAATGGGTTTACAGGCCTTACAAGTTAGAAGGCAAAACAATTTTGTACCAATTAATAAATATATGGGCGGGTGTGTGTGTGTGTGTGTGTGTGTGTATGTGTGTGTATATATATGTATTTTATATATATATATATATATATATATATATATATATATATCTCCTATGTGTGTGCTATATCCATTAATATATTAATATCCTATGAATTGAAAATATCCAGTCAAGTGCTATTGCTTCAACTGGGCTGTTCCTGTATTTATAGAAAGGAGTTAGCTACCATAACAAAAGCCATGCAAACACAGAGGACTATACAATCAGCATTTTAGACAAATGTGGAAATGGTAGGCTCTTACAAAGGATGAAATCTGTTGAGTTTTTGTTGTTCTTTAAAGTATTCTGACTGTCACTTTTTGTAGGTGAGAAGGGCAGGGTGAATGGATGGTGGGTAGGGAGCAACAGAGTACATGGAGAATTTATGGCTCCAGCTGCACAAATTTGTCAAGTGACAGAGGCTCACCAGGGGAGTCCTGATGTGCCCATGTCAGCCCTGAGGCCGAGGGATTACAGAGCCTTTCCCCTCCTCCCTACCATGGCTGCCCCAGCTCATTGCAGCTTCTCAGAGGGGTCTGCAGTGTACCATGGGGCTACCGGAAAGGATATTTTTCTTTTTCCCTCTTAATGATAAGAGATGCAGCCAGCAAAACCCAGGGCCCTGATAAAACTTAAATTGCTGGAGTTGAAGACTCTGTGAAAATTTAATGCATTAAAATCTGTACCAGGAATCACTTCTTCGGCGTAGAAATTGATCCTGCAAATTACTTTCCTTCCTCCATAAAAGCACTAAAATGATGTATAACTTAAGAGATGCAGATGATGCATGATTATAGTTATATTTATATGTAAGGTATATGATTATATACATACATGTGTATGTGCATACGTATGTACATATATGCATGCATGTGTGTATATATATATACACTAAGCACTTTGTTTGTTGCTCTGTGGCTTACAAAGATAGATGTGACACAGCTTTTCACTTCCAAGATGTCACAGTCTTGTTAGAGAAACAGGCGAAGCTGTGCCCCTCTAGGTAGGGCTTGGTCCCAGTAGACATTGCTGAGTGGGTTAGACCCGTAGGGGGTTAGGAACACAGGAAGCTTAGGCATACCTGCTTGCCCACCTCCTGGCCCTGAATCCTTACTACAAAGAGTCATCTGTTCACCAAGTGCAAGGAGCCCCTCCCCTCGGTTCTGCCTACCTCTCCATCTCTCCCAGCCCTGCAAAATGTTTCCCAGCTGCCCCCTGGCGGCGGGTTGGTTTGTTTTGTTTCTCTCTGTCTGGTCTTTTCATGTTGTAGAATACACGTGACAGGCGAGGGGATTTCTCCTTTAAGCCTTTGACTAAAAGGTAACTTTAGCAGAGCAGCTATCCCCTCTTGCTCTGCTTAAGTGTTTGAAAAGAGACTTTCAACTCTCAACAGCAAAAGCATAAGGGAAATTCTCTTAGAGGTTTGGGACCCCAAAGAAGCAGTGGGGTATGGCTCTCCATACACTCCCGACGTCTTCCCAATTTTTCCCTTCTCACTGTTGTTTCACTAAAGGCACCTGCAGAAAATCACTGACTCTTAATGAATGCCTGTGTCAGTGACCCGACAAGTGCCCCTTGCCTGGACCAAGATGAGAAAGCCAGTGTTACTTCCGGGAACCCCATTTCCATGGACTGATGGAATCTGCCCCTGACTCTGCTGTGGGAGGCCAACCAGACCCTTTACAAGGAGGAGGTGATTTTCCGAGCCAAAAGCAAAGCGCGGAGGGGAGTTACGCCAATATTTTCTTTAGATTAGTTTTATGCTTTCTACTCTGGGAGCATAGGACAGTTTATAGTCTGAGTTTCATTTTTAGGTACACATTGGTAGTACACAGACAAGAAACGTAAGGGAGTGATTCGAGATCAGCAAAAAGAAAAAAAAAAGATGTATTTCCTTCACTCAACTGATACATCTTTTATATTTGCTGACATGTTTGAATAAGTACATTGTGCCCATCACTAAAATGTATAATATTTCTTTCTTTGTGCATGCATGGGTTGTAGAAGCATCTTCAAAGCTGAGAAAAACATATGCATTGATGTCCCAATTCTGTTGTAAAAGAGGACTGTCCCACAGAAGTCTGAGCTGGAGTTACAGAGAAGCACCGAGCTACTTCCTTTCTAATTCCGGGTTATGCTTAGTGAAGCCAAGATCACAAAGCTTTATAATACACCTGACTCAGATGCCACAGAAAGACAAGAGCAATAAATCCCAAAAATAAATCCACATAATCCACCTCATTTAGGTTATATTTTCTCCTTATACTAGTTAAAGATCGAGATGTTCATCACTTTCAAGAAAACCGGAGAACTCACATTAAGATACGTTTGTTAACTACGTGCTCATAGGAGTCATTGGAGAATTCTACCAAATTCCATTAAATTCTGGTACTCTGCTCAGTAAATAGCCATGAAAACACCATGGTGCTTAGAGCAAATCCTCAATCCCCTGCTAACACCTTATATTACAACCGTCTAATTACCATGTTTTGCAGTAACCTTGTGGGACTTCCACAGGTAATTAGAGCTCCAGAGCTTTTCTGCAGTAATCCGGTAAGGACCTCTTAACTACAAAGGATTATGGACTGCTAATATTGTCGTGCTCACGTGGTTTCTACAGTTAATTGTTTCAGTTAATATTTGGCTGCACTACAGAATTTCATGCAGTTTCATAAACTATGACAGTTCATGAGTCAACTCTGAAGTGGACACATTTCCTTCATCTCATCCTCTCTCTCTCTTTCTCTGCAATTTGTTTAAAATAATCAGTTTTCTGATGAGAACAAAAAAAAGAGAAACATATCCCTCCCATTACCTTGGTTTATGTGAATTCAGGACAATTTCTCTTTAGTTTCTCTTTAGGCAAGTAGGTAGATATCTAAAGTGATTATAACTTTCGTTACCCTGTCACAGAAATCTCCAGAGAGAGGAAGGAGGCATTGATGACAATTTCTCCTTGGCATGGTTTTTAAAACTCCATTCCAAGCAATAAGCTGTCTTATAGGACAGGGGCCTTGTTTTTTAAATCTTGAATCTTCAAAGGCCAGCACATAGTACATGCTCAATAAATGCCCTTTGACGCAACAAGCATTTGTGTTCTGTCGGTGCTTTATAGACCGCAGTCTCTCAGCCAATGCTTATGAATGCTTGAAACTCAATAAAAAATGTTTCTACGATAATAGGATCATGAGCTGATATCTCAACAGATAATTGGACATTTATAATTATAATTATATTTGTGGATAAGATCTTTGCTAGGGTAGTCACATGACAGCTTCAATATTATACATATATAGATATAGATATATACATAGATATATGTCAATGTATATCTAGATATCTAGATATACATAGATACACATATATCTATACTATATAGGTATAGATATAGATATATACATAGATATGCATATATGCATATACCTATATAGTATAGATATATATGTATATCTATATATAGATATATACATATATGTTTATGTAAGTGTGTGTATGTATAATATTGTGTGTGTGTGTTTCTATATATATATAAAATAGCAAAATGTACCTTACCCAACTATTACAGCTTTTTTTGTTTTCTGGGTTGATTTTCCTCCATTCTTGTCCACTTGTCTTTTTTGTATGTGTCTGTTTGAGCATTAGGCTTGGGGATAACAGCTGTGGGGATTCTGGACTTAGATCCAGCCAATTAGCCCCTACTTATAAAATAAAGATTTGCCTCTTTAGCCCAGGGTCCCCATCTGCGGATAGTCCCCCATAGCTAGGTCTCTGGGACGTCTTACTCAATTTTCAGTTCCATGTTGAAGACCACCTACAAAAGCTCTTCATCAGGGCACACACAGAAGGCAGCGTGGCACAATGAAAAGGTCCTGGGTTTTGGCAACAGACTTGTATTTAAATCTTAGTTGCACTTTAGGAAATTACTCATGTGCTCAGTCCCTTATTTCATTAGTGCAATGGGGATACTTTTGCCTAATTCGTAGAGAGACTTGTGCGATGCCCAGAAACCTGCCTGTATCATAGGAGGTTCCTAATGAATGTGAGCATTTTCTTTTGGCATTTCAGCCCTGAAAATGCCACAGTGAGGCCTCGTCCCCCCTCCTGGCCACAGGCCCCCACAGGGAGCTGTCACCCAGGATCCCCTGAGCAAGCTCTCAGGCACAGACACAAGAAAGTCTGCAAAATAATCTGCTCTTAGCTTCATCATATCACAGTCCTAATTGAATACATACCAGGCTGCAACAATCATGCTTTGTGTCTAATTGACTGGAAAATGCTGATCACTTGTTCTTCCAGTCAGGCTGTTAGAGACATCAGACATTTGCTCAGCCTTGATCCCACCTGGAATCCTCCCCTTGCCATCTGCCTTCCCAGGGTCTCCTCTCTTATCTGGAAAGTCCGTTAGATTTCAGATCCTCCTTTTCCTATATTCTAGCCTTTAAATAGGGTGTTAATTTTTTTGCTGTCCTTAGGGGTCAACTGGAGAGTGTACAAACTGCCTACAAGATATTTATGTTCCAACAGCAAGAGAGACCATGCATCCCGAGCCCCAGGTTGCTTGGTGCCTTGGGTTGCAGGTGTGGCATGCTTGTCCTTGGCCATAAAACTGAACACTTTGTATCCTGCTTTTCTTCTTGCACCTCTCCTTGTCATCCAGTTAGGTCAGCATCCTCCGAAAAGACTCCCTTTCCATCACCCCGTGACTCCTGGGTTCCCCTGTTAGGAAATGCTTTCAGCCTTGCTCAGAACTGCTCCAAGCCTCTGGCAAGGGCACCACCTCCAGGAAGCCTGCCCTGACTTCACCTGTCCACACTGAGGGCCCCCTCTGGAAACATGTACACAGTAATACCTGATTTTATTTTGTTATTTCATGCCTCCCCGATTAGATCAGAAACTCTTTTAAGGGAAGAAGCAGATCTAATATAACTTCTATATTATAGGTAATATCTTCATAGTCCTGTAAGTTTTAAAATCAGAACTCAGCATTAAAAATCTGAGCTCTAGAATAAAACTGCCTACGTTCCAATCCTGCTCCACTGCTTGCAGCTGTGTAAACATAAACACCTTTTAAAGCTTTTCTGTACCTCTGCTTTCTCATCTACCAAGTGGACATAACACTAACATTCACCTTTTAGAGCCATTTAAGACAATTAAGTGCTTAGAGTAGTGTCTGGCAATGGTAAGCATGCGGTAATAATGTGAGCTGCTGCTGGTATCTATCACCGTAATTAAATGAATGATTCCAAATGCCATTGACTTGGCTTTTGTTAAGCCCTGAGCCAGCATCTCTGGTGGAAGGTGCCTTCTTGAACTTATATTTCATTTAGTCACTTGACAAAACGTTTATGGAGCAGGCCTGCCCAGGCATCATTCTCGAAGCTAGGAGCATCAGTACAATGAAGGAATAGACCACGAGTCAATGCTGCTTGGGGTGTGTTCCAGCTTTGGGTCCTTGACCATGTTAACTCACCTCCTGGTCATCATCTCCTATTATTAGGAATGTTAATATTATTCCTAATTCATTACTATAGTCTCCAGGGCAGGGATCTCCAAGCCGTGGGCCACGGAGCGACGGGTGCTGGCTCATGGCCTGCTAGGAACCAGCCCGCACAGCAGGAGGCGCCACATCTCCTGTAGCAAGCCTTCAGTGAGGGGTCATGCTTATTACAGAAATGAACTCGGTTGCTTCTCTGTGCCATGTGTGACATGGCCTCTGGCTTTTACTGCTTTTGAAAGCAAAATGATTCGTCGTGTGGCTTAATCTAAAGTGCTCATTTTGGACCCACTGTTCACATCTGTGCTGCGGGTGTGGTTATTTGGAAACTGTAACTTGGAGATCTGAAAGTTTCCCAATTTGAGGCGCATTATTCCCAATTTGAGGAGTATTATACCCAGCTTGGAAAAAAAGAAAAGAAAAGAAACCAGTAAGTAATGAACAAAACAGACTTTTATTAAACTGAGTTACGGAGTGAATATTTTTAGGTGACTTTTAAAAAACATATATTCGTACATATAAAAATCTATGAACTCCACTTTTCTATGAGCTCTGAAGCAGCAACCACATATACCCAAGTTCATGAGTCAGGTGCTGCCCACACTGTGCCTCTCAGAGGCCCCCGAAGTCACGAGAAAAACCCTAGGGCTCCGTGGAACAGTTTGGTAATCACTTGTTTCTAGCAAAGGCGCAGCCTTGAAAAGCACAGGCACATGAGAATTATATTCTTGGACCATAGAGCAAACCTACAACAGAATTGACTGGACTTCTCGATGATTTATTTTGTCAGAATTGTTGCCCAGAATGTATACAATATAGAATGACACCGTTGGCTATACTCATTGACATATGCATGTAGCTCCCTCAAAGTTCTGTTTGCTGTAATTTATCAGATTGAGGTCTTCTTTGGGGCCCACAGTGTGCCCGACAGTGTTCTAGGGAGAGCTCACTCCTGGCCTTGCAGGGACTTATGCTAGTGGAGGCAGAGGACAAAGGGATGGATGTGAATTATATGTTGGGTTGGAGGGTGGGGATCATTTCGAGATTAGATGGAAACCAACACAGCCAGGCAAGGAGAGGTTGGGAGTGCCAGGGCAGAAGAGCGGGAAGAATAATTTCCACATTGTAAAATATTAATTCCAAATCTAATCTTTGGGGAAAAAATTCATTTAAGCCAATAAGTTGAATAAGTTGGACTGGAAACCTGGGCTCCTCTCTCTCAAACTCTGTGGACTTAAGAGAAAGGGAGGGGCTGGATGTCAGTTGAGGGGGCTTAACCTCTCTGTGGGCATTCATGGGCTGTGTGGTCCAGGCTTCGCCTCCTCCTCTGTCAAAATGCCACGATGCTACTCTGCGCAGCTGTGAGAATTCAGTGAGCTCACTTGTGAAAGTGCCTGGCATGATTAGAGAGGCTCCATAAAAACGAGCTTTCTTTATCGCTTCTGTTTTCTCCTCAAAAAAGTGAAGGGGATAAGCAAGGCGATAACTGTGGACACTTTGAGCCTGAAATGTCCTTGCATCTGTGAGAGCTTCACCAAGGAAAGCAACCAGTTCTTGCTTTCCACAGTGCGCATGGGAAGACCCTGGAGGAGGTTCAGGACAGATAGCTAAAACGTTATTTTAAAAGCATCGTGAAGATTCTGAATATTCCAGTGGATTAGTCTGTTCTCATGCTGCTAATAAAGACATACACAGAACTTTCCCTTATTTATAAAGGAAAGAGGTTTAATTGACTTATAGTTCCACATGACTGGGGAGGCCTCACAATCATGGCAGAAAGGAAAGGGGAAGCAAGACACATCTTACATGACAGCAGGCAAGAGAGAGCTTGTTCAGGGGAACTCCCATTTATAAAACCATCAGGGCTGGGCGCGGTGGCTTATGCCTGTAATCCCAGCACTTTGGGAGGCTGAGGCAGGTGAATTACCTGAGCTCAGGAGTGTGAGACCAGCCTGGCCAACATGGTCAAATCCCATCTCTACTAAAAATACAAAAATTAGCTGGGCATGGTGGTGCACACCTGTAATCCCAGGTACTCAGGAGCCTGAGGCGGGAGAGTCACTTGAACCTGGGAGGCAGAGGTTGCAGTGAGCCAAGATTGTGCCACGGCACTCCAGCCTGGGTGACAAGAGCAAGACTCCATCTCAAAAAATAAATAAATAAATAAATAAATAAATAAATAAATAAATAAATCCCATCAGATCTCATGAGACTTATTCACTACCATGAGAACAGCGTAGGGGAAATCACCCCCATGATTCAATTACCTCCACCAGACCCCGCCCTTAACATGTGGGGATTATTACAATTCAAGATGAGATTTGGGTGGGGACGCAGTCAAACCGTATCACATGGGCATTATTTGGAGGATAGTTCTTATTAATTTGGGATGATGTAAGTAATGTCCTTCCCAAGACAAAGAGGTTGAATGCAGTCAAACTGCCTGCATATTCAACAGAGGACCACCCCAGACCAGTTTGAACCCTCGTGATGTGTTTGCTGCTCAGGCCTCATCCATGGAGCTGATACTGGGACAGTGGGGATCATGTCTGAAGGATGAAGAACCTGATTGCCTCTCTGGAAAGACAGAGGCCCCCGCCTCGATGTGATGCTCTAGGACACACAGACACTATCGCCAGGGAGACTTTGCCACAAGATACTTTGATCCTCAGATTCCTCATCCAGTACAAGGCAGCCACCTTCGGCCTTGGTGTCAACTCCGTTCAGTTTCCTTACCCTGCCTCTGAGATTTGTCCTGTCCAGTGTCTTGTTACTCTTAGAGAGTGCTTCTGTCCCCACACTTCAATTTTGAGGGCTTTGAATCAGGTCCCCGGAGAAACAATTAGATGCCATGACCAATGAATAAATTCATGGAATTACCCTCACATGAACACCAGCCGTTGGGAAAATTGTCTCATTACTTGACAGACGCCTTCCAGCTTTTTAGAGTAGATAGACAGAGTTGCATGAATGACCGCAAGGACAATGTCAAAAGTTGGACTCAGTGTGAACCCAGGAGAATAGGCTGAATTAAGAATGAAAGTGTATGGCTGTGGACACACTAGCAAATGTGTTTGTTTGGGTTAATTCTGGCCCTCACAGAGTAGTTGTCAATTATTTGTAAATTTACCCAGTTATTCCTAAGCCAGGTCGATGAGTATTTTAAGGCCTCTGGACCATCATTCAGTCCAGGGAGTGAGACAATTTTGTGCATAGGGAAAGCCCACCCATTCCTTGGATCAGAGTGAAACCTAGCGTGTCTGTTTCTCCACCACACGGGCCTACTGTCTGTTTTTTGATAGACTTTCTTCTTCACTGTTTTACTGAAAGTTATTGCCCTGATAAATTCCTTAATGACCAACAAGTCAAAGGTCTTGATGTGAGTCTCTGCACTGGGTCAGCTGTAAAGCTCCGTCCCACTGCCTTTTCCACACCTGTCTGTGGCAAAGCTGCCTGCCCAAGTGTCAGCCGTTCATTACAGTTGTAAAACCCGAACTTGATTCAACTACCACATCCAGTTTCTAAATGTGTTCATCAATATTGCCAACGGCCCATTCAGAATTATCGCTGGAGGGCCTGGGACTAAGGGAGGCCACCTATGTGGGAGCAGTGCTGGCCCAGAGGCATATCTGTCTGGACCAGGTGATTAGAGACTGCCTGGGGTAAATTGAGGCAGGAAGCCAGAGGTAAAAGAGCCCTGCAGTCCCAGTGAAACAGGTAGGGCAAGTAGCAGTAACGAGCTGTGGAAATGGGGTCCAGGCCTCAGGAAATGCAGGGGTGAACCTGTGTGGACGTAGTTGACATAGACCAGGACAATAACATCCTTAGGTTCAAAGGAACAAAGTGCGTATGCATAGCTCCCATTCCAGGATCCATAAAATTAATCATAGGCATCCAGGTGCTATTTTTAATATTTCAAAAGCACTTAAAGGAAAGTGTATCTTTTCCTTTGAAAAGACTGCACAATTTAATTGAAATGTCAAGTTGCTTTGGGCAGAAATTATATCAACTCGTTTGATAACATTGGTTAACTCAGGCTGATCTGAAGTCCTCATTAATAGTTATATGTGTTGGCCTGGCGCGGTGGCTCACGCCTGTAATCCCAGCACTTTGGGAGGATGAGCTGGGCGGATCACCTGAGGTCAGGAGTTTGAGACCAGCCTGGCCAACATGGAGAAACCCCGTCTCTACTAAGAATACAAAAACTAGCTGGGTGTGGTGGTGCACAACTGTAATCCCAACTACTCAGGAGGCTGAGATAGGAAAATCACTTGAAACCAGGAGGTGGAGGTTGCAGTGAGTCGAAATCGCGCTACTGCACTCCAGCCTACGGGACAGAGCGAGATTCTGTCTCAAAAAAAAAAAAAAAAAAAAAAAAAATTGTTACATGTGTCTTTGAGTTAAAAGGTAGAGAGAGAAAGTAAAAGAAAAAAGGAAGAAAAAGAAAATTGCTGCAATATGGTTTATTTGGCAAACAGCTTTCAAGCGTAGTAGTTTGGAAAAGTAGTGAAAGGGAATGTTGATGGTGAGAGAATTTAAACAACTCCTGCATCTCGCTCTGGCTTCTGCGTTTCCTACCGTGTTTATGGACTCGTCTGCTATGGTCATGGCTTCGTTCTGGGCAGTTTTGCTTTACAGGCCAAGGCCCTGCCACTCAGTAGCTCTGTAATCTTGCTGAGCCTCTCTTACCACGGTTTTCAAATGGGGATAATAACAGAGCTTACTTCAAAGAGTTAGTATAAGGTTTTATTGAGTTAATGTATTTCAGGCACATACAGCATTGAATGCCATAATGTAAAGCTCAAAAATGTGGTCTAATATTCTCATAATTCTTTTTGTACTTATTTCTAGCCGTACTTTATTTCCCTTACTAAAGCTGCTTTAAAGTCTTATATGTCCTTAGATAGTTTTCAGATTGTTCTCCCCTCTCCATCCCTGCCTCTGCTCTTCATTCATTCGTGTTCTGTCCCTCATATGAACCTCAGCCTTCGCAAGGGCGCCCACTGTCCTCATCACTCCATCCTAATTCCCTCTTAAGGGACATTGTTCTGGTCAAGCAGTCCCCTGATTTAAGTCATTCCCCTTTAAGTGGATTCCCCTTGCCTTCCTGGTGAAGGCCAGATGACTTCACGAGGTGTGCCTGGACCTCACCATCAGTAGTGAAGGGGAATGTCGATGGTAAGAGAATTTAAACAACTCATGCAGACTCTTCCTGACTAATTAGATTATACACATAAGTATTAATAACTATTACATCTATTCAGTTTTTATAATGCAAATACATTTTTAAAATTTTATAAATAAACGGCACCCTCCTGCTTATTTTATTTTAATTAATTAATGTATTTTTAGGCAGAGTCTCACTGTCACCCAGGCTGGAGTGCAGTGGCACAATTTCAGCTCACTGCAACCTCCACCTCCCAGGTTCAAGGGATTCTCCCACCTCAGCCACCCTGGTAGCTGGGATTACATGCATACGCCACCACACCTGGTGAATTTGTATAGTTTTGGTAGAGATGGGGTTTTGCCATGTTGGCCAGACTGGTCTGGAACTCCCAGCCTCAAGTGATCCTCCCCTCCCCTTCCTGTGCACCTGTGCACCTGCTCTTCTATGCACTTCTTTCTCTCCCATTTCCGGTATGCTCTTGCAGAATCGGCACATCCCTTTCCCTGATTGTACCATGCCCTCTCTCATCTCTGTGTCTGTTCTTCTGCCTGTGAATGCCTCCGCCTCTCCTTCCCTGTACTCCTTCCTGCAGGAGCAGAACGCTGAGCTACACCTGGTCAGACTGTGAGCTCCGACTCACACAAACCAGAGACTTAACTACACAGTGCTGAGCTTCACTAAACCATGTTACAGACTCAGGCCATTGAAGCCTCAGACAAAACACACACTTGCAGCAGTGAGAACAGCTCCCCAGGACCTTTCTTCCCACATTGGGCCTACCCTTCTGACCCAGAATAGATGAGGTCTTGGGGTTTCTCAGACAGCAGGGAACGTTTGAAATATAAAACACTTCTGATGTGTACCCCCAGAAAGTTGTATATCTTACATGACATTCTCCGGGAAGCCATGTCTTAGGGATCTTGGGTTCTGTTTACTAACAGATTATTCCTAGCTGGATGTCCTGCTAAGGACTTCGGAGACAAGGCTTCTTCCTCTCAACAATCCTGGTTGACAAGGAGATGAGAACAGGTCTCAGCCTCCTTTTCTTTGCCCTGGGGATGGTCCCTGGTAAGGGGGGGGAGTGAATGGCAAGCTGGTTGCAACTCCCTCTTCTCAGACATGTGTTGTCACAGTGTTTATCCAGGGCTTCCCCAGCCGATTAGCTGCTGAACAACTGCAGTCCTGAGTCTGTGTTCTCCATGTATGATCTCTTCTCACCTTTACTGCTGCTCAGGAAGGTAGATATGATTGTCTACATTTTACAGACAACTAAAGGAGTACAGAGAGGTTACATAATCTGCCAAGATTATAAACAGCTGCAAGCAGGACAGGCAGGATCTCCGCAGCAGTCTGTGTTATTCAAAAGCCCTTTTCTCTTTGATAATTTATGTGAACTTCAGTCTTGCCATGAGATTGTGAGTTCTTTGACAGTTTGGGTTTTGTGTGTCCCTTATACATTGTATAGGCTCAGACCTCAGTAAAGAGCAAATGAATGAATGGATGAATGAGTGAAAGAATGAATGAACAGAGACATTTGTTTTCTTCCCATGATTCCAGGGGATGATGTGCTATGTTATATATAGCAGGTAGCAGGTATTTATTTAGACTTTTTTTTCTGTAAAAGGAATAATTTTTTTAAAAGAAGGATGGAAAATAGATTTTTATAGTCTCACCTTTTTTTTTTTTTTTTTTTGAGACGGAGTCTCACTGTGTTACCCAGGTTGGAGTGCAGAGGTGCAATCTCGGCTCACCACAACCTCTGCCTCCCGGGTTCAGGCAATTCTCCTGTCTCAGCCTCCCGAGCAGCTGGGACTACAGGCGCCCACCACCACGCCCAGCTAATTTTTGTATTTTTAGTAGAGACAGGGTTTCACCATGTTGGCCAGACTGGTCTTGAACTCCTGACCTCATGATCTGCCCTCCTCAGCCTCCCAAAGTGCTGGGATTACAGGTGTGAGCCACCATGCCCAGCCTTACAGTCTCACTTTTAAAAATACAGTTGATCCTTGAGCGACACAGGCATTCGGTGTTCTGAGCCCCTGCACAGCTGCAAATCTGTGTACAACTTGTGACTCTCCAAAAACTTAACTGCTAATAGTTGACTCTTCATTGGAAACCTTACTGATGACAAAAATAGTTGACTAACACCTATTTTGGATGCTACTTGTATGATACACCCTATCTTTAAGTAAGCTAGAGAAAGGAGAATGTTAAGAAAATCATAGGGAAGAGAAAAATATATTTACTTTTCATTAAGTGGAAGTGGACCATCATAAAGGTCTTCGTCCTCATCATCTTTCCGTTGGGTAGGCTGAGGAGGAAGAGGAGGAGGGGTTAGTCTTGCTGTCTCAGGGGTGGTAGGGGTGGAAGAAAATCCATGTAAGGGGGACTTGTGTGTGCAGCTCAAACTCGTGTCATCCAAGGGTCAACTGTACCCTTCACCATGTTGGCCAAACCGATCTCTAACTCCTGACCTCGTGATCCACCCTCCTCAGCCTCTCTGTACAAGGGAACAAAGGCTGGAGAAGAGACCTAACAGGAAGGCAGCAAGGCAGCAACTAACGCTGGATGGGGCATGTGTTTTGTTTTGTGGTTTTTTCTTTTTTTTTTTTTTTTTTGCTTGTTTATAATCCCTAAACTTCTCTTGTGTTGGAAAAAGAAAATATTTTTCTAAGGAAATTATGTTTGCAAGCATGTGTTTAATTAAAGGGAAATTATTAGTGGTGATATCCACGTTCAGACTATTAATATTTATTTCTGTTAGGTGCATCATCATTGTGATATAGGCAAATGGGAAAGGGACACAAGAAACTTGGTAAAACTACGAAAAATATTCAATTCAGTACAGAGTGTATGGACCTTATTCACTCAGGTCCCACTCAATAGCATTGGCTTGGGAGATGTATTCAATTCACTGGAATTTGTAAAACATCAAGTGAAAAAAGCAACTGTTTTAAATTTTAGCATTAAAAACTCACCTATGCCAAGAAATTTCCTCTAAATGTTTACGGAAATTAGTCACTGTATTCATTTTCTCTTGCTGCAGCTCAACAAATTACCACACACTTCTTACAAATGTATTAACCTCTCACTTTCCACAAGTCCAGGCCTGAGTACCAAGGTCCTCTTCTTATCAGAGAGGGTCTTGACCATCACAAGACTTTTCATTCTGCTTTTCATAATCCTGTACAGGTGGCTCCACACAATGCGAATCTCAGTATGAAAACAGAAATTCTCATTGTGTTTGATGAACATGTTGAATGAATGTATTTTTGGATGGAGATATTACAGTTAGGGAAAATGTCAGCCTAGTTCACAGGCCTGGAGTGAAAGCATTCGTTGTATGGAATACCGTGGGTTGAAACATGATATTTGGTAATCTTACAACTTTGTATGGGCTGGAAAATGTTAGCAGTGTATGCTGCGGTTCATTTTCAGTTGCTTTAAAATTTGCAGGAAAACCGAGGTACTGTACTGTCTGTAAATGAACAAACATGGCTTGCACGTGTCTTCACATCTGTGTGTTCACTGGCTGGAAGGAAGATATAAAACCATATCCAGATGAACTTCAGGGAAACTTTCCTTATGATACACTTCTTTGTTGTGTTGTGTTCTTTTATCCATTAGCAAATTGTGTGTGTGTGTGTGTGTGTGTGTAAATGCATTTTTAATAAAAGGGAGGTCATTTAAAAATATTAAAAGAGAAAATATGAAAGTTATTTTTTGGAGACAGACTTGTAGTTTAAAAGTATAAGCAGTTACACATTCTGTGTCATTCACTTTGAGGTATATATTTCACCCCCTGGGAATTTTCAACCATACTAAGAAGGGTTATTAAATGATCCACTGACCCCAAGTCACTATTTTTGGAAAGAAATGGTCAGCAGTCTTGGCAAGGATTGAAAATTGTCTCTCTTTGGGATCAAGCTGTTTCAGTTAAGCCAAGTGAATTACCTTGAGTCTTATATTCTGGGTAATTATGTCATGACAAATTTTGAGAATGAGGCATCAGCTGAAAGCTGAGGGAGTTTTATCTCCTAGGTGGTTTGGTAATCACTCCCAAAGTTTACTACCTGTAATATTCTGGCTTATTATCTCAAGAAATGCAAATGCAGTTGCCTTTCATATCTGAAGATGGTTATACTTGGGTGTTGTTTATTCAACAGGACTATTACAGGAGGACTCTAAGTTGAGGTTCATAATCCATGGGCATTTTAACAATAAAAAATAAAATTATAAACCTGCAAAGGGTTTCATGAGGTTATCTTACTCAGTTCTTTTAATTCTGGCTTATTTTCGTACTTTTCCATATAAGCAGATTCCATAGAGTTTCCCATCAGTTTTAAAACTTAAAAATCCATATTGTCCTAAATTAGATAAAATTTGGACATATTTTTCCTAGGTAGCTGTAGCTAGTAGAGGTGAAGTGTAACTGTTTGATATCGAATTTTTGATAATAATACCTCATATACTCAGTAACATGAAATAAGTGTTTCATTGCCAATTTGATAAAAATCCATTTTTTTTTTCTGTGAGCAGCACTTTCTGAAGTAGAAAGGCAATCTTTACTGAGAGGTTCCTACGCCCTCATTATGGTGCTGTTGCTCCAAAGGAGGAATATGAGGGCAACATTAGAGATCTCCATTTGTCCCTAGAAAACTCTCATGAGGCAAACTCAATCTGCACGCTGCTAACATGTGAGGCTGAGAACAGATATTGGTTGCATGAGCCCAGGTCATCGAGACAATGCAAAGAACCCTGGATGCCAACTGAAGCTCAAATAGCCCCATAAAACTCTGACATCTTTAATGTAATGACTGATTAAAAAGAATGAGATCATGGCCTTTGCAGCAGCATGGATGGAGCTGAAGGCCATTATCCTAAGCAAACTAACATAGCAACAGAAAACCAAATATTGCATGTTCTCACTTTTAAAAATAAGAGTATGTATTTTGAGTAGGTATTTCTTTGCAGTGTGTACACTGTATGCATTTTGAATGTTTGTTTATCTAATAAAAGTTTTAAAGGCTTTCGGAAATATAAAAGTGAATCATCTCCACGAAAAAAAAAAACTCTGAAGCAATATAAGCTAAATAATGAGAACACATTGACAGAAAGACGGGAACAGCAGACACTGGGGCATACTTGAGGGTGGAGGGTAGGAGGAGGGCAAGGATCAGAAAAAGTACCTGTTAGTTTAGGAGGCTGAGGAAGACGGATCACCTAAGGTCAGGAGTTTGAGACCACAACATGGTGAAACCCTGTCTCTACTAAAAATACAATAATTAGCCAGGCATGGTGGCACACACCTGTAATCCCAGCTACTCGGGAAGCTGAGGCAGGAGAATCGCTTGAACCCAGGAGGTGTAGGTTCCAGTGTGCTGAGATTGCACCGTTGCACTCCAGCCTGGGCGACAGAGCAAGGCTCCATCTCAAACAAACAAACAAACAAAGAACAAGAAAAATACCTGTTGGGCATTAGGCTTAGTACTTGGGTGATGAAATTATCTGTACACCAAACCCCCATGACATGCAGTTCACCTGTGCAGAAACCTGCACATGTACTTCTGAATCTAAAACAAAAGTTAAAGAAAATACCAAAAACAGTAAATGTAATGGCTAGACCTACTGAAACATACACCTTTCTACCAAGTCGTCACAGTTATTGACATAATATTTATATTTGGTGTGTGTATATTCACAATGCAGTTGTGCTTGCAGTTTGTCTTCCATGTTAATTGTAGCTTGCTGCTTAGACATATTTAGTGCTTTTGTTTAATTAGCCTCCATTTCCAATTGCATTTCTCTGTCTTCTTCAGTCTCTGTTTATAGAGTTTAATTTCTGATTTGTACTCCATCCCATTCATCCCATAATTCACCATTCACATTTCTTCAGAAATGTGGAAATCATTCAGTTTTATATTTCCAAAAGCCTTTAAAAGTTTCATTAGATAAACAAACATTCAAAATGCATACACAGTGTACACAATGTAAGGAAATACCTACTCAAAATACATAGTTTTGTTTTTAAATCTTTTATGTCTTATGTTAAATTCAAAATAAGTAAATTTATTTAATGTTACATGTATAAAATCTTAGCCTACTTCCAAAAAAATATTGGTTGTTTAGAAATGCCTACAGTTATTACAGACAATCACAGAGAGTTCTGAGTAGCAGGAAGGAGATCAACCATGAGATGGGCCTCGGCAATAGTTCACAGTGTTTTTTCAGTCATGACCCACCAGATGAGTTCCGGCCACACATGTGCTCCACACCCATGGGTGGGTCCATTGTTTGTGCCTTGTTCCTGTAACCCTGCATACAGCTCCATCTTTTAAACTCAACAAGAAAACATCAGAATGCAACACGTTGGAGTGCAACACATCAGGATTCAACACATCAAAATGCAACACAACAGAAAAAATGCAATACATCAGAAAGAATGCAACATATCAGAAAGAATGCAACACTTCAGAATCCAACGCATCAGACTGTAACATATCTGAAAGAATGCAACACATCAGAAAGAATGCAACACTTCAGAATGTAACACACCAGAAAGAATACAACACATCAGAATGCAACATATCTGAAAGAATGCAACATATCAGAAAAAATGCAACATATCAGAATGCAACACATCAGAAAGAATAAAACACATCAGAATGCAACATATCAGAAAGAATGCAAACCATCAGAATGCAACACATCAGAAAGAATGCAACGTATCAGAATGCAACACATCAGGAAGAATGCAGCATGTCAGAATGCAACACATCAGAAAGAATGTAACATGTCAAAATATGCAACATATCAGGAAGAATACGACATGTCAGAATGCAACACATCAGAAAGAATGCAACAGTTCAGAATGCAGCGCATCAGACTGCAACATATCCGAAAGAATGCAGCACATCCGAGTGCAACACATCAGAATGCAACACGTCAGAAAGAATGCAACACTTCAGAATGCAACACACCAGAAAGAATACAACACATCAGAATGCAACATATCTGAAAGAATGCAACATATCAGAATGCAACACATCAGAAAGAATGCAACACATCAGAAAGAATGCAACACGTCAGAATGCAACACATCAGGAAGAATGCAACACGTCAGAATGCAACACATCAGAAAGAATGCAACACGTCAGAATGCAACACATCAGGAAGAATGCAACACGTCAGAATGCAACACATTAGGAAGAATGCAACACGTCAGAATGCAACACATCAGAAAGAATGCAACACATCAGAATGTAACATCAGAAAGAATGCAACATGTCAGAATGCAACACATCAGAAAGAATGCAACATGTCAGAATATGCAACATACTAGGAAGAATGCAAGATGTCGGAATGCAACACATCAGAATGTAACACATCAGAAAGCAAAATCCTTAGAATGAAGTCCTCACAAGTTTCATCTTGAACATATTCTTGAACTATATTTTTTAATTTGCCAATTTTAGTGCTCCCTTAGTAATCACAGACTCCTTTTGACACACATCACATCTGAGTCAGACATCTCAATGAGTCAGGTAAAACTGGGTTTTTTAACTGGCTTAAGTGAAATAAGGAATGAGAAATTGCCTCAAACTGTAAAATGGTCTACAAATGTAAAGTTGCAAGACATTTTTTTAATTGGTTATTCTTCTACCTAAAGACATTTTTCCAACCTATGATAACCAAACGTAATAATATCTTCACTTAAAAATATAGTTGACTTAACTATTACTTTGCACACACATGCAGAAAAAAACTGTCATTTTTAATTTTTAAGAATTCTGTCCAAAGAATTTCTTAAAAGGTTGATTTTTTCCCCTTAATTATATTTGACCTTGGGTTTTATGTAAGGCTTGGTGTCCTTTTAGTGTTATCTTGTGGTGGTGTTAGAGTTGAAGTGTCTAAGCATATAGGAGAGTATCAAAGTCACTGTGAATAATATTAAACTTTCTTCATTAAAGAGCAGTGATACACATTCTCAGCTGCCTAAGCTGAATTTGAGAATTACAATAGTAACGGAAATTATACTTCATGGGAATAGTTGAACAAAGGAAGAATAATTGTTGTATATTAATTCCTTCTGTTTATCTCATTCATCTTTTTTAAGTGTTAGAATTATTTCAGAGGCTTTAGATGTACATCTAAGTACATTTTAGTTTGATTTTATGTTGGTTGAACGCAGGCAAACTCTAGAATGCTATGATTCCGTTTGCTGCAGAAGAGAGGCCTCTGTGTAAGGAGATTTGTTAAGTATATGCTACTGTGCATTTTTAAATACAAAAGTTGTTCCTGCTCTTAGGCTCCTGCCTGGTTTGGCCTGTTTATGTTTTGAAGAATAGTGGAGCTGGGAACTCATATGGTGGTTTTACCTCGTGCCCCAGGAGCCTACGTGCCATCACCATGGGGAGCAAAATGCCCCTCACCCCTCACTCATGAGGGCGTTGCTGGATTCAAAAGCCCCAAAAGAATATTCCATCAGAAGATAAATAAATACACACTCAAAGAAAGCCCCTCCTTTTTTCCCTGTGTTTGTTTTTAACCATGAGCATCTATTATGTGATTGTGTAAAACAAAAATCCACCCCCCTGCAATTTGTACAGTATGTGTGCAGCCTGGCTCTCCTGCTGTATGTTCTACTTTCAATCAGGTGCAGGGAGGTGACAAGCCCTTCTTCCTCTCAACCTTGGCAGGTGCAGTGCGAGTCTGATGGTATCCCTCACACGGGGTTTTGGAAGGCAGTGTAGGCTAATGTGACTGGATGTTCTTGAAAAATAAAAGCAAAATAGAGATGCAACATTTGCTAGCTAAAGACACTATCATTGGTTTTATTTGAGAATCACTCATTTTCTGTGATTGAAATTTCTGTAGGTGTGGGATTTTTTTTTCCTCACATCTTGATACGAAAAGAAAACAATCTAGCTCCACCTGCTGAGAACCGAGAGAACTTTAAACAGATAAACATTTTTTCAAATTGTCAAAAACTTTCCCAGCATCTTTTAGCACACGCAAAGTGCTGTCAAAGCACTCATTTTCACACCGTAATGACGAGCCAAACCTTTCGCTCTTGGAAATTCCCATCAGTGAAGTGAAAATGGGTGATGACGGGCATCTTCCACTGGAATACCAGAGGCCCCAGTTCTCAATTAATTTATTAATTTTTAAACTCTGTTTTTAATAAGATGATATGTTCAGGATCATTTTCTGAGGTACGGAAGTGGGTTTTCTTCTCATTAAATTAATCTCGTTAGTCAAAGAAAAATAAGTAGGAATACGCAGCAATAAATAAGCTAGTCTTACTGAGACAGAACAGAAAAGCAAAACATCTTTGTAAGTTGCAGAGTGACAGCCTTTACTGGCCTCCTTTATTGACATCATGAAGTCTGGTAGGAATAACCGCTAATGCAACGTCCTATGTTCTGATGCCTGTGTATAAAGTTGCTAAAGGCAGACACAGAAGGTTCGAAGGGGGACTTAGCCTCTCCCTCCCTGTGAAGTTGATCCATCAACACAGGATGATCACAGCAAGCATTTTAAAAAGACCATACATTGAGCGGATCCAGGAAGTCACGCTGCAGACTTTCTCTACAATTAATTGGATCATCTTTTATTGATCCATAATTAATCATTTGCATGTTTCTTCATTTGAGGCTACTTCCATTACATCCTTGTTATCTAACAGCAATCCCCTCTCATGAGCACATTAGGCCCTGTTATTTATGGCAAGGATCAGTCAGTTGCAGGAGAGAAGGTGGGGGACCCGGCTCACTGTGTGCTCTGAGCACTCCCTCTTCTGTCCCTCTGCGGAGAAACAGTCCTCAGGAAAGCAGTGGGGAACGAATGCATTTGCCCTGCAGGGGTTGGATGGCTGAGAGGTGTGAGATTGTTCCTTCCCCCTGCCTTTGTCTAGGACAATAAAATAGGACTCCCATTGTGGAGAAACGACAGCTAGCTAGTGGACAGCTCCCTGGGAGTTAGGGAGTCCGTCGCCACCTGTGGTTTCTCCTGTGTGTGTCTCCTGCTCTCTTAGAATCCTTGACAAGATCCTTGTGAATGAAAAGATCTGCCTCGTCCAGGCACCACCACCGGCAGGGGAAGAGGGGAATCAAGAAGTCAGGGCCATTCCCCTGTTTCTGACCTGGTGACAACATCCAGGACAGAAGCAGCCTGCTTTCAGATGTGACTGGCCAGCATCACTATTTTGGAGGAGCCAAACAAAGATCTAGAACTACAAGAGCTTCCCTAAATTGAAAAGAATGCAAACCTGGATTTTATTTTCATAGTTTCAGAAGATGAGTTGTGATCCCTGATTGGGAGGGCCTAGGGGCCCTCTAGGGCATCTCACTATCTGACATATCAGGCATCTATCTCTTTCTTCTTCCATGTTTCTTTATTACTATTATCTTTGTTTTTGCCTCTTACATCAAATTTGTGTGTCATGGTTTTTCAGTTTTGGTATATTTTCATTTTGTAAATGTCACTTATATAAATCTACTAAGTAGAGGATCATTTAGCTAAATCAATTACTCATAAATTATGAACTTCTTTTTCTTCTTACAAACTATTCAAATGATGGTCCCAGAGGGACATTCTTGGATTCAAGGTCAAGATGAACCCATGGATCAGTCCTTAGGAAAAGGAACAAAAGGGAAACTCACATTTACTAAGCACCTGCCATGTGCCAGATAACATATTAAGTGCTTTCACAGAGGTTACTTTGGCAGTTGTTTTTTTTTTTCCCCCATGTGCAACAACTGAATGATCTATGTTGTTATAGATTTACTCTGTTTACATAGAATAAATGCCATTTTCACTAGAGGAAGTGGTCCTCAGAATTCTTAACAGTAACAGAGTTTCCAGAAACACATCGAATGCTATGACACATCTTTGAATCCACTGGAATGCTATTTTTACATAGAAAAAAATGTCAGTTCTACTACAGGAAGTGAACTAAATTTTATTTCAGTCCCTCTCTGCAGGAATGAGTGTCTCATAGCAGGGACCCAGATTTACAAGGTGCACATTGACGAGAGCCTCAGACTAACTTCATGCCCTCTGATTTGTGAAGTGAAGTCAGTGCCCTCATTTCCAGCTGCATACGACACTGCCTTCTCCTGGTATAATGGTCATTGAATGTGCTGAAATAAATGTGGGACATATTTCATTTGAAGGGACAAAACTCAGAGCTGCTGTAGTTAACCTCCTGCTCTGACAGTATATGGAAGATCAAAAACTCAAGAGCAATGACCGAGGATGGGAGAAGAGGGACTGGTCCCTGGGAATCACAGCGTGTGCCAGGCATGGTGCTGGGATCTTTGCCAAAATCATCTCATTTAATGCTCACTTCAACCCTGGAAACAAAGAATTTTCTTTATTTTGTGGATGAGGAAGCTAGTATTAAAGTTAATTGATCTTCCTGAGACTTTGGGGCTCAGGGCTCCAGGTACCTCCAAAACGCAGCAGGCTCTTTTTAGTGTTGGCATAATGACTGCCACAAACTGTGGAAATGGGCAGGGTGAGCCATGCGGTTAGCCAGTGACTAGAAGGGATGCTTTGTGAATACCTGTGTTGTCTTTGAAATTTGTACCTTAAAAGATTCAGGCTCTTCTCTGCCTGTCCCTTTAGCAAATCACTTTTGCATCTATCATCCATGAACCCTTCTGGAATCTAATGAAATATTTAGGTGGTACTATCTTTGAAGATAAATGATTCCCCACTTTATCAGGCACCAAGTAATGTAGTTCTTACTTTTATTTGTCTTGAGTCTACTGCCTTCAATCAATTTATGATCTAGTGAACTGGTCTGAGGTTACCCTGCTCATTGTCTTTATAATTCCAGAGACCTGGTTTGTTGAATTATTTAAAAGTTTGCATTAAACAAAATTTTCAATCGTTTGAATGTTTATCCACCGTGTTAGGCCATCCTTGCATTGCTTAAAGAAATACCTGAGGCTGGGTCATTTATAAAGAAAAGAGGTTTCATTGACTCATGGTTCTGCAGGTTGTACAGGAAGCATGGTGCCAGCATCGGCTAGGCTCCTCTGGAGGCCTCAAGGAGCTTTGACTCATGACAGGAGGCAAAGCGAAGGCAGTCATCTTGCGTGGGAGAGCAAGAGCAAGACAGTGGGGCAAAGGGGAGGTGCCACACACTTTTAAATAATCAGATCTTGTGAGAACTCACTCACTATTCGTGAAGACATCTCCAAGCCACGAGGGTTTCACCCCTATGACCTAAACACCTCCTGCCAGGCCCGATCTCCAGCATTGGGGATTCCAGTTCAACATGAGATTTGGTCAGGGACATATATCCAAATTATATCACCCACAACTAAACTTTAGTTATTGATATTATCATCCTAAGAATTGATGGTGAATTCTAGTAATTGCCAGACCTCCGCCTATATAATTGGTCCCAGAATTATAAAAAGGTATACATATTTATCACCCTGCATGATAAAATACAAAGAGAAACAAAATGAGCATTTTAGTACAGGGGCTATGAAAATTATTATAGCCTCAGCATCCAGAAACCAAAGGATATTAGATGGCCAGACAAGATGAATCAGGCTTTGGACAAATCAAAATTGGAGCAGAAATTGCAAATGTAACCAGCAGTACTGAGAGTATAAGTTTTCAGCTTTCCAATTCACGCTATCGTCAGAGGCACCATCCCTGAGACAGAAGCGACTCCTCAAAGGATGAACGCTCACCATATTTTTCAGCCAGGTCTCTTTTACAAATGCAGAGCATGACCATCACTTGTGGTATGTCCACACACAAACTTTCCTGCATTAGCACACAGATATCCTTTCAAATTTAGAAAGTTGCCATATGCTTGGATCAAAATGTGCTATTCGCGATCACTTTGAATCATTTAACATGAAAGGGAGCTATTAGCTCTTCAGCCGTTTCCCTCTGCAGTAGCATTACTAGGACTCGGCAGATAAGGACTCTTGTTCCATGTGCCCATCCTTTCAGGGACAGTAGATGGGGGCCCTTAAATCTAGACATTGCAGACTCACCAGGCAAGAAGCTCGACTTCCCCCAGCATCACTGAATGGAGAAACGTTGCTGAAACATCTGCCTTCCCGCGTTTTCTAAAACGCACTCACAATGGAAGGAGCTGCTTCCACACACTTACAGTGGAAGGAGCTGCAAGTGAGTGTGCAGTGGGGAGGGCAGTGGAGACAGGTGTCTTGAAGACCGAGCCCCGTACTGTTCTCTGTCTCCCCTGTTGAGGCTGCAAGGGCAGAACAGGTCTTCTGCTGAGTCAGCTTGAGGGGAGCATCCACAGGGAACACCCATGAGAGGAGAAAGAAGGGAGCGGCAAAGGCAGCCTGCGTGGATTCTCAGAGCATGGGGAGGACTGTACCCAGATCTGTGGCTCTGCTTTCTTTTTTAAGAGAGTGTGTGATTCAGTTTCTAAGGTGACTAGTCGCCCTGGTGTGAAGTGATAGACTCAGTTTCGTGCAGACCATTGATCATGTCTACGGTCATGAAAGAAAGTGTCTGTCTTTTTTTCTTTCATCCCTGAGTTTGAACTTCAGCCTCTAGGGCTGCCCATGGACCCTACATAGGTCATTTCTCCCAGCCCCCAACAACGGGAGCCAGAAAGCCAAAATATGAAAGATGGTGACCTCAGCGAAATTGTAGCTTCCCCCTCCCACACCAACGCTTTCCAACGCCAAGATCCTTGCTCTAAGTAGCAGTGGGAATAGGAGAGGAACAGAGACTTTGGGCTAAAGCATAAACATATTACCATGAACTTTAAAAGACATGATGACAGGAGGATTTGTAATAAAATGTGATCTGTTGTGTGTCACTTTAATCATGTAGACAGTAGACGTGCCCCCCCTTTTTTTTTTGAGGGGGAGTCGCTCTGCTGCCCAGGCTGGAGTGCAGTGGTGCAATCTTGGCTCACTGCAAACTCTGCCTCCTGAGGTTCAAGGGATTCTCCTGCCTAACCTTCTCAAGAAGCTGGGATTACAGGCGCCCACCACCATGCCCAGCTAATTTTTGTATTTTAGTAGAGACGGGGTTTCACTACGTAGGTCAAGCTGGTCTCGAACTCCTGACCTCAAATGATCTGCCCTCCTTGGCATCCTGAAGTGCTGGGATTACAGGCGTGAGCCACCGCACCTGGCAGACATGCACTTTTTAACTCCTAAATGAGGACTCTTTTTAGTAGAATGGAAGAACTTAAAGGTCTAAGGGAGATGTTTCAAGAGCTAAAAGTAGAAGGAAATCTTTCAAAGTGTAAAGTCAGGAGAGAAAACTCAACGACCTCAAAAAGAAAAACTTCTTAGAGAATGTTTTAAAGAAAAATTGTAAAAATGCAAGACCAAGCAATTCCTTAAATAAGAAGCATAGACAAACCAATGTCAAATTAAAAGAATAATAAAACACCATTGTATCTCATTACAAAATATTTTAAAATGCAAGCAATGTTCCATTTTGCCCTGGATTCATGGAATCACAAAAAATACTGACAGGAGTATAAATTGGATCAACTTCCTGGGGCAGAAGTTTGCTGATATATCAAAATATTGAAAATGTTTACACATTTGGATCAGAAAATAGATTGTTAGAAGGTTATCCTAAGAAAATTACCAGATATGTAGCCAGGTAGAGCATTGTTTGTAGTTGTGACAAAGTGGAAACAATCCAGAGTCCAACAACAGGTGCTGAGCTAACCGAATTATAATACAGTGTTAGGAGGAGTACTCTGTGCTACCAAAACCCTTCTTGTAGATAAGTATTTACTAATATGAATTACACTAAGTGCAACGATATTGTAAAATAACGTATACATTATGAATCCAATTATGTAAAAATCAATACACGCAAAACTATTAATTATGATATTTGTATGCTGGGAGCATTATGGGGATTTGTGTTTTCCTGTTTTTTTCCCCCAACTTTTCTATATACTCAGAAAAGAGTTTTTTGGTTTGATTGTGGTTTGTGTACATGTCAGGAGCAGAGGCAGGTGCTAAGGTGTCTAACTGAAGTCTAAGGAGGGTTGCTGAGCCTGACTTATCAGTGAAGGAGGAGATTTAGAGGCTAGTTTACCAGACTGTGAAAGAAGGAGTAAATTGGTGCTTGCAACAGATTCCCTCCTTGTGAGTCTGAGTGGAAAAAAAGTAGCTTCCAAACCAAGTGCTTCTAAGGTCTTTTTCTAATCCCCTTTTCAAAAACTTCTAATTTTATCTGGACCTGAAAGCTGGGGTCAAAGCAGTTCCACTTAATCTGTAAAAACTGAGATTCTTATGGACTCTGCCACTTACCCAAGCAGAATTGTGTTTGGGAGCAGTGATTTTTAAGTGTTTTAAGTTTTTTCTGTTCACCGAGTAGGGGTGACACCATGACCCAGGGAGGCAGCAGATTGTGGTGGGTGGCGTGACTGACAGGCCATCCACGCAGCCCCAGCACGGGGGGGCCCCAGAGCCCACCACAGAGGGCCCTGAACAGGCACATCCGTAAAATCCATTCACGTTTTCTGGTGTGATGGGACTGCATCAACAACTGGCCTTAGAAGTCTTTTTAAATTTTATTTTTCATTCCTTTTTATTATTTTCTCAAGAAGTAAATAATCACTACTTAACCTTAAAGCTTTAGCGTCCTCTATGTAGATCTGACACCTCTGTTTTCAGCCAGGAGGGCTGGCCCTTGAGCAGATGCAGGCACCAGGAAAGCCACGGGCAAGGCAGGGATGCTGCCCTGCTAGAGAAACTATTTATGCCACCCTAACATCGGTCCTAAATGCACTAGCAAAGTGAATTTTGAAATAAAAATACTCAAATGTTCTCTCTATTCTGCATATTCTAATGAAATTGGCTTTTACAAATCAGTTGGTCATATTTCAAGGGATAGCTTTATTTTATACTTTTATACATTTTATATATACACAGTTAGATCAAAATCACATTTTAATTTGACTTTTCTGTTTAGTTAAAAATAGCAACAATAGCAATTTATATTTCCCAAACGAGAAACTTTACAAACTTGAGGGACCTCTGCCCATGGATCAGATGTTATATCGCACCTTCATTTTATTCATATCAAGTGTGATTACCAACCATCGGGAACGTTTTTTCATAATATTCCTTCTAGAAAATCCAGCCTAAGTCCCAAAGCTTTAATTTAAAACAGTCTGTCTGCATTATGAACAGGAAATAATGCATCCTTCTGAAATGACAATGTTCACTTACTCTCTCTTTACTTTTTTGGAGTAGAACTGATCGAGAACAACATTTGCTAATTGGTAAGGTCAAGATGTCTTTATTTGCAGGATGAAGGATGAAATATCCAGGACTTAAAAATAGTTAAAAAAAAAAAAAAAGTTTTAAAAGTACCTATAAGAATATACTAACTTCTTGTAGAATTTTCTATTTTGAAAGTAAAGTGCATTTTCATTGATGACAGATATTTTTCTTAATCATCTTGGTTAGGAAACCGTACATTTAAACATGTGTGTTAAATACCTTCGATATTATGGATGAAGACAGTTGCACATTGTCTGTGGGATGCAGAGCCCCTTCTCAGCTAAATGCCAGGCCTCCTCTCTGCAGGGGATGACTTTCTTGTGCCCACCTGCCCCCTTCACCTGTGTCCATCAGTGCCTTCTGAAATGTGGGGCAGGTGAGTTTGCAGTGCCTCCAGATGTGCTTCCAGAGCAGCCTCTGCAGTGTCGGGGCACAGGAGGATTGCCCGCACTGAGTCCAAATTTGGGATGCATGAGTTCAGATTTCTCCAGGTACCAGCTGTGAGTGACCCTCCTGCGTAAGGTAGGGTGATAGTAGTTACCTGTGGTAGGGCTGCTATGATAATGCACATGAAGACCTTCACGCCATACCTGGTGGGTGATTAGCTCTTAATGACTGCTGCTACTCTTTCGAACTTTTTAATTGTTGATAATTTTTTTTGTTATTGTTAGTATGGTTAATAATTATCAAGCAGCAGTACTTCAGGCTTGTGATTATTCTTATACTTTATTCTTAGTTATTTTTTTCAACTTTCTAGAGGAATCCAATGGTTTACTCTGTTGGTTCCTTGTGCTACAATCCTAGTAAGATCGGGAAGCAGAAGCACGGAAAACTGGAGCATAGTGCGAACGGGGAGGCAAAACTGGAGTTACACAAGAAAGACTGCAGAGCCACGGACCCAGAGAAGTGGGTTAGAACAGCGGGCTGGGTGCAGTGGCCTATGCCTGTAATCCCAGCACTTTGGGAGGCCAAGCCTGGAGGACCGCTTGAGGTTACGAGTTCAAGACCAGCCTGGGCACCATAGCGAGAAACTGTCTCTACAAAATATTTAAAAAACAAAATAGCCATACATGGTGGTGCATGCCTATAGTCCCAGGTACTCGGGAGGCTATGGCAGGAGGATGGCTTGAACGCAGGAGCTGGATTAGTGGGGGCCATCAGGCAGCATTACGTGAGCTTCTCTTATCATGATAGGTGAACAAGAGACTTATATAAGAGGGACACCGTATGAAAGATACAGGCTAAATAGACAGTATTATATTCATTTCCTTCTATTCCTGATTTTTAAATGTGCACACAGAGATGATTTAAATTATATCATGATGTCCATAATCACACATGATAACCCTGGTCACATATCTGGAAGCAGTGTCGCAGACAAGAAAGCTTTTGTGGTACGAAGGTGTTGTTGGGTAGTTGCTACGGAGACTGCATGCCCCACAAAGCCAGGTTAGCTGGTCCTTCACAGAAAACATTTGCCCACCCTGTACTAGGTGCCAGGCAAGGTGGTCTTCTGAAACTTTGCTTGCTCTCTCTTCTCCTTTTTCCCTCCTCTCTTCTCTCTTTACTTTCTTTACTTCTCCTACAACTCTTGAGAAATACTTAAAAAAAAAAAAAAAAAAACGCCATTAATAAAGCCTGTCAGCACAATAGGGAAATCTCCGGAAGGAGAGACTCCAGAATGTTAGCAACAGGTACCCTTCACTAGGGGATGAGGGGTGATTTTTTTCCCCTTTCTTATTTTGTTTGTCTCTATTTTCTAATTTTTCTTCCAGGAACATTTAAAAGCTGAGTAATTAAAACAGCAAGCAAATAAGAGAGTCTTTGTCATCAGCAGTAGTGTCAGGCTTATTGATAACAGTCTTAGTTATGAGTGAAGGGATTGGAATGTAATTAGCCTGCTCCAGGAGAAGATTATCTGTAATTGTGAGATGCTGCCAAAGCCCCTTTGCTGGCCCTCTAATCATGAGACTCAGAAGATGATCTGGAGTAGTTATTCTTGAACTTTTTTTCTCCAGGATAACACACTTGAAGGATAGAAGACCTCTTGAGTCACTGAACAGGGAGGAACATTTAAAAGCCTGTTGTACCCATCGTTTCCAGAAAGAGTGATATTTACAATATTTAATAACCTGTTCACAACAGGTGTCAGGCCATCAGAAGGTTTGTCTATTATGGGTGCAGCCTTACTGGCGGGTGCCTGCTGGGGATAGTCCCGAGACCACTGGGATGTTTCTCTCAGGGTGCCCACCCTAGGGAATGAGGAGAATGACCCTGAGAAGGCCACACCTTTGCCCAGCACATCTCTAACCACCTGAAATTGGGTGGACTCATTGATTTTTCAATTGACTAGTTTCCTTGGTTCCCAAGGCCCCATCATTCATGCCTCCAAAGAATATTATCAATTACCTTCTACCTGCACTGTCTAGTGTGGGATATAAAGAAGTAGCACCGGGCCGGGCGCGGTGGCTCACGCCTGTAATCCCAGCACTTTGGGAGGCCGAGGCGGGCGGATCACAAGGTCAGGAGATCGAGACCACGGTGAAACCCCGTTTCTACTAAAAATACAAAAAATTAGCCGGGCGCGGTGGCGGGCGCCTGTAGTCCCAGCTACTCAGGAGGCTGAGGCAGGAGAATGGCGTGAACCCGGGAGGCGGAGCTTGCAGTGAGCCGAGATTGTGCCACTGTACTCCAGCCTGGGCGACAGAGCGAGACTCTGTCTCAAAAAAAAAAAAAAAAAAAAAAAAAGAAGTACCACCCATGTCCTCCCCACTGGAGCAGAGTCTCAGTAGGGAAACCGAGTCACGTGGGAATCATTAGGCAAATGATGTTTAGAGCCTGTCTCAGTCTTGCTGCAGTTGCACCCTGGATGCCCGGGTCTGAGGTACCTCTTGGTGATTGCTACGGGCACTCCTTGAAGAATGTGTAAAACCTCTCTTCCCAGTACACAACACTTTGCCTGACTCTCAAATCCATTTTCTCATTTAAGAAAGTTGCCTTAATTATTCATAGGCTCAACCAAGGGTAGTGAAAAAAGGCCATCTTGAAAGATGTATCTTTTAACCATCACAAGGCACATTTTATGAGTATAAAATATTTATAAAACTGCTCCATTTTAGTGATACGTAGTAGCTAGCTCTGGTCGATGTGTTTCTCCCCACATTCTGCCATGCATCTGTGTTGCTGGACACACACACAGCCGAGCACTTTTCCCTCTGGGTATCCTCTTCACTCTCATGCACAGTGACATTGAGGACCTGAGCAGGCTCCCCTCACCACGGAAGGGGGAAGCTGCCTGCATGAGCACAGCGGGATGGAAGGGGGCCTGGGCCAAAACTCCCAGGCAGGACCCCAGTCCCCACCCCTTGCAGATGTGACAGGCAGGCACCCCCTTCCTCTCTTAGAACGTCTTGTGTAAAGAGTTTCTGTGTCTACTTCACAGAGTTATCATGGCTACTACAAAGTATAATTCAAATGTGAGCTGTTACGATTGATACAAATACTAATACTGATTTTCCGACCAGAAGAAATGAATAAGAATCAAACTATTCATGAATCAGGAACACCAGAAAACATTTCCCTCTACCGCCCCACCATCTCCGCGATCTGCTTCTTCCTCCTCATATTCCTGCTCCTCACAGTCTCCTAGACAGACCAGCCCTTGGCGCCTTCCAGGGCACTGTGATGTTGGAACACAGATGTGTCCTGAAGCAGGACCCCCACCCTTTGACTGTCACATGGTGTTCTAGTGTCTTCACAGCGCTTATTTTGGTGGAAAGTTACCCTGTGCTATGGTGTGAACATGCTCCTCAAAGTTCACATGTTGACAACTTAATCTCCAATGCACCAGTGCTGGGAGGTAGGACCTTTAGGAGGTGAAGAGGGGTTCATGCCATGATCAGTCCTCTTGCCCGTCTGCATTCCTTCATGGGCTGGTGCAGCAAGAAGGCCCGCACTAGATGGCCTCCTCTCGATTTTGGACTTCCCAGTCTAGAACTGTAAGAAATAAATCTCTGTTCTTCATAAATTACCCAGTCTCAGCCTGTTACAGGAACGCAAATGAACTAACACATCCTGTGCTGTGTTTTTCTTTCCGTGGTTGTTTCATATCTGTCCCTAGTAGAACATAAGACCCCTGACATCTGGGTGTTGGCCAGCCAAGCCTTCATGACATGCTCTGCACACAGCAATTAGAACACATGCCCGTGTTACTTTCTGAAAACCGGCCCACACTTCAGTATGATGCTTCTCTAATTATGGTAACCAGGCTCATCCTGCCTTTTCTTTGCTCAGGAACTCAAAGTGGTTCCCTGTTACTTCTTGTTTCTAAGCTAAAGGCCTCTTCCCAGCTGCCTGGTCTCTCATCACATTCTGCTCTGGCCGTGCCACCTTGGGGGCCACTTAACCTCCCACACTGCCCCCACTGCATTGCCGCTGCCTTCCAGGGTCCACTTGGCACTCTTTTGTTTCACCACTGTTGGTGTAATAGATTTCCTGATGACTGTTCTCAAGCCTTGTCTGCCCAACCTCGGTGAAAATATCTTAAGTACATAGCCTTTGTATTTTTATTTTCCCCTCTTGAGACACCTTGCACATAAAATCCCTTAAACACAATAGGTACTCAGTAAATGCCTGTTGACAGATGGACTTAGACATAGCGTTTAGGTTTATTTGTTTGTTTGGGAGAAAGAGGTTAACAGGGCTCAGACTCTAAGAGCATTTTTTTTGTTCATAGCGCAGCCATGGTTTTGAAGCTCCCAGCAGCAAATTGCCACCCACACATAAGAAAAACAGATTTCTGTACATTTAGGGGGAAAAAAGCACTGCTACTTTCAATGCAGCCAGCTATATTTCATGCCAGTGGCATGTTGGAAATAAAGAGAAACAGCAGAGGCCCAGCAAATGCCTCTAGTTCCTCCTCATTTCTGAATTCTCTATCAGCACTGACATCTGGCAATAGAATATTACTCTAACAGCAATGATATGAAAAGAGCATCAGAGACAAGGTTGCTATTAGTGTCAAATTAACCCAGTCTCCTCTGTGTTCTATTTGACCAGGAACTGGAGACATAGCGGTGCTTAGAGGAGCTCTGGGGGGATTCGGGAGAGGAGTAGGTAAGATGGGCCCAGCACGGCATGGTAACTGTGTCGCTAAGCCAGATCAAATTCCCCAGAAGAGCTTGTTACATATAGATCACAGGGCCCCACCCCAGCACTTCTGACCAAGTCTGTCTAGGATGGAGTATCATAATTTGAGTTTCTAACAAATTCATAGATGTTGCTGATGGTGTTGGTATGGAGTCCTTCATTTGAGAGCTCCTACTCTGGCAAATAGCAGAGCAGAGGGTCCTAGTGGATGGTGGGAGAGCTTGTGAGGGCTGAGAAGCTTCCCGTCATGTCCCCCAGTGACTGGGGTTCTGCCTCAGCTCAGCTCCTCTCAGCCACAGCCACTGGATCCTCTCAGCCACAGCTGGCTGTGTAATGTCATCTGTCAGCTAAGATTTAACTGAGCAATGTCCTAACTCAACCGGATGGAAATTGGGGCCTGGGCAACAGTGGTGAACCCCTGGTTTTCACCTCATTTTTAAGAAGGAACAATGTCACTTTTTCTTTATAACTAGCCAGCCACCCTAATTCTGTAAAAGCAATTTGGGGACACATCTTTAAATGAACATAAAACTATCATTACTAACCTCATCTCTTCTATTTTTAATGAAAACATATATTCGTCTTAAAGAGGGATACATATTCACTGAATAAAAATAACATACAGATAAACAAAAATAAGAGAACTAAGAAATACATGTAATCCCACCACCAAGAAAAGGCTGCTGTGACATTCCAGATATTCAGAGATAATTCAGATCATCACTGAAAGTCAGGAAGACAATGGTATTTTTTCTGTTGAGTCTTCCAGTCCTGCAATTCTCTGATTCAAATTGTCTTTGCCTTTTGTTATCTGCTACACTGGGTTCTGTGTTACCACAGGCAGCCTTCTAACATCAGTGAATGACGGCCCTCAGAGCTACTCCACCTCCAAGAAGGCAAAACCATAAAAAAGTCTAACGTGCGCATTTTCATTGTAAAACCCCAGCAATGTGGACTAAGCAGAGGTGCAGCTGCTTGTGTCTTTGGCATGCAGCTGCCTTATAGATGAGGAAAGTTATTATCTCTGGTTATTAAAGCATTTTAGGAAGCAGGTGGAAAGAATAATGGTAAGAATACCATTCAGATACGGCATCCTTAAGATGTTCAGGCAGCTAGAAGTGTACTGTGGGGATATTCCAATCCTGAAAATGCCAGTTTCAAGGAAGGAAGCCGTGATATGTGTCTTTGTGGGGTGGGAGGGTTGGGGGAAACAAAAGCCAACTCATCTCTCACCAGTTCTGTCCTGGGAATAAAAACAAGTGTCTTACCATCTTCATTCTTTCGTAATGCATTCATTAATCTCTGTGTGTTCATTTGAGAAACACTTTGTAAGTGTGAAAGTAAATGAGAAAGGTGTCTTTGTTTTTCTCTTTTCTGTGTTTACGGTCTTAAATGGCCATTTTAAAAAAAGTTTTTTACATGGAGTACATTCCCTGTCTTAGTCTGTTTGTGCTGCTATAACAAAATACCACAGACTGGGTCATTTATGAAGAACAGAAATTTATCACCCGGAGCTCTGGAGGCTGGGAAGTCCAAGATGAAGACTTCAGCACTGGTATCTGGTGAGCGCTGCTCTCTGCTTGCACGATGACACCTCATTGCTGTGTCTTCACATGGCAGAAGGCAAGAGAGCCTAATGCAGAGTAAAGCCTCTTTTATAAGTATCTAAATTACATTTATGGAGTAAGAGCCCTCATGGCCTAATCACATCTTAAAGAAGCCACTTCTTAATAATACTGCATTGGCAACACCTGATTTTTGGAGGGGACACAGTCAAACCATAGCACTCCCTTCTAAGCCTGATGGTGAGGGCTGGGGCTCTCTTTCTTCCCCTCTTTTCAGCATCTGAGATTCACCATGGCTATAGTTGCTTGTTGTCTATTGCTAATATTGAATTACAGTGTATTTTGCTCAGATCAAGCCACTGTGGATCACTATGTGTATCGTCGTTCTCGCACTGCCAATAAAGACATACCTGAGACTGGGTAATTTATAAAGAAAAAGAAATTTAATGGACTGAGAGTTCCACATGGCTGGGGAGGCCTCACAATCATGGCAGAAGGGGAAGGAGGAGCAAAGGCATGTCTTTCATGGTGGCAGGCAAGAGAGCGTGTGCAGGGGAACTGCCCTTTATAGAACTATCAAATCTCATGAGACTTATTCACTTCCACGAGAACAGCTTGGCAAAAACCCACACCCATGATTCAGTTACCTCCTGCCAGGTTCCTCCTACAACACGTGGGGATTATGGAGCTACAAGTCAAGATGAGATTTGGGTGGGGACATAGTCAAACCATACCACTGTGTTACAAACTGCTGCACCCTTTTTAGAGCAGCATAAATGTGAACAAGTGAGTATGAGCCAGAGAGTGATGGACAGTGAAGTCCTACAAGGAACAGTTGAAAAATGTGTGAGTCAAGTCTGAAGAAGAGCTGTAGTGTAATAGGAGCTATATTTGGTCTTTGTCCCCAGTTACTGTCATAGAGGTCCTGAAAACCCCTGGAAATTTTGGAGTGATAGTAGTATATTTTGTTATTCATCATTAGCCCCTTGGATAACCCTTGTATTGATGCTAATGCATTTACTCAGGGTACACCCCCTAGAAAGCCTCAAGATTGGCCCAGAAAGACCAAATAATTAGAAGATTAGAGAGCTAGAATTTTCAGCCCCACCCACTGACCTTTGGGAAGGGGATACTAGAGACCAAGCTCTCTATAAACTCTTGAACGACAAGATTGGATGAGCTTCTGGGGTGCTGAACACGTAGAGGTGCTGCACGGGTGGCAGCTCCAGCGAGGGCATGGAAGCTCCAACCCCCCTCCTCACCCTATTCATCTCTTCATCTGGTGTGCATCGACATCCTTTATAATATCCCTTAGAGGAAACCAATAAATGTAAGTGTTTTCCTGAGTCCTGTGAGCTGTTCCAGCAAATTAATCTTACCCATTGAGGGAACTGTGGGAACCTTGGTTTGTAGCCCATCAGTCCAAAGTACAGGTGGCCCCAACTTGGGATTGACGTCTCGAGTCTTGTGGGGCTGAGCCCTCAATCTGTGGGATCTGATGCTATTTCCAGGTAGATAGAATCAGAATCGAGTTGAATTATAGGATACACAGTTGGTGTCCACTGGAGAATTGCTTGGTATATGTGGCAAGTCCCCCCATCCCCCACCATCTGGTCATAGACGTGTTCTGTATTGAGTGTCTGAGTGCAAGGGCAAAAATAGTTTGTTTTTGTTTTTGTTTTCCTTATTCCAGAGCAGATATGGTGGAGGTTGGGGAGAATCTGTGAGATATTTGTGATATTGATATATGTTTATGTTTTTAGATATTTGAGTTCTATCAAGAGGAAAAGAGTAGAGTTCATCTGTATTGTTTCTTACAGAAGAACTTAGATCCATATGGAAGTAAATTTAATAAGGAACAGATTTATATTCAAAATAACAACAAATTTTAGAATTAGTGCTATTGAAAAATGGAATGGGACTCCTAGAGAAATCATAAGTTCCCAGGTATTGGAAGGTTTTTTTTGAGAGTCTGAATGGACCAGTTTCAGAAGTATCATAAAATGGATTCTAATACTGGATGGGAAGGTGTCATAGATGTTCTTTGAAGAGTATTAAGAGCTAAGATACGGAATGTATCCTTATGTGTTACAGAATCAGTATAGCAACATCCTAACCAAGCTTCCTACCCACATTTCATCCAGTTGACCCCATTGTTTCTACTAGAATAACCTATTTGCTAATAACCTAACTTTCAGCCATTTTAAGTGTCAGCAGTGACTCCATTACTGCTTGTTGTGTGAAATTCATTTACTTGAGGCCCACATTTGAAATACTCTCCCGAGTGATTTCCCACTTTCAACATCTGGTCTGTGTTACCATAATGCTAACTGAGTTGTTACCTCCCCTCACGTATTAGTCAGAGTTCTCTAGAGGAACAGAACGAATAGGATAGATGTATATAAAAGGGAGTTTATTAAGGAGAATTGACTCACATGATCACAAGATAAAGCCCCACGATAGGCCTTCTGCAAGGTGAGGAGCAAGAAAGCCGAGGGTGGATCAGGCCACGTCCCAGAACCTCAAAAGCAGTGAAGCCAATAGTGCAGCCTTCAGTCTGTGGCCAAAGGCCCAATAGCCCCTGGCAAACCACTGTAAGTCCAAGAGTCCAAAAGCTGAAGAACTAGGAGCCTGATGTTTGAGGGCAGGAAGCATCCAGCATTGGAGAAAGATGAAGGCCGCAAGACTCAGCCAGTCTGCTCTTTCCATCTTCTGCTGCTGCCTTATTCTATCTGTGCTGGCAGCTGATTAGATGGTACCCACCCAGATTGAGGGTGGGTCTGTCTCTCCCAGTCCACTGACTCAAATGTTAAGCTCCTTTGGCAACACCCTCACAGACACACCCAGGAACAGTGCTTTGCCTCCTTCAATCCAATCAAGTTGACACTCAGTATTAACCATCACTCCTCCCAACTTAGTTCTTCTAAATTTCTCCTTTCTGCCAATCTAAATGTATTTATTATTATTCAAATTTAGACAAATCTTGTATTCTGAAGCAGTTAAACCTCTTTTCCACATATGACGACTGCTCTTCTGACACATTCTGTATACACATGGTCATAGATATACAATGCATATATGTACCTTTGTATATGTATTAATTCATGTATAATGTATATGTACATCAGTGTGTGTTATTTTTGCTGTAGTAACAATGCTTCCTCCGTTTGCATTACCATCGTGCTGCTTTCTCATTGTTATATGTGTGTATTTCCCTTTCTTCCAATCTAACAGTAACACTCTCAAAGGTAGGAACCATACCTCTAATTTCTTTTGTCCTTGGAATGCTTTTCATGTTTGTCAACCCAAACAATGGTACATAATAAAAATCATCAGATGATTTGACACCCCTCCTTGTGCCTATTTTTTTAAGTATCTGAAAAGATAGGTTTTTAGATTTCTTATCTAGTTTGTCTTTTAGATCTATGGAAATAAGAAATATCCTTTCTCCATGTCTACAACCAGATGGAAGAAAGGAAGGAAAGGGGGAGACAGGATAGGAGAGAGAAGGAAGGAAGGGAGGTAGGGAGGGAAGGAAGGAGGAAGGAAGGAAAGAGGGACAAAGGGAAGGAAGGAAGGGAGGAAGGGAGGGAGGAAGGGAGAGAGGGAGGGAAGAAGGAATGAAGCAAGGAAGGAAGGAAGGAAGGGAAGGGGAGGGGGAAGGAAGGAATGAAGAAGGGAGGAAGGAAGAGGGGAGGGAGAGAGGGAAGAAGGAAGGAAAGAAGGAAGGCAGGCGGGCAGGCACACACATTCAAGATTCGAGAAGCAAGAAAATGTCTTATTTCTTGCTGTGACTCCTGCGGACAGAGCCCAGTGGTGAGCAGCTGGCTTTGGCTTGTTAACAGATAGCCTAGACCGGTTCTCTAGCAGTGTAGAAGTGGAATATGTCTAGACCCGTAACAGAAGACTGGATCATCAAATCATTCTTACAATGTTTAAATGCTTGTAGAACAGTGAGCAGTCATATACACATGCACATAGATAAGCACACATTCCACATCTATGTTCCTAGCTTGAAACTGAGGATATGAAGAATAAGAAGAAAAAAGATACAACAGCTACTCCTTGACTTATGATGGGGTTATGTTCCAATAAACCCATCCTAAATTGAAAAAATCAATAAGTCAGAAATGATATTTTCCACCTAGGATGGGTTTACCTGGATGTAACCCCATGGGAAGTGAATGAGAATGCTGAAAGCATTGCACCATCATAAAGCTGAACCTTCCTGAGGCACATCATAGTAAGTCAGGGACCATCTATTTAGCTATTGTTTTAAGAATGACTTAAGATTATCTAGGTTTTTTTTTTGTTGTTGTTGTTGTTGTTGTTGTTGTTGTTGTTTTTGATGAAGGAATTGAACAATTGGCAAAGCTTCATGGGGAATTATTCCTTTTCTTTTCCGTAGATTTTTTTTTAATTGGAATTATCCCAATGCTTGTCATCTTTGGTTGTTAAATATATGCGAACACCAGTATTCTGAGCTGAGTTGCACTTAATCATGGAAGCCATTTAATCAGAAGTTCACCCAGAAAGCTCATTGAAATGATCATGAAGCACTGAATGCTGAGGAAGAATGATAATTTTGCTTAGGAGGAATAATTTTTCTAATATATTTGCCTTTCTACAAAAAATATTTATTTATATTGTGCCATATTCCAAAGAGATTTAAGGTATCTTGGTAATTTGTATGTTTTGGGGTAATTTTTATTCATCCTTAAACTTTATCTTAGATGTTTTACATATAGAATTCTTATATAATGCTTAAAGCTTAATACATGGAAACTCTGAGGTTATTTGGGAGGATGATTTGAGATTTAATGGAGACAGCAAATCAAATACAATAAATTAAGGGAAATAACAAGTGAAGTGTTCAGCTTCTCAAGTTAAGGATTTTAATAGTCTCTGCTCTTTATTCAGATTATTGAGTCTCATGATCTGCTATTAACCAAACTAAATATATACCCAGTTGGCCCACAATTCTTCTTTCAAAATGTAGCATTTGTATCCTTAGAACAAAGGCTAGAATTGTACTCCTAGAGCTTAATTTAATATCAAAATTTCCACGTGAATTATTTGTTCAGACTTTTGTACTTTACAAAGTATGTGTTCTGAGACAAATGCAAGAAATATTTCTACTTTTTCTCTGAAAAAAGAGCTCTCATGCACAATCATTTAAAATTAATTGAGTCTGATAAATTCATGTTAGAGTAGAAATAAAAATATCTGCCATCTAACAAGTTGAATGCCAGTTATTTTCATTTTTTAAAATAAATTGTATTTTCAGTTGAAGTGTGAAACTTTAAATTATTCTCAGAAAGCAGCATATATACATGGCAATTGTAGCAGAGATCACCTTCCCAAGAGCATTTGGATTACTATTTTATTTTTTAAAACATATTAGCTCCTGTAGTGTTTTATAAATGCCTCTTTAAATCCTCAATAAAATACTGGCAAACCGAATCCAGCAACACATCAAAAAGCTTATCCACCATGATGAAGTGGCTTCATCCCTGGGATGCAAGGCTGGTTCAACAGATGCAAATCAATAAACATAATCCATCATATAAACAGAACCAAAGACAAAAACCACATGATTATCTCAATAGATGCAGAAAAGGCCTTCGACAAAATTCAACAGCCCTTCGGGCTAAAAACTCTCAATAAATTTGGTATTGATGGAATGTATCTCAAAATAATAAGAGCTATTTGTGACAAACCCACAGCCAATATCATACTGAATGGGCAAAAACTGGATGCATTCCCTTTGAAAACTGGCACAAGACAGGGATGCCCTCTCTCCCCACTCCTATTCAACATAGTGTTGGAAGTTCTGGCCAGAGCAGTCAGGCAAGAGAAAGAAATAAAGGGTATTTTCAGTTAGGAAAAGAAGAAGTCAAATTGTCCCTGTTTGCAGATGACATGATTGTACATTTAGAAAACCCCATCATCTCAGCCCAAAATCTCCTTAAGCTGATAAGCAACTTCAGCAAAGTCTCAGGATACAAAATTAATGTGCAAAAATCACAAGCATTCTTATACACCAGTAACAGACAAACAGAGAGCCAAATCATGAATGAACTTCCATTCACAATTGCTTCAAAGAGAATAAAATACCTAGGAATCCAACTTACAAGGGATGTAAAGGACCTCTTCAAGGAGAACTACAAACCACTGCTCAGTGAAATAAAAGAGGACACAAACAAATGGAAGAACACACCATGCTCATGGATAGGAAGAATCAATATTGTGAAAATGGCCATACTGCCCAAGGTAATTTATAGATTCAATGCCATCCCCATCAAGCTACCAATGACTTTCTTCACAGAATTGGAAAACACTGCTTTAAAGTTCATATGGAACCAAAAAAGAGCCGACATTGCCAAGACAATCCTAAGCCAAAAGAACAAAGCTGGAGGCATCACGCTACCTGACTTCAAACTATACTACAAGGCTACAGTAACCAAAACAGCATAGTACTGGTACCAAAACAGATATATATACCAATGGAACAGAACAGAGCCCTCAGAAATAATACCACACATCTACAGCCATCTGATCTTTGACAAAGCTGACAAAAACAAGAAATGGGGAAAGGATTCCCTATGTAATAAATGGTGCTGGAAAAACTAGCTAGCCATATGTAGAAAGCTGAAACTGGATCCCTTCCTTAACGCCTTATACCAAAATTAATTCAAGATGTATTAAAGACTTAAATGTCAGACCTAAAACCTTAAAAACCCTAGAAGAAAACCTAGGCAATACCATTCAGGACATAGGCATGGGCAAGGACTTCATGTCTAAAACACCAAAAGCAATGGCAACAGAAGCCAAAATTGAGAAATGGAATCTAATTAAACTAAAGAGTTTCTGCACAGCAAAAGAAACCACCATCAGAGTGAACAGGCAACCTATAGAATGGGAGAAAATTTTTGCAACCTACCCATCTGACAAAGGACTAATATCCAGAATCCACAAAGAAGTTAAACAAATTTACAAGAAAGAAATCAACCCCATCAAAAAGTGGGTGAAGGTTATGAACAGACACTTCTCAAAAGAAGACATTTATGCAGCCAACAGACATATGAAAAAATGCTCATCATCACTGGCCATCAGAGAAATCCACATCAAAACCACAATGAGATACCATCTCACACCAGTTAGAATGGCAATGATTAAAATGTCAGGAAACAACAGATGCTGGAGAGGATTGTAGAAATAGGAACACTTTTACACTGTTGGTGGGACTGTAAACTAGTTCAACCACTGTGGAAGACAGTGTGGTGATTCCTCAAAGATCTAGAACTAGAAATACCATTTGACCCAGCAATCCCATTACTGGGTATATACCCAAAGGATTATAAATCATGCTGCTATAAAGACACATGCACATGTATGTTTATTGCGGCACTATTCACAGTAACAAAGACTTGGAACCAACCCACATGTCCATCAATGATAGACTGGATTAAGAAAATGTGGTACATATACGCCATGGAATACTATGCAGCCATAAAAAAGGATGAGTCATGTCCTTTGTAGGGACATGGATGAAGCTGGAAACCATCATTCTGAGCGAACTATCACAAGGACAGGAAACCAAACACTGCATATTCCCACTCATAGGTGGGAATTGAACAGTGAAAACACTTGGACACAGGGTGGGGAACATCACACAACAGGGCCTATTGGGTGGGGGGGGGAGTGGGGAGGGATAGCATTAGGAGATATACCTAATGTAAATGACGAGTTAATGGGTGCAGCACACCAACATGGCACATGTATACGTATGTAACAAACCTGCACATTGTGCACATGTACCCTAGAACTTAAAGTATAATAATAAAATAATAATTATTATTATTTAAAAAGTGATTTTAAAAGAATGACAAAGCAGGCGAAAGGGAGAAAAAAGTTATGTAAATATATACTTATTATTTTTTACAGTAATTTTATGGAAGTAACAAATATTGTCAAATTTCATATAATCTCCAGGAGTTCCAGGTACACTGAGAAAAAAAGCTATTTAAAAAAATTGTATCATTGGAAAACTCTGATGTTTGAACCTACAGAACACACTGGACCATAATTTTGTTTTCTAACCATATGTGGTGTCTAATTTAATTGTACATTGTCCAGCAGATGCTACAGCCTTCATTCAACCTGGAACTGACTGGACATCAATGACCACTTTATAGGAATTCTTCACGTAGTTGTTTTCTTTACATTTTTGCTTCATGAAGACATCCCTCTTGATGTATTAGAAAACTATTTTAAGTTGATTAAAGCAACACTTAAAAGTAAAAAAAAAAAAAGGAAGGAGGATATTTGCTTTTTATTTATTTCAAATTATTTGATTTTAAAAGAAATGCCTATAAATTATTTTTTAAAAGTAAAATGAAAAGAAGAAAGTAGTAAAAGTGGCACTGTCCTTCACATCCATGCTAGAAGTAACCGTGGTAATGGTTTTTGTTGTGCGTCCTTCCAGTATCTTTTTATGCACATAAAGCCTTAAGTTTGTGTACATAAAATGTAGACTCAGGAAAGAAAAAAAAAAAAAACATAGTGTTTTGATGCTGTATGCCCAATTTCATATTCTGGTCTTTTCACTAAACTTAGTATGCACTAATTCTATCATTAGAATTGTTTATATTATTGAGAAGAATCATATTCATAGTTAGAATTAGACACTTAATTCCAGATGCTAGGTATAATTCTAGACACTAGAAATATTATATCATTAAATGAGGGCAACATATTTCGAAAGTGACATGTGGGTTTTGAGATGATCGTTTTCTTGTTTTTGAATATTTAGATCAGTTTTAGACTTTCAGAGAAGGGCATTATTAAGGAGAATTTCTAATCTATAAATGTAAGAGCCAGTAACCAACAGAGTTCTTTCTGATTCATCATATGTTTGAAGCCCTAGGAAGCTTCCTTGCCTGGGTAAAAAAAGCAGCAGGCAGTGACGGAGGTGTAGGATGAGGACTGGTCTGCTGTCAAATTGCACAGGAATTAGAGCACTGAATTGGAAAGTCCGATCGTAAAAGACAGTACAAAAATTAAATGTGTTAGAATCTAAAACTGCCTATGAATATATAGTTGAAGCATATCCCAAATAAAACATCTCTATCCCACTAATATTTCAATGGTACTACTAAGAATTTTTTATGCTAATTAAATTACTGCTATTCAAATTGTGACATTTAAAACACCTGTTTAGTGTGTTTGTTGTGTTGAAAATGTAAAAATAACACTTTGATGTAGAGCATTTACGAGCCATCCATATGTGTGAGTGTCCATATGGTATTATAAATTTTAGAAAGCATTTCTTTCCTATTGGAGAAAGAGATTCTTCATTAACTCCCAAGGGACCACTCATTTAATGACTGTTGTTCTTTTGCCTTAGCATACTGGCATTTCCTCAATGCACAATTATGATATACTCTATTGATTATAGCAGCAACGACCTACTCAATTAATCTCTGTCTTTCTCTTATGACTGTACGGATTCATTAAATGTAACCAACTTTCCATTTTATTGCTAACATTAAAATGTGAAAATAACACAAGTGACCATATTTCCAAGGATTATTTTTAACTAGATGGTATAATATCTCATTGGAAATTAGCTATAATGTTGAAGTCAATATTTTTTAAACTAAACTATCATTGCTTTGTAGCTACCAAACACATGTATAAAACCGACAAGGAGACATGAAAAATTGAAAGATTTATGAGAAATATGTGACTACCAGAATTTGGACCATGAAAAATTCTATAATGTTTTTCGATATTGCTTTTTCTAAAAATACAGTTTTCTTACCTTTCCTAATTATTGTTAAGTATTAAAGATTTCTCCTTCTGGCTGTTTTAATATTTCTTTAATGTTTAAGAACAGAATAAATGAGTCAGTCCAGGTGTGGTGGCCACGCCTGTAATCCCAGCACTTTAGGAGGCCGAGGCAATCGGATCACCTGAGGTCAGGAATTCGAGACCAGCCTGGCCAACATGGCAAAACCCCATCTATACTAAAAATACAAAATTAGCTGTGTGTGGTGGCACCCGCCTGTAATCCCAGCTCCTTGGGAAGCTGAGGTAGGAGAATGCTTGAACCCAGGAGGTAGAGGCAGTGAACCGAGATCGCGCCACTGCACTCCAGCCTGGGTGACAGAGGGAGACTCTTTAAAAAACAATATCACCTGGAATACTACAAGCGCAGGTTCAAATGCTCCTTTTCTCTCCTTGTCTTTCATTTATTGATTCCTTCCTATGTGCCAGTCGCATCCTAGAACAGATGACTAAGGCACCATTGCTGTTGTCCAACAGCAGATGACAGTGAAGCAAAGTTTGACAGTGTGTCTGAGATACATTTTGAGAGGAGAGAACCCGGGGTGTTATGCGAGCACCTTTGTGGGCACAAGACCCACCGAGGTCAGTCAGCGACAGTTTTCCTCCGAAAGGTGACTACTGAGCTAGGCCCTGAAAAGCGGGTGGGATCTCGCATGGGCAAAGGTATGCTGCTGAGAAAGGACACAGAGGTGTAAATTGGTCCATTGGCTGAAGTCCAGAGAATGAGGCCATGGTGGGGCAGAGATGCAGTGGTAAAAGGATCAGGCCACGTGAGCGGGCTTTGGGTAGCAGCCAGGTGAATTTCAATCCCGTCCTCTGGGTCCTGAGAAGACTTCAAAGTGTGTTGAGCAGAGGCTTCCTGTGCTTATGAGGTGGTAAGACAGGAAGAGTAGCGAGGGGCCTGGCCCTGAGGGAGGCAGTGGCAGGGCTGTGGCACCTTCCCACTGGAATATCCCTACCCACGTAAGAGCCAAGTTCTGGGCCGGGCACGGTGGCTCATGCCTGTAATTCCATCACTTTGGAATTACAAAGGCTGAGGTGGGCAGGTCACGAGGTCAGGAGATCAAGACCATCCTGGCTAACATGGCGAAACCCCGTCTCTACTAAAAATACAAAAAATTAGCTGGGTGTGGTGGTGGGCACCTGTGGTCCCTGCTACTTGGGAGGCTGAGGCAGGAGAATCACTTGAACCTGAGAAGCAGAGTTTGCAGTGAGCCGAGATCACGCCACTGCACTCCAGGCTGGGCGACAGAGCGAGACTCCATCTCAAAAAAAGAAAAAAAAAGAGCCAAGTTCTGAGTCAAGAGATGGATTAGAATTCAGAACTCAGAAATGGAAGACTGGCGAAGGCTTGGGGGTCTTCACGGAAACATCTGAATTCAGGAGGTTCACTGCTGTATTGCAGGCTGACTACAGCTGATGCTGTCCTGCAGCAGAGCGGATCTGTGGGGCTTCTTCAGATGATATCCCCCAGGGATCCCGTGAAAGCCATGACAGCATCCAGCTGATGATGAGTGCATTATCAAAGGATGAATCGAAATGGGTAGAGATTTGTTAGGTAGAATTGAGGATGTTGGGGGCAAAGAGGGGAAGGAAAGTGGGCTGCAATGTGTGGAACAGTGAAGGGCCACATTATCTGGTATGCAGGAGAAAGAGTGGGGCTACTGGAAGCAAGGCTAGAAGGACTGATTTGTTCCATTCCAGTGACAGCAGAGCATATGATTAGTGTGGTGGTCAGTGAAGAGCCATCGAAGAGTTTTAATAATGACTGGAGCTCTGCATTAGTAATCTGAATCTGACAATGGAGTAGAAGCTTAGCAGGTACAACACCATAGGGGCATGCACCAGTAGAACCATAGAAATGTAGAGAATGAGAATGGACAAAGAAGCAAGGTTTACAAAGAAACCTTTGTCTAACCTGGTAATGCGTCTTCCGTCTGTCCCTTTGGCTTGATACGGTAGAGTTAGGGGCAGGTGCCTCACTGGGAACTTTACTTTCGTTCAGCGCAGCCAATGAACTTAGTACTTTTATTCCCATTTTAGAGATGGGAAAACTGAAGAGACGGAGAATTATTATGTATCAAGTACCTAACATTTATCATTAGAAATTTTAAATATTGGCCAGACGCGGTGGCTCACGCCTGTAATCCCAGCACTTTGGGAGGCCGAGGTGGGCGGATCACGAGGTCAGGAGATTGAGACCATCCTCGCTAACACGGTGAAACCCTGTCTCTACTAAAAATACAAAAAATTAACCAGGCGTGGTGGCGGGCGCCTGTAGTCCCAGCTACTCGGGAGGCTGAGGCAGGAGAATGGCATGAACCCGGGAGGTGGAGCTTGCAGTGAGCCGAGATCACACCACTGCACTCCAGCCTGGGTGACAGAGCAAGACTCTGTCTCAAAAAATAAAAATAAAAAAAGAAAGAAATTTTAAGTATTTATCTAAAATATTTATCTGTATTAATCTACATAGTAACCCTTTGAGGCTGATGTTAGAATCCTTACACAGATGGTCCCCAATATATGATTATTTGACTTTATGATGGTGCAAAAGTGGTACACATTGGTTGAAACCATACTTCAAGTATCAATCCAACCTTGTTTTTCACTTTTTATACAGTATTCAATAAATTCCATAAGATATTCAACATATTATTATAAAACTTGTTTCATGTTAGATTACTTTGCCCAACTTCAGGGTAGAGTAAGTGTTCTGAGCACATTTAAGGTAGGCTAGGCTAAGCTATGATGTTCGGTAGGTTAGGTGTATTCAATGCATTTTTGACTTATGATATTTTCGAGTTACAGTGGGCTTATCGGGAGGTAATCCCATTGTAAGTCGAGGAGCCTCTATATATAGTTGAGGATCTGAGGCTCTGGCATATCAAACAGTCATGCCCACAATAATTTGGATAAGGGGATACATGATTCCAAAGCTCACAGTCATCACCAGTGAATTCCATCCTGTGTTGCGTGCTGGCATCACCCAGAGAACCTTTAAGAAGTGCCAATGCCTATACTCAACCCCAAAGCAATTAAATCAGGATATTTGGGATGGAACCCAATCATCCACATTCTTTGAAAAGTTCCCTGTAGATTCTAAAGCACATGTGGAACTGAGAAACGTGTCACTGCTGAAGGACCCTGAATAACCCTTTTATGGCTGAGCGGATGTGAAGTATGATGGAGAAGGAGGAAGCATAGATCATTGCAACGTTTGAGCCCTGGGTGATAGGAAGAATCCCTTGGATACAGAGAAAGGGATACAGTCGGGAAGTCAGGCCAGAGGACTGGTCAGAAATGACTGGATGGGGCACTTTTGGTCTTGGTGTGGTACTGCACAGGCTCAGGGAGATGACCATGAGGCAGCTCTAACCTAGGTGGGGAACCGGAGGACCTGGGTGTACAGATTTTCTGCTTATATTTGACAGTGTATAAAGCCCCTGATTTAGATGAGACCTGTGGGACAAGCCTGTAAAAAGGGCACGAAAGGAATCCCAGAGTAACCAGATTCAGTGGGTGAAATAAAGAAGAAAATCCAAGAAAGCTGATTTTCAGGGAGTGGGTAAAATCTAAGGCGAGGTTTAAGTAGAGAACACAGGTAAACTGAGTAAATATGGCAGCACGAGTCAGAGTATGAGAGGAAATTAGGTTAGCTAGCTGAGCAGATGACCAAACCAGTGGTGAGGTATTTTAGTCTGATTTATGGGGGAAAAAGGTCCAACAGCTTGGAGAGAATACAACTTGAGACTGCCTTCATGCACTCAGCAAGAATGTATTGGGAGTGTTCTGCCTTCTAGACACTACACAGGCTCTGCCTTCCATCCCTGAACAAAACAAAGATGTATGTCCTCGGCCGGGCATAGTGGCTTACACCTGTAATCCCAGCACTTTGTGAGGCCAATGTGGGTGGATCACTTGAGGCCAGGCATTCAAGACCAACCTGGCCAACATGGTGAAACCCTGTCTTAACTAAAAACACAAAGATTAACTGGGTGTGGTGGTGCATGCCTGTAATCCTAGATTCTTGGGAGGCTGAGGCAGCAGAATCACTTGAACCTGGAAGGTGGAGTTTGCAGTGAGCTGAGATTATGCCATTACACTCTAGCCTGGCTGACACAGCAAGACTCAGTCGAAAAAAAAAAAAAAAAGAGAGATGTGTGTCCTCATGTGGTTTACGTTCCAGCTGGTGGAAACTGATTAGAAACATATACATTATGTAAATAGGACTTTAGTTTCATATGCTAAGGGTGTAGAGGGGAGATAAGTACCCAGGATTGAGAGAACGGGTGGGAGAGGCATGACAATGTTAATTAAGCAAAGTGGTCCTTGAAGATTTCCCTGAAAAGTCAACATTAGAGCTAAGCCTGGCAGAGGTGAGGTAGGATCGTGTGACTGTCAGGAAATTACTCTAATGCTTTGTATTATTTTGCAATCTTGTCACTTGGAGTCTTTAGTGCTCTGCATCTTTGTCAGCCCGTGGTGTTATCTGGACTTTATTTTATCCATTCTAATGGGCATGTAGTGATACCTGGTCAGGACTTTAACTTGTGTTTCACTGTTGACTAGTGATGTTTCCATGGGCTTATTTACCATTTATATATCTCCTTTGGCAAAATGTCTGTTTCATCCTTTGTTTTTTGTTTGTTAGAGACAAAGTCTTGCTCTGCCCATTGCACTGGTTGGAGTGATCATGGTTCACTGTAGCCTCAAACTCCTTAGCTCAAGAAATTCTCCTGCCTCAGCCTCCCAAGAACTAGAATTACAGGTGCCATCATGCCTGGCTAATTTTTTAAAAATTATTTTTGTAGCAATAGGTCTCACTAGGTTGCCAAGGCTGGTCTCAAACTCCTGCCCTCAAGCTATCCTCCTGCTTTTTATCCATTTTTAAATTTTTTTTTTTTTTTTTTTTTTTTTACTGTTGATTCTTCAGAGTTTTTCATTTTTTTATATATTTAAATTCTTTGGTAGGTATATGATTTGTAAATATTTTCTTCCAGTTTACAGTTAGTCTTTTAATTCTTTTAATAGTGCCTCTTGCAGATCAAAATTGGTTTATTATGATAAAATACAATTTATCAAATTATTTCTATGGCTCATGCTTTTGGTATCAGGCCTCAGAATTATTTGCCTAACTCCAGGTCATGAAGATTTTTCTCCTGTGTTTTCTTTTAACAGTTTTACATTTTTTACATTTTGCACTTATATCTTCTAGTTATTGTTTTATTGTGGTAAAATATACATAGCATAAAATTACCATTTTAACCATTTAAAATGTACAGTTCAGTGGCATTGAGTAAATTCACATTGTTGTCAATCATCACCACCACCCATCTCTAGAACATTTTCCATCTTCCCAGACTGACACTCAGTACCCATGAGACACCAATTCTCCCTCTTCCCCCTCCCCCTATTCTCTCATGATTACCATCCTACTTTCTTTCTCTATGCATTTGACTACTCTAGGGACCTTATGTAGGTGGAATCATACCTATTTGACCTTTGGTGACTGGTTTATTTCACTTAGCATAGTCTTTAAGGTCCATTTGTGTCATAGGCTTTGTCAGAATTTCCTTCTTTTCAAGGCTGAACAATATTCCATTGTATGGATGGACCGCTGCAGATCCAGTCATTTATCAGTGGACACTTGGGTTGCTGCTTCCACCTTGCATTTATTTTTGAAGTCCTAAAAATTTATCTTTTTCCCTAATTTTGATAGAATTTCTATTCTCTCATCTTTCAATGGCATTTTTACTGTTACAGAACCTGATCTTCTTATGTGTCTAACAGTAAGGCATTTATATTTTTTAAGGGATCATGAATAACTGAAAACATGAAATACATATTCATTTAAAAGTATTATAAATATAGATGACTAGATCATTCTGAAACAAAAAGCCAGAATTAACTGTTGCAATAAATCACAATCAGCTAAGTAAAAGTGCAGTAGCATCATTGGTTTGGCACTACTTCCATGGCTGGCCCTAAGTGTATGCGGCTTGTCAAAAATATACTTCCCACTGGCGACCACATGAAGTTTCTGGATGCCTGCCATTCAAATTCTCATTGATTTTTTGGGATACATGCTATTTATAAATAAAGGTATTTCTGTTCCCGTAATATGTTTGAGACGTAGAATGAACATAATGACTTGTAATGTCTCTTAAAATACTGATTTCTAAATTTATATGAAATATATACACAGCAACCATGTAGCATCATAATTATTTACCTTGGACAGAATTTGGACGTATTTTGTGTATACAAGCCACATTGATCTATACTAGTTAATACATATGCCTAAATTTTTAGTTATGTATCTGGCATTGATTATGGCACCAAAAAGAATATGGTTCAATGATGTATTATTTTGTAATAGGTTAAAAGTAAAAACTACAGTTGATGTAACTGTGAAAAATCCATTTATTATGGTTACTTTAAAATTTATATGAATCAGTTGTACCTTAAATAAAATGTTTATCAGCAATTCATATCTGAGGTATAAAAAAATCAGCAACTTTCATTTTACATGATTGTTTTACTTATTCCAAGAAATTCAAAGGGAGAAAGAGAGTAACTATGCGGACATCACATTCTAATTACTCACATTTTAATCACCCACAAATGAGGTCACACATAATGGAAACTGTTTCAAAATTGAAAGACACATCATCTCTGCTTCAGGCTGAGCGTGCTCCTGTTTAACCCAAGGAAGAACTCTTTCCTGCATAGTGAGCCAAGTACAGGGACAGGCAGAAGATCAAGAAGAGTTTGTTGTGACCTTTTCCTACTTTGATTACTTCGGTTCCCATCACCTTTCTTACCACTTAGAGATCAACATGTATAATTACAGAAGTGATGGACTGGCACCAGACTTCCCTAATAAATCTCAAGCATTGTTTTTCCAACTCTATAAAAGGAAGTTGTCTTTCTTCGATACGCTATATGTATACAGACAAACAAAATAAGACACCAGGCAGTCAGCTGCTACATACTGACCATGTAACCAGCCTCCAGAATTTGAAATATAACCTTCATTACAATTCCTTTTGGGTGTCCCAGATTGGATCAGATCTTCATTTCATATTTCTTTGGCTAGAATGTAATAAGACCAGGTTTGAGAAAAACGACATAGTAGACTGCAATTTCAAATTCCAAATTTCCTTATCCTAAAACACTACAGGGAAGAATTTCTCAGCACCAAAATGTCCTCTCAGTAAGAAGTTGCTTTTGGTACAAATGGAAGTTGAATAAGACAGTCGGTCACCTGTTTTGAATTTCTTACGTTGTGCTCACAGGCAGGAAACAAATGTTTGGTTTGGTTTTAGCTGGAAACATATCCTTAAATTTACTCCAGGAAATGGGGAAGTTGTAGCCTCCAACAGCTAACCCCATTACCTGATAGACATCAGGTCCCTAATCAGACCTGAATTGAGGTCACACTGTGACTGGCAAGTAAACAGGGCAATGTAATTGAGTGGAGAAGTGCTGATGGGAAGTTCAGGGTCTTCTATCAGGGCCACTGAAGCCACACTTTGGTAGGAGGAATAATTGGACTTTCCCAGGCAAACAACATGCAGCTGAGGCCTAAAGAATAAGTAGGAATTTGCCAGGAGAAAAGAGGTTAGAAGGAAAGTTTTCCAGAAATAGAGAACTTCTAATAAGAAGACCCCAATCAAGGTGAAGTAGGGTACGTTGAAGGAATTAAGAGGCATTATTACAGCCGAGCTGGGGAGGTAAACAAAGGCCAAACAAGCCCTGCAATTAGAAAAGAAGATGGAAAAGATGTTCAAAGATGGAGAACATGGTATCCTACTACATGGCATCTAGTAGTACAGTGATTCAAGAGCTTATAACAGCAAAAAAGGTGGGAACCAAAGAAAGACAAAGCAGGTCAAGGAAGATTAGAAATACCCATGACCGCAGACCCTGCACGCCCACTAATACAGCATCCAATAAAGACTCCAAAAGCTCTCCAACCAATTCAAAGTTGTGGATAATGGACAGGAGGGAAAATCAAAGGATTATGTAATTTGGAAATAGTTTTATTGAAGTAACTGCACATGTTAAAAGTGTACAATCTGATAAGTTTTGTTATATGTACACACCAGTGAAACCACCCTCACCACCAGGACGGTGAACTTCTCTATCACCCCCAAGAGTTTCCTCATTCTTTGTAATGCCTTCCTCTGACACTTCCCTGCACCATCCATGGGCAACCACTATGCTTCTTGTCCATGTAGATCACTTTGCATTTCCTGAAATTTTTATTATATAAATGGAATAATACAACCTGTACTCTTATTATATCTGGCATTTTACACTCAGCATAATTATATTGAGATATACAGTATTGAGATTATAGATTATATTAAGGTTATCCATGTTGTAACATATCAATAGAATAGTTCATTCCTTTTTATTCGTTCCTTCAGAGACATACCACAGTTATCCATTTACCTGTTGGTGGACGTTTGGGTCATTCCAGTTTGGAACTATTAAAAATAAAACTATTATGACTATTGATTTACAACTTTATGCACATATGGTTTAATTTCTATTGGGTAGATACTTAGGAGTGGAATAGCTGGGCCATTTGGATAGTGTATGTTTCCGTTTTCCAAAGTGGTTGTACCATTGTACCTTCCCACTAGCAGTGAATGAGGATTCCATTTCCTCCACCTCATTCTCAACACTTGATATGCTTCATGTTTTAAATTTTCGTTGTTCTAATCGGCGTGGTTTTAATTTGCAGTCCCTTAATGACTAATGATGTTGAGCCTCTTTTGATGTGCTCATTTGCATCCTTGTATCTTCTTTTGTGAGGCATACATTCAACTCTTTTGCCACTATTTAATTACACTTTTATTACTGAGTTTTTAGAGAGATTTCTATATTCTGGTTACATGTTCTTTATCAGATACATGAAAACATTTTCTCCCAAGGTAAAGGTTGCTGTTTCAGTCTTTTGACAGTGTCTTTCAAAGAGCAGATCTTTTCACTTTGATGAAGTCCAGTTGATCAGTTTGTTCTTTTATGGATCATGCTTTTCTCTTCTGTTTTCTGCTAGAATTTTTATAGTTTAGTGTTTTACCTTTACATCTATTGTTCATTTTGTGCAAATCGATGTGAATCAAAGTGTATTTGCATATGAATATCAAATTATTTTAGCATTACTTGTTAAATATACTGTTTTCTCCTGACTGAATTGCCTTTGAACTTCTGTCAAAAAATCAATTGTTCATATATGTGAGGTTCTGTCTATGAACTCTTTATCCTTTTGTCTTGATCTATTGTGTCTTTGTACCAATACCGCATTATTCTGATAATTGTACCTTTCTAATAAGTCTTAAAAGCAGATAGTGTTAGTTGTTCAGATTTATCCTTTTAAAAAAACAGTTTACATATTCTAAGTCATTTGCCCTTCCACATAAACTCTAGAATCAGTTTATCAATTTCTCTAAATTAGGATTTATTCTAACTACTGTGGTTTCTTAGACAAATTTAGACTCTAGCCATTATCCTGAATAAATATTTGTTTCAATGGATGAATAATTTACCTTTGTTTGACTTGTATAGTATTTTTATGCGTTTGTGTTATTTTCTCCATTGTAAATTATCCAATTTGTTGATCTATAAGGCCCATTATCCTATTATATCCTTCTGTCTACATGTAGCCTGTCTGCATATTTGTATTCAGTGTGATTTTTTTGCATGTTGTTGACATTTAAAATATATAGATCTTTAAGTGTAATTTGAAACTTAGGCCATTGTTATTTTGATTGATTCACTCGTTCAATCTAATCACAATTTAATTTAATTAGTCTCATATTAGAAACTTCTGTTGGATTTTGACCCATGTTGTCTGTTTTATAAGTAAGCATGTTTCTTTACTAAAGTGTTAGGTGTGAAATTATAGTCCATTAATCCAAGATATGAAAAGGAACACTTGGAACCTTTTATAAGGGTAGTTGTTGGGGATAATGAATCTGTAAATATAGAATTGAGGGAAAACTAATAAAAATTAAAATGTAAAATGGCCTACATGAACATAGACCCTGACATTTAAAAACTTGTTCCACAATTAGAAAATGCCAGGGATTGATTTTCAGTTATTGTCCCTCCTTGATGTTTAATTAAAGAGCATTTTCAACTTAAAGGTCATGGTGAATTGAGTTTTTCTAGATAATGGTCGATGACAATGTGTTTGAAACACATATTGAACTCGCCAATGTCTTAAAAGATTAGAGAAGAGAGACAGGGAGATATTCTAATTCTGCTATTCTGTCCTGGGGAGAGAAAGAATACTGTTTTACATACTGTCAGTTCAGAGGAGCAAATTAAGCAACAAGAAAGATAAAGAACGTTGAGACTACAGAATGAATTTGTTGGACTTTATGCGAGGGCAAGTTTACATTTGGAATATTTTATTGTAGGAGCCCAGGTTGCACAGGGGCTGTGAGTAAAGCGTGCTCTTACTGGAGCAACAGGCTGCTAGAGCACAGCTGCTACATAGAGAGAGATGCCTGCATCTTTGTAGCTTTTCATGGGAAGTACAGAGTTCACAGCAAATATTATAATGTGTGCATCCCATGATATCATCATCTTTCCTTCTCTCCCAAAAGTTAGAGATTACAAATATCAGCAAATTCCACATCGCCAGAGGGTGAGTGTCAAGAAAACATGTCATCCCAAGTGGAGAATTACTTATAGTGTCTTTATTTCACATACTACGTTATGATCCACTGATACTTTGCTGTTAAGGAACTAACAAGCTACTTCACACTGAGCCACACAGACAGAAAGTGCAGGATCCCTGAAAAGTTTGTGTCGTTTAAATGACCCTGAGGTGCTGCCAGGTCCAGGGAAAATTGAGGACAGGGAAGCTACGTTATGTGCAATGAATACTGGCTCTGTGCATGTGATCCAGGTAATCACCATTTCAATGAAAGAATGTAGGGCTTACACGTCCTCTTTAGTTTCTGAGTCATGCACAGTTCTACCCGCAAAATATCAGCAAATCAGGAAGGTGGATGCTTAGTACTGAGGCTGACTGAGCATGCAAATACCATTTTTTACAATAAAATCACAAAATAGTAGTGCATCTGTGAGAATAGCATTAATTAGCTAAATTTAACACACATATTCATATCTATGGTGCTTCTGAAATAATGTTAACAATACATAAAACTTTGTAAAAGGGTAGAATTAGATACTTGAAATGCACTGATTGGAATATATATGTGTAGATCTACATCTAGACTCACGTGCATGCCTGCATGATACTGTGCAAGCTGTTACAGAAATAGAAAGACCAACATTAGCCTCCAAGTTGACCACTAAATATATGTTATTATCCATAGCCTTGAAACTTTGCAGAAGAAGTCAGGAATATCCTTAGATTTAGTTATGTTCCTCAACTGGACATATGGAATGTTGAAAACCTGAGGGCATAAAGTGAATGGTCTAGTCTACTTTTACACTGTAGTGGGGCATATAAGTAAATTACATGGTACTAAACAGAGTCCTTCCCTTTATTTGTTCAGGAGATTTTAGTTCAGCAGAGTTTAGAAACTTCCAAATATCTCACCCAAATATTTTAAGTCATAAAAATAACCCTGAAAGGACATTTATTCAGGATCAAGGCCTTGAAGAATGGGGTCTTTTAACTACAGGAAAAAATGGTTTTCCAAAATTCTATAACGCTTACCATTTCCAAGCCCTTTTTATCTACTGATTACCATCTGACTCTCTGCTAGCTATTTAATATCTTCTCTTTCATGCTATATCCTGGACTGGGTCTTGTGTCCTATAGCTTCACCGCTCTTCTAAGGAGAGATGTATGTAATGCTTTGGAATAATGAGAGACGTATGTAATGCTTGGATGTTCTATGCAGACATGAGAATGGATGGCCTGTTTTTAAACACTTCTTCAGCCGCTGTCCAACACCCAGTCCACTAGGTAATCAGAAAAATATTTCTCATCATCTATTTGCTTAAAATTGATCACACTATGATCCAAGCTCACTCTTTTTCTATTTTATATTTTATGGAACTGAAAAACATCTCCTCACTCTTTTCTCTGTAAATGTCCTGTGCTCTCATGGTTGACTGTACTGTTTTCACCTTTCTCTTCCAGGGTTTTATCCCCATTAGTCCTCACCCCATCTCTCATCTTTCCTTCTAGCAGCCACTTCTATGGAAAGATCTCAGACTTACAGGAAAATACTTCTGCTCTACAAAGATGTCCTTGCCTTCTCAATTGTCTTTCGGTTCCTTTCAAAATGGCTCAGACTCTTCATTTTGTGGAGTTAAGGCTCCAAATGCAACACTTTTGAGTAAGGTTACTAGGTGAACTTGCATTCACTTCGCTGCTCTAAATAACTGAGATCAGGCCTTTGCTGAGAACACATCTGGATTCAGGAAGACATTGAGTGCCCAATAGGGTAGTTACTAGTACACCAAGTAGTGGACAAAGAGCAATGAAAGTGTTAGGAGGGGAAGAATCCCATTTACCCTGGACTGAACATTATTAGATAAAAACTGTTTTCTCTGTCATTTGTTCATCATTATAGAGGAACCTCTTTCATTTCAGGTGGTTGAAATCAATTTTCTTGGCTCCCAGTATATTCTGCCTCCATGGTTCTTCCTTTGAGCTTTTCCATTCCTTTTGTAGCCAGTGGGGGCAGTGCTAATCTTCTCAATTCTATGGCCCTTAACCAAGGCAGGATATAATCAGTCATTAGGCAGGACCGTGTCCTAGTCCACAGTCCTGGGGCTGGTGGGGATGTCAGAGGCCACCTGGGCTGACCTGGGAGCCTCTGGCCTCTGACTACACAGGGATTGGCAGGCTTCAATGTACATTGAAATCGCCTGGGGAGGTTTTTAAGAAATGCCGATGCCTGGGTCCCACCGAGGACAATTAATGATGAGGTCTGGGCATCTGAGTTTAGTGAATGCCCACCAGGAGATTCTGATTCCCCAGTGAGCGTCAAGCCACAGTTCAGGACTTCTAAGTACTGGGGCCTCCACTTCACAAAGCTGCCAATTCTGTTTTGCACTCAGCACACTCAGCTGAGAATTCTTAGTTTGCATCAAAATCTGCAGCTCTCTTCCTCATATTAGCAAACAGGGAGTCTGTCACCCATATGGTCCACCTGAAAGAGTGGGAAATTTAACCACTGATTCCAAGAAGATTCACTATTTGAGAATCCAAAAAGGGATTTGGACAGTTAGATATATGTGCGTCCAGTTCTTAGTTAAGACTGAGTATTGGGATGTAATGGAAGTGATGTGATTGTCTGGAATTTCTTATTTAAGGAAAGGTGGGAAATTCCATCCTTTTCTACAGTTAAAAATTTAAAAAAAAAAAAATCCGTAGTGACCTTTGCACAAATAAAGAGGGGTAGGGTTATTTCATAGCAGGTATAAATCATACATTGTATGCCTAATTGCTTTAAAAAAAAAAACCCAAACGGCATTTGTGTTATGTATATTGTACAACAATTCAAAATTTAAGAGGACAAAATTATGTGAAGTGTATCTGATTGGTATTTTACTGTTTCGATTTTTTTCTAGTCAGATTCACTATACAGCTGGTCCACTATGACAGGTTACATCATAGGCCATGGCCAAAATCTTCTGTTCTTATTATTATTACTATTAACGATCTCTCAGTGCTATAAACTATGGATGGAAGACATAATCTGGTAAATGAAGTATATCAAAAGTTCTCTGTTGTTAAATGCAAAGGGGCTTTCTGTGTGTCAAGCAGCAACATGCTGATGCAGGTCTGATTCTAAGTGCTGTGTTTTAGAGAATGCTTAAGGTAACACCATTCAGAGTTTTCTTTTCTTTTTCCTTTCTGTCTTTTGAGGATGTCCTTCACTGAAGTACAAGGACATTTACAAGGATTTCTAGGCTTCTCCATCACTGCTTAGTGCCTGTGGCCAATCTGTGATATATGGTAAATATTTTCCCTTGCAGGAAAAGGGCTTAGAGCTATTTCTCTGCATTGATTGAGCACATTAGACTAATATTTATCCATTTGAAACTTTGGGAATTGGCCGTACATCATTTAGTAGCTGTGCACCAATTATGAAAAGTAATTGTATATTAGAATTTCCAAAAATTTACATCTGGGGTAGAAAACCTGTCAATCACAAGTGGTTTCATGATGATTACGTTGGGGAAAACTAGAATTGCTCATGATAATGTGGTTGTTAATTTTAGAAGATGTGACTTTTCCGATATTAGAAAGAAATGGGAGGATTTCTAATACTCTATTTCAGGATCATTTTGAACCCCAGAGCTATGGCCTCCACAACTCCTATTGCTGGTCATAATTGTGTGTATTATTTAGCAGAGACACATAATTTTGAGTATGTCTTTCCTGAGAATTGAGTATAAAAAAAGCGCCCAAACTTACCAACTTTCATGACTACGCCTGTAGTCAACTGTCACCTGACTGGGTGACCAAGTCACATACATTTTCCCCATGAAGGAAATCTGATAAGATAAAACACCCACTCTCCTGTAAAGAATGGAGAAAAAAAATACACCACGATTTATTTTTAGATAAATTAAAAGACAAAAAGAAATCTATCTTTTGAACAAAGAAATCTATGTGGGTATTGCTCTATGTCATTTAAAATGACATTATAATTGGTTTTCAGAAATATTGAGGGCTAGTTTTTCCTCTATGTTTTATAGGCTCTTTAAATTATCTTCCTTTTATGTTTATGTGTTTTTCAATTCTAAAGACTTACCCATTTTTATGATCAGAAAAATATTTTTATAATCAGAAATATGTTATGTTTAAAATCAAGAACCTCAAACTACCAGGATTGCTAAATTTTATTTTTAAATATGTGGTAATAGCCACCCACTTTTTTTTTTTTTTTTTTTTTTTTTTTTGAGACGGAGTCTCACTCTGTTGCCCAGGCTAGAGTGCAGTGGTACACTCTCTGCTCACTGCAACCTCAGCCTCTCAGGTTCAAGCGATCCTCATGCCTCAGCCTCCCAAGTAGCTGGGATTACAGGTATGCGCCACCATGCCAGCTAATTTTTGTGGGGGTTTTTATTTGTTTGTTTGTTTGTTTTTTGTCTTTTTGTTTGTTTTCTTAGCAAACACAGTTTCACCATGTTGGCCAGGCTGGTCTCAAATTAGTGACCTCAAATAATCCGCCCTTCCTCAACCTCCCAACATGCTGGGATTGCAGGCATAAGCCACTTTGCCTGGCCCACCCACTTTTCCTATAGCAGCTTCTCATCTTTTCCTAATCCTATAGTCATTAAGATGAAAGCTTTTACTTCTAAAACTGTATTTACAGTTTCCCTTCACAAAGATCCCCACAAACAGCAGAATGGCAAAGCTCACAAAAAAGACTGACTACTTGCTGTCTTTGAAATCATTCAAGTTTTGGAGGTGAAGAGAAGAACATGTGCTTATTTTATCAACCAAACGCAGTTACGTGCACAGCGGTCACTAGAATGAGAATTATAGTCTGGGGGTTTAATTTTACTTTTTTGAGTGTTTCTTTAAAAACTTAGTAAGAGGGAGTTGAATTTTTACTATTTTTTTCCTCTTGGTATTTAATTTTAAAACTAAAGTTATTCTGGTTATTATTTCCCTGAGAGCACATATTTCCATCTTAAAGTAGCTCTCCCACAACTTGAGCATTCAGAGTAGAGGCAAATTTGGCGTCAGTGTTTGCCATGCAAAACCCACACCGATATTCAAGCTTCACCTGCATCTTTATTTCCATTTTCCTTTGTAACTTGTAATCTGTTGACATGGAGAGACAGGCAAAACATAAGCAGTTGGAGAGAGATAAAAATTGAGCACAAATTCAGGATAGTCCACAAATCGGCAAACTCAGAAAATATTGTATTCAAAGTGTATGATGACAGTGTCATCACAGATTCTGTCTTTGCAGTTTGTCCACTCGCTAAGTCTTATTTTTAACCCCAAAATCAGTATTCCAGAAACCTTCAAGGTCTTCATGGACATTTGCAGAGCAGCAAAGTTCGACTCACCCAACACTCTTGCTGTCTGCTGAGGATGAAAGGGGCAATGCTCTGCCTTCTTGTTTCAGCTCTCATGCTATGAACAAGGATGTCCTTTTTATGGCCTATTTGGTGCCATGGTTTTTACCTTTTTGTGCTTTTCCTTGTCGATTTTGCTGTTTAAAATGGCTCCCAAGCATAGTGCTGCCTACTATTCCTAAGCACAAGAAGGAATGTGCCTTGTGGAGAAAATACATGTGTTAGAGAAGCCTTTTTTAGCATGAGCAGATAACCTATACAGGCTTCAGATAACCTCTGTTCAAAAACACAGATGCAGAAAGTCCTATTCCCCATGTTAAGTAGATTCTCCTTCCTAGATATTTGTTAATATTATATATAGGCTTTCAGCCCCAGCATTTCTTGATCCCCAATTTCAGAAAAAGTCTTGGAAAGCAGAACTTATGGGTTAGAGATATAGTAAAAGTAGAACCGAACCTGCCATGAAGCCTGGCAAACCCGGGTAAGGGCTGCCTGCAAGGGCCTTGCTTGGGAAGAAAAGATTAGACCCAAGAGGCTGTTTTTCCTGGCACTGAACTCAGGAAGTGAGAGGCTAGGGTTGAAGCCTACAAAAGATCCAAATGGTAGATTGCAGTATGTGGAAGAGATGGAGGTTCCTAAAGCAGTGTGTTAAGGCTCTCTGGAGAAACAGGACCAATAGGAAAGATGGATAGATGGAGGAATAGGTGGGTAGATGGATAGATAGGAATAGGATAGCATGGGTGGATGGATGGATGGATGGATGGATGGATGGATGGATGGATGGATGGATGGAAGGATAGGATAGGATAGATGGACAGACGGACGGACGAACGGATGGACGGACGGACGGACGGACGGATGGATGGATGGATGGATGGTTCAATCGATTGATACACAGATAGATAGATAAATAGATAGAAATTTATTATGAGGAATTGATTCTTGTGTTTATGGAGGCTGAAAAGTCCCATAATCTGCCCTCTGCAAGCTGGAGTCTAGGAAAACTGGTGACATTGTTTGAAGGCCTGGGAGCTGGAGAGCCAGTGGTGTGCATTCCAGTCAGAGTCTGAGGCCTAAGAACCAGGAGTGCTGAGGGCAGGAGAGGACTGATGTCCCAGCTCAAGTGGTCAAGCAAAGGGAAAATTCAGAGTTCCTCTGCCTTTTTGTTCTATTCAGGCCCTTAGTGATTGGATGATGCCCATCCGTTCTGGGGAGGCCATCTGCTTTTCTCAGCCCACCAACTCAAATGCTAATCTCTTCCAGAAACACCCTCATGGACACACCCAGAAATAATATTTAGCCAGATATCTGGGCATCCCATGATTTTGTCAGGTGGATGTATAAAATTAACCATCACAGGAAGTTAACAGTGAGGCAGGTTAGAAGGCTCTAAGTCCGTGCCATTCCAGCATTGTCCAAATTCTTCCTCTTGTAAGGACTCTGGGATGTGTCCATAATGGAGCTCAGCCTGCTGACATTAGAGGAAAGTTCCAACGCAAACTCTGTGTCTGTGGGATTGTAGATCCCTGCTGTCCTTTACACACCAAACTCTTAATGGCCAGGGGGCAAGGAGGATGTGCAGCAGTGCCTGCCATTGCCATGACAGCCCTGACTGAATGGAAAGGCAAAGACAAGACAGTAAAAACTCCGGTAGAGAGAGTGGGGGACATACACCAAGGCACAGAGTGGTGTCTCCATATAATGACCTCATGTTTTAGGATCCGCCTTACAGTGAAATCACTGGTGGCATGAGGAGGTTAGAGCACGGAGTTTCCACCTCCAGCTGCAAAATTTATTTTTCTTAATCATTTAATTCTAAATCAAATTTTAAAATTCTGGCTGGCCATGGTGTGTCACGCCTGTAATCCCAGCACTTTGGGAGGCCGAGGTGGGCAGATCCCCTGAGGTCAGGAGTTCGAGATCAGCCTGGCCAACATGGTGAAACCCCATCTCTACTAAAAATACAAAATTACCCGGGTGTGGTGGCGCATGCCTGTAATCCCAGCTACTCAAGAGGCTGAGGCAGGAGAATCACTTGAACCCGGGAGGCAGAGGTTGCAGTGAGCTGAGTTCACACCACTGTACTCCAGCCTGGGCAAAAAGAACAAAACTCTGTCTCAAAAAAAAAAAAAAAAAAATTAAATTTCTTTATAGAATGACTTTCACATTTTAAAGAACCCTCGGATAAATGATTCAGCTGGGAATGAAAACTGTTTATGTCTAAAGAGGACATCTAGCATGGAAACCCCTAGAAATGCATTGGCCAAGGACACTCAGGGCATGCTGGCATGGGGAGCAAGATGCGCCCACAGTTCCTAATGACCCAGCGGTTTCTTGGCATGGAAAATAATCCCTTTTATTTTAAAAGGTTTTGGCAGTCCCTACAGGGTGCTGAACAGTCTAGAAATTCATAAATTTGACCTTTTCCTTCAGAATTATTATATAACTAAAATGGCTAAGCTAAGGCGAAATTGTGTGTGTTAAGGTTAATCATTAGAAAATAAAAATGTTAGCAAAAGAACAAGGTGGCCTATGGAATATCACAGAAGCTGTTGATTAAACCTATGTGAAAACAGTAACTTTTAGGCCAGCCTTGAGGAAACCGAGATCTGGGTTCACTGTGTGTGTGTGTGTGTGTGTGTGTGTGTGTGTGTGTGTGTGTGTGAACAATTTAATTCTCTCTTTGATGCAAACATCAAGGCAAAACTTGAACACACAGTGAATGTACTTTAGGGATTGCCCGGAGACTATGAATTAAATAGAAGAAATCAGGGAGTGCTATGTTAAATTTTTCTTTGACTGAGAACAGATTATCTTCATAGGCTTTGCACTCAAAGAAATAAAGTTGGAAAGCAATAAGCTTCCAGTTTCCCTTGGTGATCTCAGACAGCTCTGCAGACTAACCTCTGAATGAATTGGCAATCATTTCTTGGAAGCAGAGGTTGAAATTTCTGTGTTTCCTTCCATGTCCATGTCCATGTCAAGGACAGTGTTGAGCCTTGGGCCACACAAGGGCGGCTGTTGTCTGTCGGGATGTCCTTGCTTCAGAACAAGGTGTACCAGACAAGGTGACCCACAGCCCACCTCAGCCCATGGACCTTAACTGAGTGGTTAACAAGAGCAAAAGGGTGAGCTTGTCATTCCCTTCTTTATTGCCTGTTTCACTAACACAAATGTAAATTCCTTGAGTGTAGGCGTGTCTGACTAGTTTGCTGTTGTATTTGCGCCACCTACACTAGTACCTGGCCATCAGAGGCATTCCACAAAGACTCACTAGAAGAAAGGCCCATGGAAACAAGAGCAATCATGTTTTTAGTGGCAGAAAATTTGAAGTTCATAAAGAAATGAAATTTATGTTTTAAAAATGCAATAGTCTTTTTATGTAAAAGTCTTGGTAAGCCTAGAGTTTAGGACACCTTTTAATGGAGCCTGATGCTAGGAATGTCCAAACATGAGAGCATAGGCTCTTCCTTGTGTTTGGGGAGCCCAAAATACTCTGTTTGGTCCTGTTGCATGCTATCCACAGGGAAAGGAGAAAGTCACTATGCTGTCACTTCTTCCAGAACAGCCAAAAGGATGACTTTCCCATGACGGTCCTGGAGCTGGGGATGGAAATGACCTAGCCATTCACGAAGTCCCCACTGATGGTGTTTATTCATCATCTGCAGTTGGTGTGTATCTCCTTCACTTACGATCCAGTCTAATTCACAGAAAAGCAATGCAGCTTAAATAAGAAGATGAGTTGGAAGTGACAAGAAGGCTGGTTTGAGAGCAGAGTGTTGAACTGCAGGGTTGAGAATTAGCGGGGGAAGTTGAAAGACTGACGAGGGAAGGAAATAAAATTCATTCTGTGTGGACTGGAGATATGGAAGGAAAAGAAAAAAATGAAACTGAAGAGGTAGCAGGGAACCTAAGGAAAGTATGTTAGGAAATAATTTCTTATTACAATTTTACCTTTAACATTCTTCACATTAAATAAGTAATTAAAGCAGAGTGTACTGCACCCGTGTCAAGGTTTCCATTTGAAGGGACAGACACGACAGGATATGACTCAAAAGACAGGAAAATGTGTTTAATATATTTTTAATAGCTATATCTTGGCTGGGCATAGTGGCTCATGCCTGTAATCCCAGCACTTTGAGAGGCTGAAGTGGGTGAATCCTGAGGTCTAGGAGTTCGAGACCAGCCGGGCCAACATGGTGAAACCCTGTCTCTACTAAAAATACAAAAATTAGCCGGGAGTGGTGGCTTGCGCCTGTAGTCCCAGCTACTCGGGAGGCTGAGGCATAAAAATCACTTGAACCCAGAAGGCGGAGGTTGCAGTGAGCCGAGATGGTGCCATTGCACTCCAGCCTGGGTGACAGAGTGAGACTCCATCTCAAAAAAAAAATTTTTTTTTATTTCAAAAAAGATGTATCTTATTTTGTTAATGTTGTATTCTGTTTTTGTTTGTTTGTTTGTTTGCTTTGTTTTGTTTTGTTTTGTTTCGGTTTTTTGAGATGGAGTCTCACTCCGTCACGCAGGCTGGAGTGCAGTGGTGCAATCTCAGCTCACTGTAACCTCCACCTCCCTGGTTTAAGCAATTCCCCTGCCTCAGCCTCTCAAGTAGCTGGGATTACAGGCACATGCTACCACGCCCAGCCAATTTTTTTGTATTTTTAGTAGACACAAGGTTTCACCATGTTGGCCAGACTAGTCTCGAACTTCTGACCTCAGGTAGTCTGCCCACCTCGACCTCCCAAAGTACTGGGATTACAGGCATGAGACATGTGCCTGGCCAATGTTGCATTCTTTAAAAAAGAGGATTGTCCATTCCATTTCTACTACCCAAACATGACTTCTTGATTCAATTCCATTCAATGGAACACTTTTTCATTGTCTGGAAAGTGCACAGCAAGGAAGAAGCTGTAAGAAACCTTCTCTGTCCTCAGTGAGTTTACTTTGTCCTGGAGGAAACCGGGCAGTAACAAACAACTCCAGCTCCAAGGTCAGGCATGGTTCCTGGTACTGTAAGGATGTGTGCAGTGTGGGGCCATGGAGGCACGCCGTTGCGGGGAATGGAGAAAGTTTCCTAAGGAGATGGCTGTGGTTTGCTTTGGATAGAGAGTCTGGGCTAAGTGTGTTTGAAGTCAAAGGAACAAAACTAGCAAAGATACGAAGGCAGACATTCCAGGGTCCTCTCAGAGACTATAATTCCTAACTCACTGGAGCCCTGTGTATGGATAGGAAGTAGTTTGAAAGAAGCTGGAAAATCTTGGCAACAGAGTCTGGGGACGTTTAATTCAAATCTAAGAAATATGAAATTTATTCTGTAGATCATGGTAAGCCACTGGGTAGATTGGACCCATAATAAGAAAACTCAATAATATTTTTTTCTGTGATTTATGGTTTTTAATATTTACTCAGTGTCAACAAAGTGTGAAGATTTATAAAAGCATTATAGTGTGTATGTAATTCCTACCCAAAGGGCTTACTTGTTGATCTATGTAGATAAGTAGGATGTAAACACACGGGAAGAATGGGGGGAAAGAAAGTCAGACGTTATGTATCATGCCACCCACTAGCCATTGACATTACCTGGAGAGCTAGGAAAGTATTGCTGAAATCTCACCAAGTGCTCTAGGCATCCATTTATGAAAATGGAGAACCATGGCTGAAAGGTGGCATTGATAATTAAATGCTAATGACCTGAACTCTCAGGAACTTCAAAGCTGATCCCAAACTTCTTATGCTCTCAAATTTACTATTTTCTACAAAATCATGACCAGTCACCAATTTGCCCACTCTTCTTTTTTTCTGTTTTCTACTTTTTATTTTTTATGGGTATGCTGTATTTTTGTAATTAATTTTTAAAACATTGTAAAATAATGCTTATATTTACATAAGTCACTAGAAGCAAAACCTGCCGATGATTTGGCAATACATGATAAGCCACAGGCCTGGGACTGGGGTGAGGCTGCTGAGGCATTGGCCTGGGGTACAAAATTTAAGGGGGTATCAGAAACCTCAGTGATAAAGATGAGTAATATATATATTTTAAGACCTTAATTTGTTACAGCAGTTTTGGATTCACAGCAAAATTGAGAGGAAGGTACAGAGATACCCCATATACCCTTTGCCTTCATACATGTCTTACGTGCATAGTCTTTCCCATTGTTAGTGTCCCTCACCAGTGGGACACATCAGGGGTCCCCAGCCCCCGAACCTCGGGCTCGTACTTGGCTGTGGCCTGTTACAATTACTGCCTGAGCTCCAAACACTCTTTTAAATCAATATTTTAATCATTAGGGTTTTTTTTTTTTACTATGTAGAAAGAGAGAAACCATACTAGAGCCCCTCATATGTGTAAATTTGAGCATGATAATCACATCATCATGACCTGTTAGATGTCTGAAAAGGGCTTAGCCAGTGGGTCATTACTAATAAGAAAACACTATCTCCCAAGTTTTCAAACTGAGGTTGCAAATAACGTTTCTTAGTTGTTCAGCAGGAAAGGTACATCCTGTTAGATCTGATTCTGGAGAAATCATGCGATGGGTCTCAAGTTTCTTGCAAGACACCAAGGTCATCTGGTACCTACGAGCAGAACGTTTGTGGCTGATGAGAATTTGTACAATCCTTTATGTGCAGATCATTCCAGACAGGGAGGAGGGCAGACTAACAAATGAAGTAGAAAAAACTGCCGAGCAAGAGTACTGGCAAACCTGTCAAAATTTAAATCCTTAAAATAATTTAAAAATTAAAGGCCGGGCACGGTAGCTCAAGCCTGTAATCCCAGCACTTTGGGAGGCCGAGACGGGTGGATCATGAGGTCAGGAGATCGAGACCATCCTGGCTAACACGGTGAAACCCCTTCTCTACTAAAAAATACAAAAAACTAGCCGGGTGAGGTGGCAGGCGCCTGTAGTCCCAGCTACTCGGGAGGCTGAGGCAGGAGAATGGCGTGAACCCGGGAGGCGGAGCTTGCAGTGAGCTGAGATCCGGCCACTGCACTCCAGCCTGGGCGACAGAGCGAGACTCTGTCTCGAAAAAAAAATAAAAAATAAAAATAAAAAAATAAAAAAAAGTACTTTTTACATTAGAACATAGAAGAGAAATATTCAATGTTCTAATAGGAAAAAAAAATAGTTTTTCAGTTGTTTCCAATAGAAAATGATATCATGTTAACCACCAGTCTTGAGAACAAACTGATTTCAATTTCCAAGGCCTTCTGATCCCTCATCTAGGAATTTTAACTCAACTGCTGATGAAATAGATGGAGATGTGCAAGTGATGCATGGCCTCTTCTGTTCTGAGAAGAAATTCACTTCCTGGTTGTTTAATGATGCTTTGAAATCTGCAAAATGCTGCATAGGAATTTTTTTTTTTTCCTTTTAAAAAAGCACTTTCTATGAAAACACAGACGTTAGTGAAATAATTATGCAACTCTTATATGTTAAATTATCTCATTTTAAAATATGCTTTAAAGCTATAGATATCTACATGTGCCTATAGAATGGTGGTTTTTTTCAGGTCATTTCTCTATACATTTTCTAAATAGTGCACATTTTTTCCCTCTAATAGGTGATAACAGGTTTTATTGGCACCAGAATAATTAGATATTATAGAAAGCTTTAGATATAATGTTGGGAATACACTTAATTTTTCTTCACTTCTATCATGTAACATAAATTTCTTAGTCAATTGGGAAGAAAGACTGAGTACTGGGCAGTGACTGATAGGAGCCAATACCTCGATTTTCCTCTTATTAAATATTTTTTTGAGGCCAGGCGTGGTGGGTAGCTCACACGTGTAATCCCAGCACTTTGGAAGGCCAAGGTGGGAGGATTGCTTAAGAACAGCCTGGCCAACATGATAAGACCTCATCTCTACAGAAAAAGTCATAATAATAAATAAATTTTTTTAAAAGCCTTAAAATGAAAAAATAAATTTTTTTTGAAAAACGTTTTCTCCAAGCAGACATGATTCGTAAACACTCTTAGACCACTTTCAACAATAACTGCCCAACATCTTTTATCTGACATCTTATTTCTTTAAAATGAGAACAATTTTAATTATTTTGAATTTATATTTTTAAAATACTTAGAATATGTTCACATCTTTACATTTAAATATGGGTGTTTCCATGCTAAGACTGAAATCCACCTTCTCCCTTTTACCCTTTGTTTTATGCAGATAATTCAGGGATATAAAATTTAAGTGAAGAATTTGTGTCACCCTTGTCAGTTTTTAAATTTCAGAGTCCTATATTCTGTCATTCAAATCATGGCAGCTGTCTTCTCACTGGTGTTTTTGCTGTGGCTGTTTGTCCACATCGATCCTCCCATGCCACTGCTATCCCTGTCCTATAGTGCCTGTCTCCCCACACCCCAACAGCCTGCCTACAGCTATCAATACGGCCATGGTCACAGCAGTAAGTCATCAATTTCAGTGTTCCCCTTCTTCAGTTTCAGCTGTTCTTGGAGTATGTTTTCCATGTACCCAAGAACAAATTCACTCCAGTTGGCCCCCCACCACCCTGCCAAGCAGCACAGCTGCTCCTGTCAGGTCTGACTTGCAAGCATTCAGGTGCTGCCCTGTCAAGCACTTTGGGTGCAGGTGATGTCAGAGCTGCTGAAGCCACTTGGAGATCTGAGCTGAGGGGAGAGGAAAGGGATTGAGAGAAAGAGGCAATGTTTTACCCCTTTGCTTATCTTCTGTTGAAAGAGTCCCAGAGATGCCTAGCTGTTGCCACTTGTTTTACAATCAGAATGGAAATTGCTTCTCGGACTTTTGGCTAAGATCGAGTGCAGATTAGAAAGAAACGATTCTTTCCCATTTTGACACTCCAGTTCTCTCTTCCCAGACCCAGGCGTGTCTGGGAAACTGGAACAAGAGAGACTGAGTTGCAGTCACTGGGCTGCTCTCGGCATCCCGACCCTCCTCTGCAGGTGACAGCTTTATTGCTGAGGCAACACGTGGGATGCCGTCCTTCTTCCTTCCTTTCTGCCTCCTCGTGGGCCCAAAGGACCTGCTGTACCACGACGTCAGATTCCACTCAGTATGGGCCCTTGCTAGATGAGTAAAGGGCACGTAGGTCATGCCATGCATGCTCCTCCCTAAAAACTGCTGCTGCTCCTTTTTAGTATTAAAGAAAAATGTGAGGAGCCCTCACCACCGCCAGGCAGAAAACACTTGTATCTTACAGTTGTCCTTTCCGGGAGCTGCACAGCAGCCTTGCCGGGAGACGGTATAGTCTCCATTGGGCCACCGAGGTCACTGAGGCTCAAAGCAGCTCGGGGCTTTGCTGGGAGATTGGGGTGCATCCAGGCATCTGCTCATCCTCTACCGTGTGGTGCCGGGATGGTTCTTCATGCTGTGGCCATGTTCTGCTCCTCCCGCCTGGTTTCCCACAAGGCCTCGTGTCTTGTGGAGCAGCCCTCTGCTCCCTCCCACATTGCCAAGTGTTTCCAAATGAAAGGCTGAGAAACCACAAAAGACAAAAGAGAAGCTGTTTGTTTCACCTCCAGGGACCTTCTCCTGAAGGCAGTGCCTGAGAATGCCCCCCAGTCTTTCTCCGCCCAACCCCCTTGCACTCCACCCTCAAGAGCCGGCTCCCCGCAGACCCCCGCAGGAGGCCTTTCCTCCGCTCTGATCTCACTCTCCTGCCTCTGCCCAGGGTAGTCTTGTTCCTCAGTCCTCACAATGCACCCTAGCGATTTCTGTACATGTTTTGGTGAGTGCAGATTTTAAACCACAAACTTAAATGTGCAAGAAATGCCACACTTCTTTAGTTTCTTAAAATCAAATTAAATCTAACTCTTAGCTGACCAGCAAATTCCATCTCAGCATTCTCAGCTCTCTTTTCCGCCCCAGCATCACCCAAGCCTCAGGGAGGCCTCTATGGAATCTGAAAAATCTCTGGATGTTGCCCTATTCCACACCTGTGTGTTCCCAGGTGGTCGCTCCACTGCTCCCATGTCCAGTGGGGCTGCGTCGTGGGGTCCACTGGACAGCCCTCCCTGTGGACACCTGGCCACCTCCCATGGGGGCTTCCAGGGAGCTGAGCCCAGTATGTGCAGAGCGCTGGTCCTTTCCTCCTCTTTTGGTATCTGCCATCTTTACCCTGTCCTCTTTCTTCCCCTCACAGCCACTTATCCCTGGCTCTCTCTTTCCTCTCAGGAGTCCCAGGAGACTCGGTGAACTGTGGATTTCATAGAACCCAGGAGGCGGTCCCTGGTCTATCTGCAGGAGCCCTTTGCTCTTGGGTGAACTGCGGCTCTCATAGAACCCAGGAGGCGGTCCCTGGTCTATCTGCAGGAGCCCTTTGCTCTTGGGTGAACTGCGGCTGTCACAGAACCCAGGAGGCGGTCCCTGGTCTATCTGCAGGAGCCCTTTGCTCTTGCATGAACTGCGGCTTTCATAGAACCCAGGAGGCGGTCTCTGTCTATCTGCAGGAGCCCTTTGCTCTTGGGTGAACTGCGGCTGTCACAGAACCCAGGAGGCAGTCCCTGGTCTATCTGCAGGAGCCCTTTGCTCTTGGCATTGCAGACGTCCTCTGCACAGGTACAAAGGGCTCTATGCCCCTTGGCATGAAGGAGAACTTCAGGTGAACACAGTGTGACTTAGTACATTATCTGGTCACACACATCTGCATACCCCTTGGGACTGTGAGCTCCAAAGGGCAGCGGCGGGTCCTGACCACAGCTGTGTCATCGACCATGCACCATCTGACGCAGGGTCCTCCCGCGAGTGTGTGGCTAGCAAAAGCTCCAGTGCCACTCGAGCTGCCCGTCAGAACCAGGAGCGAAGCCACCCGGCGTCAAAGCACAGTGTGGCTAATGGCTCCCTGAGGATCTAAGTTTCAAAAAATTACATAAATGATCATTGTAGGAAATCAGATGCTATTTTAAATTTATTGTTACTTGCAATCATTGAAATGTATTTCTGGATCAATACTTCCAAAGACAATCAGGAAGAAAAAAAAGATTTATTTGGACTCTTATAAAGAGTTGCAGTTGGAAAAAGGTAAAAATGATAACTTATTTTTCCTTATCAAGTGTTTTCTAGTGATCATGAAAAGAAATTCCAAATAATATTTAGTTGCTGACAAAAATATGTCTTTTGTGTTTGGCCACAAAAGCATACCCATCTTTAAAAACCTATTAACAAGGCTGGGCACAGTAGCTCATGCCTGTAATCCCAGCACTTTGGGAGGCCTAGCTGGGCAGGTTACTTGAGGTCAGGAGTTCAAGACCCCAAAAATGCTGTCTCTACTCAAAATACAAAAATTCATTAGGCGTGGTGGCAGGCGCCTGTAATTCCAGCTACTGTGGAGGCTGAGGCAGGAGAGTCACTTGAGCCCAGGAGGTGGAGGTTGCAGTGAGCCGAGATTGTGCCAAAAAATAAAAAAATTTCAAAAAATGTCTCAAAAAATAAAAAATTTCAAAATTAAAAAAAACCCGAAAAACCTATTACCAGACGTGAATAACATTTCTTTTTAATTCTGCCCTTTTTCCACTTTGTGACTTTTTGCAGTTGTATAAAATCTTTGATTTAATTTTATACATTGCCACAAGTAAGCTACTTAGTACCTTTTCCTTTTGTGTGTGTGTGTGTGTGTGTGTGTGTGTGTGTGTGTATGTATATATTTCAGGATGTTTTCAGAGCCCAAGCATTGTTTGCCAGACACCTGCAGTGGCAAACAGAAACACGCTTGTTTCTGCCCCCTGAGATGAAGTAAGTCTTCTGAAAAGGTGACTCTCCTTTGCACTCCAGTCTAATGACAGCTGAGATTTTAAATTAGCACATGCCATTGTAATACTCACTGTAACATTCAGCAGCATGCTCATTGCATTAATCAAAGCGTCACCTTACTCCATCAGTGAAGGGCACCCCTCATTTAGGCCACTACTCAAATGCTCGAGGACGGCCTCAGAACTCAGCCATTCACCGCCACACGCTGCCCAGTGCTGCAAGGATTTACAATTGCTTTGGATAATAGTCCATATGGAGATATTTATTTGTTTATTAAAGCGTGTTAACCTAGCTAGCAATTGGAAAATGGAAGTGTTCAGCAGATTTATGTCCTGTAGTTTACTGAGTCAGCCTAATTCATCACAAATACCAAGTGCTCTAATTAAGGAGAAAGGGGGAAACGTTCCCTCAGCATCCTTTATGATGTGTTGTGCATTTCCATCTCTTGATCAAAAACGTTATTTAGAACAGCACAATGAATCCTAGTGTCCTTGCTGCCCAGCAACACGGGCAATTGTACTGGAATTGTCCCGCTTAAAAATGGCTGCCTCTGAACTGAAAACATTTTTTCTTTAAATCCTGTTTCTAAAAAAAAAAAAAAAAAGGGGGGGGGTTCTATTATAAACTAAAGATACCTATTATTAAAACTTGCTTCCCCGTTTTCCGTTTTCCAGTACTTTTGTACTATCTAGAGATCTCTAGGTTGGTGTTAAAAAAACAAAACAAAACAAAAAAAGCTTGAAACTCCAGCTTGCCAAGAAAGAGCCCAAGTGGGAAGTACTTCCGAGGCTGTGGTGGAGGGAGGGAGGCCTAACTAGGACATTCTGAATCCTCGTTGCCCAAGCGTGGGGTTCCTCCCGAGGGTGGCTCAGGGGTCAGAAGCACAGCTGTCCCAGGTGTTTCCAGCCTAGCTCAGCCACCTGAAGCACACCCTCCCAGGATTTCCTCCAGGCCAGTCTTGCAGGCGTCTTTAGTAGCCCCAGGAGACAAGCCTCCCTGGAATGTACTGGCTTTGAAAGATAAAGCACTGTATCTCTGCAGTATTAGTTCTATAGGCACTGAGCTGCGGTAGCTTCTTCGAATCACATCTGCCAGGCCCACACCCATCACCCGGCGATGCTCCTGAAATCTGTGTCCTCTGTTCAAGCTAGAAGTTGAGCGAAGGGTGACTGCTCATTATGTGTTGCTGTGGCATCAGACACTGTCATCTGGAGCTGTGCTGGTTGGCATAATTTATACTATGTTTAGAGGCACGTGCACCGGTACACACATTCACGTGCATGTGTGTGTCTGTCCTTCCCTCAAATAGTTCATCAATTCACACTGTAGATGCTTCTCCTGGGGGTCAACAATAAGCATCATGAAATGGGTGTGGTTTTTCTTTGTTTGTTGCTGTTCCTGAAAATTAATTTTTAAAAAATAAAATCAGGCACCTAGGCTGGGCACAGTGGCTCATGCCTATAATCCGAGCGCTTTGGGAGGCCAAGGTGGGTGGATTGCCTGAGCTCAGGAGTTCAAGACCAGCCTGGGCAATGTGGTGAAACCCCATCTCTATTAAAAATACAAAAAAAATTAGCCAGACATGGTGACGCACACCTGTAATCCCAGCTACTCGGGAGGCTGAGGCAGGAGAATTGCTTGAACCCAGGAGGCAGAGGTTGCAGTGAGCCGAGATTGTGCCGCTGCACTCCAGCCTGGGTGAGAGAGCAAGACTCTGTCTCAAAAAACAAACAAACAAACAACAACAAAAAAACACCAAAATAAGAGTGGAATTTAAAGGTTTTTTGCTTAAATGCCAGATTTGATATATGACCCGTATTTATAACCAAAGATACATGACCAGTTCTGATAACTTTATATGCTCTTAATTTGTGCTAAGAGCTTTACACTTATTATCTTATTTCATGTTTACAACCACTTTGTTAATACCATTATTATACTTGTCCCCATTTTATAGAAGAAAAAGCTGAACCTTAGAGAAATTAAGGAATTTTCTAATTCTCACACAGCTAGGAACGGTAAAGCCAGAATTAGAGCCAAGATCTTGTGGGCCGTGGTTCACCAAAAAAAAAAAACTGTGATTCAATATTGTTATTAACCACAAAATCTCAGATAAATTGTGTTCTAAGCCTCAATAAATGTGTCTTTTATTTCTTGACTCTTACTTTAAAGAGAGAGTATTTTAAAAAACAAAATACCATTCAAAATAGAGCTTTTCTACTTTTTGCCATTTAAAGCAAATAATTGGCATTTCATGGTGAGGTTGAGGTTATCTACACAGTCTGAAAAGCACCATCCTTGACTATTTACAAAATAGCCAACGCTCCTGGCGGCAGTTCTTAAAAGATTTTTTTGCCCAATTCACTTCAGTACAACTGACAGTTTGAGTCCATGAGTAGCTGGTTTCACCTCTATAAAATATTATTCTTGTTTAGTGGTTATTTGTGAGTCACAGTGAAGGAAAAGTTTTCATTTTCTTTTGGAAACACTGATTCAAGTCAAGCACCTTGATGTTAGTCAAGCTTGAGATTTGGTAATAACATCTCACTTTCTCCACTTAGTGTCCTGCGGTTGATGCTCGCCATTGAGAAGTTTTTTAAAATTTCCACCTCAGGATCATAAACACTGTGTTCAAATTTCACTATGCTCTTTGGCATCAGTCGTGGAAGTTCCCATCCACCAGTGCAGTGCGTGTGCTGCCGAGGTGAGCACCAGCTGCCAGCGTAGAAGGCACCTTTGCTCGGTCTGCCTCACTAGGAGGTCACAGCAGTGCTGGCTTCATGCTACCACTTCACGGGAAAGGAAACCAAGGCTTGGCAGCAGTCAGTGGTTTTGTCTTGGGCTACATGGTGATGGAGAAGCTGACACTCAGTTCTAGCTCATCAGAGTCTGCATTTCTATTTGTGATATCATACAGTATCCTGTGATATCACGTGATACCATGCAAGGCATCAGTGACTGTCTGCATCTCTCTCAACGCCACTTTCCCCGTCTTCACCCTCCTCACCAAACACTTCTCCAAGGCTAAGATTTCATTGTAGATAACTATTTATTCTCTTCTGTATCAGTCCTGCTTTTCCAGATCAGAAGGGACCTAATCCACTTGTATCACCCCTGTTTCCTGGATAACTCACCTAGAAATGGTCTAATCTGTTTACATCTTTTTATCCAGGTGAAAATGCCTTAATGAAAGGCATCTGGGGCATTTTATGACTTGCAAAATCACAAGAATTGATGTAAAATAGAGCAGAGGAGCCAAGGCAAATATATATTCATTAAGGGCTATTTGCAATTATAGTGAGCTGAGTGGTTGTGTGCACTCTCCTTGAACATGATAAAAGACTGCAGATTACTCTAGCATCATTACAGACAAAGCTACTTAAACTACTAATTACACCACCAAGGAGCTTTTTTGTTTTCCTCATCCCTGTAGTCTGACAGAGTCGACTTTTTTCCCCAGAATGTTCTTCCCTGCTTGTGTCTCACCCTGTCCTTCAGAATTCAGTCAGCATGTCTCACAGCAGCACCCTACATGAAACCAGATTGCTGGAAAGTCCCCAAAACAGGCCAGCCTTTGGCTAGGCCTGCCACTCTAAGGCAAGGGTCTGTAGGCTTTTCCTGCAGAGAGCCAGATAATATTATATATTTTGGATTTTGCAGGCCATAGGGTCTCTGTCCCAGCTACTCAACCGTGCTGTTGCAGCACAAAAGGAGCCCCAGACAGTCCATGAACGAAGGAGTGAGGCTGCTGAGTTCCAATCAGACTTTACTTACAGACACTGACATTTGAATTTTATATTAGTTTCTGTCATCATGAAATAGTATTCTTTGACATTTTTCCCCAACCATTTGAAAAAGTAAAAACCATTCCTAGCTCAGAGCCAGTTTGCTGACCCGAGCTCCAAGGCATTTTAGCTGGCCTGGAAATGGCTGGGCTAGGAACTGCTGCAGGAGCTTTCTTTACCTTGAATCCTTGATCTATTGAACTCCAGAGCAGATTATGCAAATCAATGTAGCGGGTCCCTGATTAAAAGAAACTCAAGAACTCCTTGTTGGAGAGACCTTATTAGATAGCACTACATCTACTTCTATTGGGTGGCCAAGGACGAACCCAGGCCATCATCTCTCCTTCATGGCCCACAGTTTCTAGTGGCACCAGAATGTGGCCAGGGACTGCAGGCTTGGAAGATCCTGGAGTGCAAGAGAGGACAGGAATTGTTTAGGAATTGCAGTCACTGCCAAGTACTACCCATTTAGGACTCAGAATGCCTCTCAGAGGTCACATCATTCAGGAAACTGGAGGGAAAGGATAACTCAAGACTTAAGCAGAGCTCTTGCTAAATGTTGTTGCACCCTGAAGCAGCCTCACGTGAGCACTGCAAACACTATTTACATTTCAAATGCATTTTCAGATTTACTTTTATGGCTACTCTCGGAGGTGTTTTTAATACATGTAAAGCACAATCTTCACATAAAGGCTTCCACAGGAACTGTAAAAAATATTTTATGTCTTTATTTCTAAAAGTCCTTTGTAATTCCTCGAGGACCTTCTTGTGAGGAAGATAGACTACAGGTCACGATGCAAAGGAAAAAGTAAGTGGAATAGTAGGTTAGGATGTATGAGCTGGGGAATATAATGAGGAGAAAAAGACAAAACGGCATAGTAAGCAGCAAGAGAGCAAATAACAGGTTGACAAGGAGATGAAGAAGATTCATGCTTGCTGCTCACACCACTGCCCGTGAACTCAGACACCGGCACCCCCAGAAGTAAATTACAGCTTCACAGTTGTCTTTGAGTTTTTATCAGACAGAGTTATTAAATTGCCTGTTTCATAGCACAGGTGATTATCCTCTCTATAAATGCTGCATTTTGTTATCATTCTAAAGGATACATTTGTTGTGTCTCTGCAAGGATATAAGTGCTCCTCTCTGTGTTTCCATGGAGACTACACCAGGATCTAGGACTGGGCACTCAGACAGGGTACCTTATGTGACCGTAGTTAGTTGGTGATCTTCAACTACCACAGCCCAGGGAGGGAATCTGTTGTACATTTCCTCTGAGGTTGTAGGGCACACGTCTTTCCAAATACTGGGGAGTTGGGTTTCAATTTAAATAAAACATTTATTGAGCACCAGCTGTATTTATGCATTGTGCTCAATTCTGGAGATTCACAGGTAATACAGACACGGCTTCTGTTCTTCAGGGATGTATGACTCCAGGGGAAAAGAACGCCTGGAGAATGAAACCAGAGCAAACCGTTGTGTAAGTTTCCGACTATATCTGTCTTCTTGCTAAGGCAAAAGTCACTGGAGGTGTATGACACCCAGAGCTAATCAACAGCAAGCCCTAGGCAAAATACGGTGACTGTCAAGAGGCTTGCCCACAAGGGGCTCCCTGGTGCTACCTCCTTCCTACCCTTGACTCTTCATCATCCCAGTACACACTAGCCCCAGAGGGCAGCCGTGCAGAGACCAACTCTTCTACTTGTACATCAACCAAAGGCAACAGAACAGAGCTGTGACTTTAGAAATACATATTTTATTTGATCAGAGCTAAGATGTCACAGATTATATAATGCATCTTTTTTGTGTATTCCTCTAAGAAGGAAAAAAGAGCATCAGTTATGATTGGAAGTGTCAGTGTTAGGGTGATGAGTACACTAGAAGCCCAAACCCCACCATCACACATGTAATATCTGTGAAACAAACAAGCACATGTACCTCCTGAATCTAAATTTTAAATTTTTAAAAAATTATAATTGTAAGATGCTGTCAATTGTATGATACGTTGTTATTTCAGGGATGTTAAAATGTGGGGGAAAAAATGCGTTTTAGAATAAATGAAACCTAATCATTCTTGGAGTAAATCTTTGAACAGCCACCAGCTGTGGTTAACCTAATAGAGACTATAGGAGCAGTCATGGTAATGCAGATGAGTGTGGTAATGTAAAATTTACAGAGCAATTTATTTAAATTTATTTGAGATACAAGATTATAAATAACACAATTATATGGCAAAGCCATCCTTTGACAGCCAGTCTACTATGTTGACAGCTGATAAGCCTTCAGTTCATACTTAGGATACTTCATGATATTATATGATCTTGTGGTTCTTCTTTAGCTCCCAGCCCAGAACTCAGTGTAAATGTTGTGATTCCCTGGGGCTCGGTCTTAGACCCCTTCTCCTCCTTTGTTTCTTTTTTTCCAATCTGTACTCCCTCCGTAGGTAATCTCATCCTTGCCTCATTGATTTAAATACTCACCATATACTGATAATTCCAAAATGTATAGCTTTAGCTCCAACTTTACCCTTGATCCCCAAAATTAAACCTCTAGCTGCCTCCCTGACTTCCCCATAGTTCCTAATGGTGTCTCCTGCTCCGTAATGCCAAATACGAATGTGTGATCCTTCTTTTGCTTCAGTCTTCATCACCTCCATAAATGGACACAAGCATCACCTCCAAGTTACCTTGACTCCTCTCTTTCTCTCACACCACACATGCTACCCATCTGCAAATCCTGCAGACAATTCCTTCAAAACACTTTCCACCAATCTGACCATGGCTTGAACCCTGGCCCAAGCCACCACGGGTTCTTGCCTGGATTACTGCAGCAGCCCCTAGCTGATCTTCCACCTCCTCACTTCTCTGCTGCTTCTCCTCCTTCCAGCCTGGTCTCCAGACAGATGCCAGAGCAGTCATTTTAAAATTGAAGTCAAATAACATCCCAACTCTGCTCAGACTCCAGTGGCTTCTCAGCTCTCTTGGAATAAGCCAAAGTAGTTAAAATGGGTGCATGGCCAATGTGCCCTGGTCCCTGCTGAGTCACTGCCATCCTTTCAAGCCTTTCTCTCAATCCTCATTCTGCTTCCTGTCAGGGTCTTCTTCCCCTGTTTCTTCTGCCTGGAACCCTTTCCCAGTTTCCAGAAGGCTCACACCTGACTTCATTTAGGTCTCTGCTTAAAAGCAACTTTATCATCAGTGGTCTTCTCTGAGGACTTGCATCCTTCTCCAGGCATTCCCAGCTCCCACCCCACACACTTATTATCCCCATGGGACTTGGGTTTCCGTGGTTGTCTCCTGTGGTCTGTATGGTGGGCTCTGTCTTGCCTTCTTGGAGGAGTGTGTGTGAGGGTGGAGACCATCTCGCTACAATTCACTCTGTATCCCTAGTCCTCAGGGGAGTGCCGGGCTGAGAGGACAGCATTCCAGAAGTGTGTTCTGCATGGGTGATTATGAAGTTATGTGGCTGGGTTCACTGTGTGGTTCATCAGTCCTCTTGCTTTGTAGTCATGAAGGATCTCATCAGTGCTGGCCGAGATCCTTTTAGGTTGTGCATGTTCCATTGATACTGTCATTTGATGCCTGGGGGGTAGGAAATTCATAGAAAACACTTTATAATAATTTCAATTTTGGATGATTCTAGAATAGGTCAGAACTCAAGAGTTCTTATGAAATAAATTGCTTATAGTACAGGAAAGGCCTTATTTCATCATACTTTAATTTTTTTTTTTTTTTTTTTTTTGAGAGGGAGTCTGGCTCTGTCGCCCAGGCTGGAGTGCAGTGGCCGGATCTCAGCTCACTGCAAGCTCCGCCTCCCGGGTTTACGCCATTCTCCTGCCTCAGCCTCCCGAGTAGCTGGGACTACAGGCGCCCGCCACCTCGCCCGGCTAGTTTTTTTTTTGTATTTTTTAGTAGAGATGGGGTTTCACCGTATTAGCCAGGATGGTCTTGATCTCCTGACCTCGTGATCCGCCCGTCTCGGCCTCCCAAAGTGCTGGGATTACAGGCTTGAGCCACCGCGCCCGGCCTTTTTTTTTTTTTTTTTGACGGAGTCTTGCTCTGTCGTCCAGGCTGGAATGCAGTGGTGTGATCTCGACTGACTACAACCTCCACCTCCCGGGTTCAAGTGATTCTCCTGCCTCACCTTCCTAAATAGCTGGGATTACAGGCGTCCACCACCACGCCTGGCTAATTTTTGTATTTTTCGTAGAGACGAGGTTTTACCATGTTGTCCAGGCTGGTCTTGAACTCTTGGCCTCAGGTGATCCACTGGCCTTGGCCTCCCAAAGTGCTACAATTACAGACGTAAGCCACTGCACCCAGCCATATTTTAAATTTTAAGTTGAGAATGTGCTGGGATATCTTTAAGATTAATATTAGAATACCATAGCATAGTTCAGGGAAAAGCTTGTTAAAATGAATAAGAAATAAATCTCTACATTATTTATAGTTATTAAAATTGTATTTAGACATATACATGGGCATAAAGATTTATTATCTAGCATTCACATTTGTTAAGTTGACATATGGTAAATTAATGGTGTTCAGAGTTTGGCATTTTATTTTCCTATCAGAATTGCAATACAATTTATACACTTAGTATCTACATGTTACCTGCATCTTCTTGTCTTTTGTCAGAAATCAGATTGTGCTGCCTAGACTTTAGGGTGGTCCATTGTTACTCATATAACCTGCAGGTTGAATAATTTATTAGTGTGGTTGATTTGTCTTCAAGAGTCACCAAGAAAGTTGAACTCAGCTTGGCATAACATATCATTGCTGCTTAAACAAAGGAAGTGTGTGGACTGCTCCAAGCAAGAGTAAACTCGAAATTTCACTGCAGTTTCCAAAACCGTCGGTTACCACTGTGGAGCAGCAGAACTTTATATTAGTCTGTACTAAATCCGACTGAGACCAAAACATGTGTCTAGAATAAAACCCTCGAAGATGATGACAAACAGAGGCCAAGACAACCGAGGGACTGGGTAATAACATTAACTGACAAACCCAGCATTGTTTATTCCGGTCAACATTACATTTTGTCTCTTCTCTTTTCAATTTATGATGACATGCTCTGGAAAGAAAAAACCAATGATATACAAAATGATAATCTTTTAATACAGTCTCTGAAGGACTGCGCTTGCTTTACGACTTTGCTCTTTCCGCTAGTCTTCACTTTTATTGGCCGACCAGTTCAGGTCCCCCATCCAGATTACTCAAATTACAAACAGGGGAGGAACTACAGTAGTCAGTCAGTCATACTGTGGAATATTGAAAAGGTCACATCCATACAGCATCGCACTTAATTTATTGATATATGGAGCATTAAAATGTTGAACAGTCCAACTCATAGCCCGGATGGTAACAGAAAGAGAAGCCCCATGCTGTAGATGGGTACACCAGAAGGTGACAATGCAGTCAGCTGTAGTGGGGGTCTGAGCCGTCTTATTTCAGTGAGAGGCGCGGTAGCCTCTATTCCCATGACATGAGGTTCCTGGGATGCATTTACTGTACAGACCGCCATGTCAGCCTCACCACCAACACTCAGAAGGAGGTGCACTGCTGCTCATTCTTAGAGATGTGTCGAAAATGCAGCAGAATCCCTTGGCTTATTATGTTTCTGAGAGCCAGACACAAGCCCCTCCCCATGCAGCTACCCCATCTGCACCTGGGCTCAGAGAGTGCTCCTCACAGAATTAGATTTTTGATTCATGTTGTCAGGAGCCAAATTGCATTATTTTTTAGTGCTTGAGGGAGAAAAACAAACAAGAAGAACACACACCAAAAAACACTTCATTTCCTGTCATGGACTGAATTATGTCCCCCAAAAAGATAATGTGGAAGTGCTAATCCCCAACACCCGTGAATGTGTGAATGTGCCTGTATTTGGAAATAGAGTCTGTGCAGGTGTAATCGGGGTAAGAGAAGGTCATACTGGATTTGGTGGATCAAAATTTAATGCGACTGGTGTTTTTGTTTTTTTTTTTTTTTTTGAGATGGAGTCTCGCTCAGCCGCCCAGGCTGGAGTGCAGTGGCCGGATCTCAGCTCACTGCAAGCTCCGCCTCCCGGGTTCATGCCATTCTCCTGCCTCAGCCTCCCAAGTAGCTGGGACTACAGGCACTCGCCACCACGCCTGGCTAATTTTTTGTATATTTTAGTAGAGACGGGGTTTCATCACGTTAGCCAGGGTGGTCTTGATCTCCTGACCTCGTGATCCACCCGCCTCAGCCTCCCAGAGTGCTGGGATAACAGGCTTGAGCCACCACGCCCAGCCCGACGGGTGTTTTTTATAAGAAGAGAAGGGACACAAAGACACAGAGAGGAGACTGTCGCATGCATACAGAGGCAGAGATTGGAATGATGAGTCCACACACCAAGGAATGCCAAGGGTTGTCGGCAGCCACCCAAAACCGTGAGAGAAGCTGGAACAGATTTGCCCTCAGAGCCTCCAGAAGGAAGCAACTCCACCAACACCCACTCCAGAACTGCGAGACGATGCATTTCTGTTGTTTCTAGCCACCCAGTTTGTGGCTGTCCCACGAAGCTAATCACATTCCTTCATTTTCTCCTAGCTACTCTCCTAAAGCCCTGGCTTGAACACACCTGGGCTCTCGGGAGCGCACAGAGGATAGTACCTGGAGAGTCACTTCCTTGAAACCACTCTATTGTTCTTTACCTGCCAACACCCAGGACTTCAAAACAGAGAAGAAGGCATAAGGTCAAAATTGTGAAATACTTCTGCCACATTGCTTCTGTCTCTGGGAGCTTCAGTCATCTCTAACACACATTCCTATGAGACTGGATGCCAGACTGAAAGCCAGAGACTCTTAAAAACCAAAAGCTTCCCATTTCTCAGGGCCTGTTCTGCAAAGGGGCAGCATGCTGGGGGCTGAGAGCCTGTGCACTGCAGGCTGGGCTCACCTGACTCCCACTGCTGCTGCTTTCCAGCTCTGTGACTTCAGTTACCTGGACAGTGAAATGGGACAAATGACATCACTGCATCCAGATGATGTGAGTTAATAGATGGAGGCTCCTCACACCATATGTAGAAACAGTGATCGTCCTACAGTCAGCTGTTGTTACCAACACTGCAGCAAAAAAAAAAAAAAAAAAAAAAAAAAAAAAAAGCATGATCAGTCCTTCACCTTCTTCTGGGAGTTGAGAATCCCTAGTGGTTGAAGCAGAAGAACCATTTTTAAAGAGACTTAAATGAACCTGTGTCTCTGTGGTAAGAGAGGTTACATTATTGGGCATGCTGACCCTTGAAGAACAATCCTTAGTAAATTTTGCTTCCATTACATGGGAACATTGGAAGCATACAACCCTGGCATTAATAAGATTTCACAGTGAAACCCAAGGGATGGTCATTTTTAGCAAGTGGTGTTCCAAGCCCAACCAAACATTGCTCTGACTGCAGAGGAGGCACTGACTGGGGCTGACCCCTATGTGCAAATTGGATGGGGAGGAGGAAGCAGTCCCGTAATTAGAAGGGGCAGTAGCTGGAGGCAGTCACCGTGAAGCTGGTGTCTTGGTCCCTTCAGGCTGCTATAACAAAACTTCATAAACTCAGTATCTTACAAACAACAAACATTTATTTCTGACAGTTCTGGGTACTGGGAAGTCCAAGATCAAGACACTGGCAGATTTGGTGTAGGGTGAGGGCCCACTTCCTGGTTTGTAGAGGGTGGTGTCTTTTTGCTATAACTTCTCGTAGTGAAAGGGGTAGATGAGCTCTCTCAGGCCTCTTCTATAAGGGCACTAATCCCATTGATGAGGGCTCCACACTCTACCCTCGTGGCCTAATCACCTCCCAAAGGCCCCACTTCTTCACACCCCCATAATGGAAATTAGGTTTTAACATGAATTTTGGATGGTCACAAACATGCAGACCATATAGCATGTGGAGAGGAGTGCCTTAGTCACAGTGGGGTAGAAGAAGATCAGTGGGGTAGAACCAGTGGGCTAGAAGCAGGTCACAGGATGTGGGTGAGATAGACAGCTGGCCTCATGTGAGAAATCACTGTCACCACAACATGCTTATGAAAAATCTTCCTGTGCCATAGGATTGTTAATTAGTGAATATTGATTATCCATCTACTATGTGCCAAATATTTGTAAGAATAATGTATTTTTTTTCCACACAATATAGACTATTATAAAAGAAACCATCCCAGGCCTCAATATAATAGGTCCATCCCTCCTGTACTTGTCAGACCCTAACTGCCTACACAAAGAGGAATTAATGGAGCTTAATATCTTAGGGACCTCTTGTTCATGTTGGTGCAACTCTTTCTGGTCATGATGATGATAAACATTACAACCTGCCCTAATGTGAAAATGTTACATGACTAAATCATAGAATCCACAGATGGGTTTCTCCTGTACTCGTATTATGCTTTGTTCATTGTTTGTATTTTTAATCAGCAGGTAATTTTGCATTGTATTTAAGAGCATATGTGGTTTTTGTTGTTGTTTTTATGCTCATAGTGAGATCTGTACCCAGTTTCAGGAACTCTAGTTTTTGGCCATGACATTCAAGATGTCAGTTGTACTGAAGTCTTTTTTTTTTTTTTTTTCTTTATATGAAAAACCTGTTTCTTTCTTTTTTTTTAATGGCAGTTATTTCTGGGCTAAAGGTCTTAATAGAAAAATAGAATCATATTGTTACATTTTAGTAAGTGTCAGCATATACTACCAAAGATTTATTCCCAGCTGAGTGAGCAAGACTTATAGCTGTGAAATGTATGAACCACTTAAGCTAATGAATTAGGTCAGAATAAATTAAGAAAACATACATCAAGATCTGGAGAATTCCAATGTAATTTTTATTACACTAATCCATACATTCATGTAAGCAGTGTAAGTCCCCATAATATTTAGCAGGAGAGGTCAACACTAATATTAGTGCTTAACATTATTTGATTATCTGAAATGTTAAATAAATAAATCCAGGTTTTCCTCACTCTTTTATTTTCTATGATTATTGCTGTGATATGAAATTTGGGAAATGAAGAAAAGTTTAAATATTATAATGAGAATTACCCATAATTTCACTGCCTAGATTTAAGGAACTATTAACAGTTTTGTGTCATAATATGTTGTCTTTTTGTGAACTAAAATAAAATTTAAAACATAATGCTGACTTAATCAGCATTATGTTTGGCCAACACATAGTTATTGATTATGTAGCATCTATCAGGGACTAGGGAAGATACTAGAGATACAAAGGTTGATAAAACCAGCTCTTGACCTCAAGGAGTTTATAGTTGGCTATAATTACGAAACCACCCAATAAACCCTCTAACAAGGATATTAACAAAAGGTTCTGGTAGTTTAGAGAAGAAAATAAACTCTGCATGAAGGAGTGGAGAAAGCATTGCAGGAGATTGACCTGTGGGGCTGGAGAAAGAAAGAGTGGGGATAAGCCTGGCCATGCGGAGCTTGCAGGATCCACAGATGTGCATCAGGGGATGCTCCAGGAAGGGGCCAAGGATGGAGTCCCTGAGGCCAGAGCACAGCTGCCTGTCAGCAATGGACCAACAAGAAAGTCTAGCAGAAGGTGGGGGCTGCAAGGTGGAGGGCCCTGTAGTCATGCTAGGAACTGTGGAGTTTATCCCATAGTGGTGTGAGGTCCAGGGTAATAATGATGATGGCTAAAACTCCTGCTGAGTTTTCTATATGGTGGATTGAGTTGGGTTTGGAAAAGCTCAAGCACAAAGCCCAGGCTGACTAGTGTTTCTGCAAGGCTGCTCTTTCTCTGTGGGCCAGACTTTCCTTGGTTATGTTAATCATAGAAGACAGACACTGGCCTAAGAGGCTCCTTCATTGTCTTATTTCTTCTCGTAAGTGCAGCACGGGGTAAAGCCTGGAGTTAACTCATGAGCCCGGCCCTTGCACAGAAGTTATGAGTCTCCCATTACATGAGGGTCCAGCGCCCCCTGTGGGGACTGGTGAGGTAGGGAGTGTAAGGCATCTTCAGCTGAGTGTCTGCCAGCAAAACTCCCTGGCCATTCCAAAGTGTGCTGGAGTGTTCTGGAGTGTTCTAGAGTGTTGTGACGCCTTTCACTGCTTTCTTCCAGGCAGCAATGTTAGACTCATACTAGTATCCAATCACATAGTCTTACATCATTCAGGACAGTGAGGGGCAGAGGTTTTTATTTTTTCCTTTTCTTTAATAAAATGTGTTTTAAAAAGCAATCATAATTTCTGGGAAAGTCAGAGATTTTGAAGTAAATTTGCCCTGCGTGTAGTTTTTATTTGTTGCAATGACTCACTGATGTTTTTCTTACCTAAAATCCATAAGCAAGGGTGAGGGGTAACAATGTGTAAGTGTTGGAGGAACCAAAGATCCTATAGCAGGAGTCCCTAACGTTTTTGGCACCAGGGACTGGTATCGTGGAAGACAATTTTTCCACAAACAGGGTAAGGGGAGTGTTTTCAGATGAAACTGTTCCACCTCAGATCATCAGGCATTAGTTAGATTCTCGTACGAGCACACAACCTACATCCCATGCATGTGTAGTTCACGATAGGGTTCATGCTCCTATGAGAATGTAATGCCACCACTGATCTGACAAGAGGTGGAGCTCGGGTGATAATTCTCGCTCACCCACTCATCTCTGGCTGTGCGGCCTGGTTCCTAACAGGCTACAGACAGGTACTGTTCCATGGCCCAGGAGGTTGGGGACCCCCTGCCATATAGCAGGTTTGTCTGAGGATGTCCCAAAATAGATATTGTAATTTATTCTCCATCTTAGTGACAAAGAAATAGGATAAAAGAGGCTCACGAGACTGCCCAGGTGTGATGGGCTCGTAAGCCGCCCAGCTGGGATGGAATCAGGGCAGTGCAGTCTTCTCAGCTCCACATGCTGCCCCCAGCTCCTGAGCCAGGAGGCAGGAGCAGACTCTGACGGCCATGCTGGGCATGGGCTGGGGTGGGTAGACACCCAGCCTGACAGAGAAGACAAGATAGAGGGCCCTAATATTCCCCATGAGTGGTGAGGATGCCTTGGGGTTGCTGAGAGGGTAACGGGGAGGCTATCAGTTCAGTGTTTCACACAATGGAGTGAAGAAAAGGCCGATGACATGTTTTGTTATTGTTGTCGTTATCAAGTTTAAAAATCACTACTGGAAGTCAGAATTGCCACCTTGACCTAAAATGTTGGGTACTAATGTAGAGTGAGTGAACCAACTTCCAAAGGACATTTTGATGTAGAATGAACAAGGTTGGGTGACCTATTAGAAGATGGGCACAAGGAAAAAGCATTAAAGATGAGTCTAAATTTCCAGCATGGAGCCTACCTGAATGCTCAATGATAGTATTAAGAAATCAAAAGAAATTTCAGATCTGATTTGTAGGGGTGGAAGATGCTAGACATTGTCTCCTGTCATCCACATGGAAATTACATAAATCTACCATTATGCAATACTCATGAAAACTTAAAAAAATCAATAGAAAAAAAATTTTTTATGGTCTTCATAGGTTGAGTTTGGTGGATACATGTAATTCTCTTCCATATCAGCCTCAGTTACCTGTATACTGGCCACATATAGAGTTGGCCTTTTTTGGTTTTCCAACAGAAAAAAAATAGCCATATCCCAGATTTAGGAACATAATACTAAATCTATATTAAATATTAAAATATAAAATTATTTAAATATTCCCATAGTTTAGAAGATAAATAAGAATGTTCTTTGGTTTTTCTACTAGTACAATTTAACTAAAGCCTTTTGAGTTTTAAAGCCAGTCATTGGCCAGGCATGGTGGCTCACGCCTGTAATCCCAACACTTTGGGAGGCCAAGGTGGGTGGATCACGAGATCAGGAGTTCAAGACCAGCCTGGCCAATATAGTGAAACCCCGTCTCTACTACAATTACAAAATTAGCCAGGTGTGCTAGTGCACACCTGTAATCCTAGCTACTCGGGAGGCTGAGGCAGAATTGCTTGAACCCAGGAGGTGGAGGTTGCAGTGAGCTGAGATCGCACCACTACACTCCAGCCTGGGCGACAGAGCGAGACTCCATCTCAAAAAAAAAAAAAAAAAAAAAAAAAAGTCAGTTGTTGTTTTTAATAAAATAAGCTTAAATAAATTTTCACCAGTTCTTTTATTGGTCAGTTTTGTTTTGAAATAACTTATTCGTTTTAAAATGCAGATTGAAATTCTTTTCAGTAGTTGGAGAAAATCCACCTGCCAGTCTATAGACAAGCCAGCATATAGGCTTTGACATATATAGGCTGTCATGAATAACTTTGTTCTATTAACTGACTAGTCACAATTTAATAATTTACCCTAGATTTTTTCCCATCTGGCTCTAGTATTAGGCTGTATTTTAAAGGATACCAGTTCTAAGAAGTTGCCATAACTATAAATAAAGTGACAGTTACTCGAACAGATAGGCTGTACTCAGCCAATAGCCTGGCCATTTAGAAAGCTGAACAGAACCACTTTACCCTGTGTTGACAGTGAGAACAAATTGAACATCCTTGACTTAAGTGCCATTTGTACACCCCTTTCCCGTAACAGAAAGACCCTCTATTTCTTTTGCTCTGCTCATCTCTACCCAATAAATTTAAACCGTGAGAGGGAGCTGTGTCTCTGTTTTTCCCTGAAAAGTGCTTGTCTGTTGGCATTTCTGGTGGGCTCCCCACAGCTGGACATTTGGGGTCGCTTTACATAGCCCGGCACGTAAGGCAACCAAGTCACTTCTCCTCCACAAGCTCCCGACTTCCATGCCCTAGAGAAGCTTGCCTCCCAGGGAGAGACTTACCAGAAATGGGGCCAGAATTGATAAATCAAAGGGGTTTAGGGGCCAGATCAGTGTGGAAGCGGGCCCCAGAGAGAAGCTGCATTGGCAGAGCTCCTGGGAGCCCTGCTTTGACCTCAGGGTTCTGTTGATTCTGGAGCCAGCTAGGGATAGAGCCAAAGGCAACCCAAGCCACTCCCCCGTGTGCAACATCCCAGCCTGTCTCCGGGGGGCTCCTCCTCGTGGTCCACCACCCACCCTCTCACCACCAGGCTGGCTGTTGGGAGCTTAGAGAATCATAGGAAAAGGAGGCAAGGGAAGAATGGAGGGAGAAGGACAGAGTTTAACTTAGGCCAAATATAACAGAATATTGTTATTAAAATCATACATAAAGTGAAATCCTTTGCAGTTTAATAAAAAGTCCAAGTTATTAAATACATTAACCTGACAGATAAAGTCTCATATTGCTCACTCATCTGGAGACAAAACTTGCCTGACCTGCACTCTTGGTGGCAAATCCTGGCATGAACTGCGGTGAGGCCGTTTATATCCTTGATTTATCCCACTAGGTATGAATATTCATCTATTTCACCACAGATGTATCCATGTGTTCGATTAGACCCTGCTGTAGGTCTACATAAAATACGGCCAGTACTCTGTATTACTTTCCTAAAATCTGAAAAGTTCTGAAACCTCAGATTTCAGATACGAGTTAGGAACCCACATTCATATTCTCGTATTACAGAGAAGAAAACAAAGACACAGAGCGGTCAGAGACTTTGCCAAAGTCAGAGGTCCAGTGTCAGAGCTAGGATTTCACTCCCCAGAGGCTGCTGCACTTGCCACCGCCACGTGTATTAATCTATTCTCATGCTGCTAATGAAGACATACCCGACATTGGGTAATTTGTAAGGAAAAAGAGGCTTAGTGGACTCACAGTTCCACATGGCTGGGAAGCCTCACATTCATGGCAGAAGGCAAAGGAGGAGCAAAGTCACATCTTCCATGGCGGCAGGGAAGAGAGAGCATGCGCAGAGGAACCCCCCTTTATAAAACCATCGGATCTCATGAGACTTATTCACTATCACGAAAAAAGCACGGGAAAAACCCACCCCTGTGATTCGCTTACCTCCCACAGGATCCCTCCCATGACGTGTGGGGATTATGGGAGCTACAATTCAAGATGAAACTTGGGTGGGGACACATTCAAACCATATCAATATCCTTGATTTATCCCACTAGGTATGAATATTCATGTATTTCACCACAGATGTACTCATGTTCGATTAGACCCTGCTGTGAGTGTTCTATAAAATAGAGCCTGTACTCTGTATTACCTTCCTAAAATCCGAAAAGTTCTGAAACCTTGGATTTCAGATACAGGTTAGGAACCCACATTCATATTCTCATATTACAGAGGAGGAAACAAAGACACAGAGTGGTCAGAGACTTTGCTAAAGTTGGAGGTCTGGTGGCAGAGCTAGGATTTCACTCCCCGGAAGCTGCTGCACATGCCACTGTCTACCATTCGCCAGGCAACCCTCAGCCGAAGTCAGAAGTCCAGTGGTGGGGCTAGGATTTAACTCCCTGGAGGCTGCCGCACCTGCCACTGCCATGTGCCACTGTCTACCACTCACCAGGTGGCCCCTGTACTTCCAAGGCAAATAAGCAAATAAAAATACCACCACCACCACCATCCCTCAAAACAGCAAAGTCCATTCTCCCTTCTGTTACTGTCACTGTGGAAGCTGCTGAAGTTCAGCCGAGTGGGTGAACCGATGCACGCCCTCCTCAGTGGAGGCAGCGACTGTCTTCATCCAGGTCAGCACAGGCAGAGTGCAGTCAGGCTAAATCTCATCGTAAAATAGCACGTTCCTCCTAGAACCCCCTCTACTTGCACTTTTTAAAGCTTTTTATTCCATCCCTGATGGCTGACTGAAGAATTTTGTTTGAGCCAACATTCACGTTACGAACTTTCACTCTCTGCAGCTCTTTCCTCGTCCTTCCATACAGAAATGGGATACTTACTTAAATATTTACTTGTACCACATGGTTGGTTGGTTGGTTGGTTGGTTTGAGACAGAGTCTCGCTCTGTTGCCCAGACTGGAGTGCAGTGGCACAATCTCAGCTCACTGCCACCTCCGCCTCCTGAGTTCAAGCAATTCACCTGCCTCAGCCTCCTGAGTAGCTGGGATTACAGGCGCCCACCAACACGCCCGGATAATTTGTGTATTTTTAGTAGAGATGGGGTTTCACCATATTGACCAGGCTGGTCTTAAACTCCTGACCTCAGGGGATCCTCCCATGTCAGCCTTCCAAAGTGCTGGGATTATAGGTGAGAACCACCACACCCAGCGTACCTGTACCACACATGTATTAAATACGTATCTGTCAGGCACTGTTCTAGATGTTGATGATGTGGCTATATACAGTGCAGCACCTCTGCCATCACAGAACCTGCACTTTGGTAGTGAAAATGGACAAGAAGTTAATAAGCAAATATACAGAAATGAGATAGCACTTGTTATGGAAAAAAAAAAAATGGAAGCAAGTGACAGAGGCTGGGGCAGGTAGTGGTGGGGAAGGGTGTTCCTGCAGTCTAGGAGGTGGTCAGGGAAGGCCTCTGCGGTACATGATATCTGAAGATAGACCCAAGGGAACTGGGATGGGCGGCCACACAAATGTCTAGGAGGGGAGTTCCAGGCAGATGGAGCTGCAGACGCACAGGCCCTGAGATGGCTCCTGTATGGCTGAGTAGATAGCAGTGGATGTAACCTGCCAGGGTCCAGTGAGTGCAGAGGAGAGCGAGATGGGTGCAGAGAAGTCGCAGGGCACTGGGTTCAGAGGGCCCTGTCAGACTCCATGTGGGTCTCCACTTTTCTTTAGTATAAGATGATAAAGGATGGAAGAGTTCTGAGCAGAAAGTCAGACCTTGCTTTAGGGGCAACCATACTGGGAGAAGTCTGTAGCTGGAGTGAAGATGACGACACAGAAGTGTCTTGTGCTAACCCAGATCAGAGATGACGGAGGTTTCCACCAGCAGTGGGCATGCTGAGGTCAGTGAGAAGCCTCCAGTCTGCACATCCGAGAGGTATGTGGATTAAGTACTGGCGTGAGACAGGGGACAGAGTGAACGATGGCACTGTGGGATTCGGCCTGAGTCACAGAAGACTGGGCTGTCCATTTAGTGAGATAGGGAGGGCAGTGGGAGGAGCAGGTTTGGGGTAAAAATCAATAGTTTGAGATTCAGCATCCAATGGGATGTTCAAACCGAGTCAGGATGGGCCATCATCATCAAACAGGTGGTCTTTAAGGGCAAGAAGAATGGATGAGGTCGGGAAGAGCGTGTGCGCAGAGCAAAGGCAAGGTCTAAGCCTGAGCCTGCAGCAACAGAGTCTAGACCTGTGAGGGGAGGACCAGACAGCAAAGGGGAAAGAGCGGCCCAGGACATGGGAAGGCAGCTCAGAGAGGTGAGGCCACTGCCACTGTTCACGTCTGGTTTTTACTTTTGTTCACAGTCACACTCCTTTCTAAGGAATGGGCCATGCTCATCATCTCTCTTGCCAGCTCACCATTTTTTCCTTGTAAATCTTCAGCTTGTGCATCTTTGATCTTCACAGAAATCACCTTTTAGTTTTTATTCCATCCCTGGTTTTTCCTTTCAAATGGTTTTTAGAATTATGCCTGTCCTTTCAAGTTTCATGACCACCATATCCATCCCTGGCCCTATTAGTACTCACTGAGTTATTGCAATAACCTCCTTGATTTACCAACTCTTCCACTTTGACCATCTGGTTCATCTGAGTCCTGCAGCCCTACCAGGCTTCCAGAGCGCTGCTAAAATTCTGTGATTCTCCTGCTTCAGCTCAGCAATGAATTCTATGTGAATCAAGGCCAAACCACCTCATTCAAGCAGAGCAATGGCCTCCATCCACTACCCTCCTAATTAAATAATATTATCTGTGATCGTTGTAATAGCAGACTAATAGTTCTAATCATTGTAGTAATAGTTGTAGTAGTAGCAGCCGTAGCAGCCACAGTCACAGTGCTTTTTGAGACCTTACTAAGTCCCAGCTGCTGCCGTTCACATACATCATCTCATTTAATTGTTACAGCAACTCTAAGAAGAGTTATTATAACCAGTACCCCTCCCTACCTGAACTCTGACTACATGAACTCAGTAATGAATGGGATTTAGATAACACATTGCTGCCCAGACTCAGTATCAAGCGTCTCATGATCCACACGTAGAACCTGAATAAGTGTGGATAGTAAGCAGTCCTGAGTCACCGCCTCCTTCTGCAGAGGGTACCCAGGGGCTTAGAAAGACCATTCAGAACTTGCCAAGGTCACCCAATCAGTGACGACAAGCCGAGATATGACCCCAGGCCTGTGTGACTCCAAAGCCCAGCCTGTAGACCATGTCCTCCAGGGCCTCTGCCCACCTGCTTTTGTGTCAGGGTTCCTCCCAGTCCCTCAAGTGACACCGAGCACCTTACCACAGCTCTTTCCCAGTGAGAGTCCTGCCCTGTCCATCCTTACACAAGCCCATAGCCCCCAGCCCTGTCTGCCCCACACTTAGCACAGCCCTGTATCCTCAGCAGTGAACTAGCCTTCCAGAAAGCTCTGTTCTTCAATCTCATACCAACGTAGACAAATAGGACAGTCTTAACCACTGCACCATCACCGGGCCTGCTTAAACATGTGTGCGAAATTCAACATATCATGCATTTTTAGTGTCATCTACATTGTGCAAGGCTCAAAATAAATGAGTCCTCAAAGAGGCAGTCATTGGACTGCTATATTAAGAATAGAAATATATATAATTGATTTTGAACATTTGTGACACAGCATACATGCTCCAAGTGCCCAGGATACATTGACATCTCAGTGCCCTGGAATACTAAGTGGCATTGACTTAGAGCCACGGTGAGCAGTGCTATACAAACCACATCTTCTATAACTACCCGAGAATGTGGCGCTTGGCATAGCTGAAGCACGGAACATAGATTTGTCAGGCAGTCATAGTCAAGGACAATGGAGAGACCAGCAGTTATGGGGCAGTTAAGCATGTGCTAGATGGCAGCTGCTGTGCTCAGCGCAACGTGAGTTCCAGGGACTCAGCATTGGGCCTCCTCTAGTCCTCAGTTGCTTATTCTATGCCCTCTGAAGCAGTTTCAGAATCTTCTAGACAGACAGAATTAATGAATAAAAGAATGAATTGTCACACATAGAACTTTTAATGTGCAGGACCTAGACAACATAAGGGGTTCAAAATCAAGCCCATTGTAATAACAGCTCCTTGCGATTGATATTTACTTCTTCTATTTGATCCTAAAACAGTATGCTATGAGTATCATAGAATATCTCATTCCCTTCCTGGGCGAATTTTTTTTTAATGTCTGCTTCTTTAGAATGAAATATTTGTAAAGTTGGAGGAACTACTCAAAGCCCTATTATTTCGCATGTCCCCAAGCTCCACCTCTGATAAATTTTTTTGTACCAATAAAGACAGCGTGTGATTTGTAAAATTTGTACCCATAGTAATTAAAAATATGACCTTTATCCAGATCCTGTTGCAGAGGCACTTATGAATTCCTCTAAAGTACACTCTCCAGCTGTTATTGTTGTTAGAAACATGTTTCCACTGGTTGACTTTTCAAAGATGATTTCTAGTTTTAAATGATTAACTTTGCTGCTGTGTTGTAAGTCACTGGACTGAGAGGGGGTAATTGTGGTTGAAAGACCAGCAAAGAACTCTTTTCTCTTTATTCAAAGGTGATGCGATCTCATGTAATAATTGACCAACACTTCCAATTAACGGAGCATGGCTCATGAATAATGCAATTATTCTCTTGATTAAAGTAATCTCAGAAAGAAATTGCATTTCTGAAAAAAAAAATACAATTCAATATATACATGCCATAGTAAATTCCATTGCTTTTTGTTGATGGAGTTTATCATGCAAGGTAAATGGAAATAAGAAAACTCTACAATTTGGCTGAAATTTGTGTGACATCCTTTTAAATTGTGAGTAGTTTCGACTAGCATACCCTTTTTTTCTTCTCAGTCTGTTGACCAGGCTGGAGTGCAATGGGGCAATCTTGGCTCACTACAGCCTCCGCCTCCCGGGTTCCAGTGATTCTCCTGCCTCAGCCTTCCAAGTGGGCACCTGCCACCATGCCTAGCTAATTTTTTTTTTGTATTTTTAGTAGAGACAAGGTTTCACCATGTTGGCCATGCCCGTCTCAAACTCCTAGCCTCAAGTGATTCACCCACCACAGCCTCCCATAGTGCTGGGATTACAGGTGTGAGCCACCGTGCCCAGCCTAGTATACTAGTTTTTAGTTCATGTTTCAAGTTGATCTAGATGAGGAACCAATTTATTTTTAACGTCGAGTCAGGCTGTGTCAAGAAACAGGAGCAGAGTATATATTCTCAGCCCTTAAACTGATGGACTGTTAGCAATTTGGTTGTTGCAATGTTGAATGTTTTGGAACCGTGAGTTCCATCTCCTTAGGAAAATAAGACAGGTGTTTGCAGGATTTTAAAAAATGACCAGTGAAAATCTAGAGCACCAGGAAAGGCCAGCCCATAGGCGTGGGTGGAGAGGCCACTCACACAGGACCTTGCATGCTCTTCCAGAGACGTGGAATGGGATCCTAGGAGCAATGGCAAGCCACTGAGGAGATTTGAAATAAAAGAGCATCTTACTCATATTCACCTTTAAAAAAATAATTATGGCTACGATGTGGAAGAGAGCCTAATGGGAAGCCGCCAGCCAGAGAGAAGACTGTCCCAGACACCTACATAAGAAGTGGCAGCATGGGTGATCCAGAGCCATGAGGTCACTGGGACAAGCTGAGATGTGGGGGTCAAAGAGAATGAAGAGTTAAGGTGATTCTCGGGGGTCTGGATGTGGAACTGAACAGAGAGTGGTGCCCTTGGCTTATGATTAGACAGAATGATAATAAAGAAGTGTCGTGCACTCAATTTTGGCCTGAATGTGTAGTGTCTGAGAGATGTCCAGGTGGAAGTGTCAAGTGGATTTCTGTGATATAGACTGGTGAGTCAGTAACCAAATATTTTATGGAGAATCTGTTGGTGCCAAGTACCATGCTAGGGTCAGGAACACACAACTTATGAGTCCCCGTCTTCGTTGACATTCGTGTGTTTTATCTGACCCTACAGCAGTATGATACGATTGCCTTAGAATATCATATCACCTGCCTGGTGAATTTGGGAAGTGGTAGGGGGACATCCAATAAACATGAGAACAAATCAATAAGATAATTTTAGATGCTGGTATTTTGGAGAAGGTAAATTAGGACACTGTGGTTGACAGTGACCAAGGGCCCAAGGGTGGGAGCTAGTTGACCAGGTTCAGAGAAGGCCTCTGTGTCCCTCACCAGGGTCTGGAATTCAAATGAAAGATCAGGGCTAGAGACAGAGGTTTGGAATCATCCTGGTTGAGATGCTGGTTAAAGGACTGAACTGTTTCATTGGATTTAGGAACCAGTAGGCATGCTCTGTGGCATCTCAGATTCCCTGGAAGGTCCCTGCAGGCCTCTTCCCTGGGGCCCAACTCCAACAGCTTGGAGTGATGCGGGTGCAGCGGAGAGTGACCCTGTCCTGTGGGGTTAGCTCGTGAAGACTGGTAGTAGAACCCCTAATGCTGTGTTCTGGAGGCAGGTGGAAAATCAAAGCCAGTGAAGCTATCAGGGCATCAGTCCAAGGACTTGCAACACTGGGGCCTAAGACAGGGAGGAAAGGAAGTGTGAGAGGAGCGGATGGATGGCAGAGCAGACAGGTGGGAGGTTCCTGAAGCAACTCAACGATGCAGCAGGGGCCCGAGCGCTGACTTTCAGCCTGCACGCCTATCGCTGAGGATTTCGCTCCTTGACAGAATGTTTTGGAGAACAAGTCTTCTTTCAGGATGTCATCTGCCCAAAAGTTAGTATTCGAAGTGGAGAAAACAAGATCCAAAGTTACCTGGGCTGCCACAGTCAGCTTCTGGAGGCAGCGGGCAACCTCGGCTGTCTCCCCACACTAGAACGCTGTAACAAACGTGGTTTATTCTGGAAGCAGCCAGGCAGATGCTCAGTTGCCTTCTGATTTATACCATACATGTAAATCAAAGAATGTGACTGAAATATCTGTGTGTGTGTGTGTGTGTGCATGTGTGAGTGTGTTGATGTGTGTGTGTGTGGTGAGTGTGAACTGGAAATCAATAATCAACATGTGTCAACTCATTTTATTTTCTGTAACTTTTCTTTGACAAGCTGCCACTTTCTCACAGCAGCAGGAGAACTAAATTCAGTCCAACCTGGTAAAATCAGTGTAATCATTTTTTAGCCACTTCTGGTTTAAAACCTAGACTCTTTGGCAATATCCAGTCGAATCCAGTATTGTCATTACTGTGGACATTGTTCACAGTTGAAAGCCTTTCTCTCTCAGTTTGGCAGAGCTTAGCCCCAGATCAAATGGACTGTTTGCAGAGGGGTCTCTTCCCTGTTCTCTTCCTCCATGTGCTGATAGAGGTGAGAGGCTGGGTGGGCCCAGGAATGCCTCGGGGACAGTGCACCTTGGTGGTAATGAGGGGCCAGGCCCATGCCAATGGTGGTGAGAGCCTGGGTGGGCCCAGGAATGCTCCTATAACAGGGCACCTTGCTGGTGACAAGGGGCCAGGCCCATGCTGATGGAGATGATCGCCTGGGTGGCATCAGGAATGCCTCTGTAACTGGGCACCTTGCTGGTGACAAGAGGCCAGGCCCATGCTGATGGAGATGATTGCCTGGGTGGGCCCAGGAATGCCTCAAACCGGGCACCTTGCTGGTGACAAGGGCAGGTCCATGCTGACACCTCATCTGGCTCTGGCTACAGCTGTCCTCACCCTGTCAGCTCTCAGACTAGAGCTTCTACCCTTGTTCCTTTGGAGCTGAGTGGCACACTGTGGTCACACCACCCTGTCTTCTAGGATCTAGGCAAGGCTACACCCCTAGAGTGGGCCATCCACCCCCGTCTCTTCTGAAAGTGTCCCTCCCGGGGGTGTGGTAAGCTGGTTATGCCCCCATGGCCTTTGCTGGCCTCCTCCTCTCCTATGGGAAGCCATGCCTCCGTGGGAGACAGGTGGCCTTTCCCCACCACCATGCTCACTGTGTCCCTTTGTCTTCTCTACGTCCTATGTAGATACACACCCATAGAAGGTGCACACAGTAGGCCTGAGGTTTCCTTGTCTGCATCCGAAGCAATTTTTAAAAGCTCCACTGCTCTGGGATTTCCTAAACCTTAGATGTTAGAAATTTTCTAAGAAACTGCCACCTTCCAGACTGTCAGACCAGGAAGGAGACCAGGAAAGGGATCTGGGTCCAAGCCCCTGGCCCTTCCTTGATGGTCTTCTATCCTTCTCCCTCTCGGCATTGCAGGGGCCACGCTTCTTCGTGGCTGCTGGAAACTGCTGCGCCATCAGTGCATCCTCCCGGAAGTGTCCTTTGCTTCCCTTTCCCCTGGAGCCATAATAACTGAAGGACTTCGGGGCACATGGTTTGATAGCTTTCACAGTAGCCACACAGGTCAGCATAAACCGGATGCTGTATACATTTTCAGGTAGGACCCACCCAAATGCAAAGGGAAAATAACATAATTAAGTTTATTAAAAAATGACCCTTTGGAGGTGAAAATTTGCTAAATTGTTATTGACTTGACTTTTTAAAATTGTTTTTACCTTCATTTTTTAAAATGCATTTTAGAACCAGGTGTGGTGGCTCACACCTCTGCTCCCAGCTACTGAGGAGGCTGAGGCTCAAGGATCACTTGTGGCCCGGAGTAGAGACCAGCCTTAACAACATGGCAAGATCCCTGTCTTTAAAAAAAAAAAAAAAAAAATGCACTTTATTCAGTTATCTCAGTCACATTAGAGACTATCAGATCACAAATATTTAATAGAGTACTGTTATGTGCAAGGCAGTGTGACCCCAGCGTGCCCCTGTGAGATTTTTTCCTGACAGGTGGCCGGCCAGTTTACAAGCAGAATTTTCCTCTTAGGAGTCTTCACAGTTACATCAAAGCATATTCAGTCCAGTAATGTTTCCAGTCTTTGGAATCTTACCCTTAAATATGCACTCCTAACAAAAGAAAATCTATAAAGACCTACAATATACAATAGATGCATTAGACCCAAACATTTATAGTAGATGTACAATGTCCTTCTGTATTCTGTGGTGGAGGACGGACAGTGGAAAGTGTGAACTAGTTGTTCCTAAATGGCTGGAGAGAATGTTGCAGTTAGTGGAACAAAGTTCCTAGAGGAGCTGCATGAAATTCATGGCACGTACCCGGATGGTATTTCCTGGGAATGTTTTAGGATGTGTGTGAGATGGAAAGACTAATACTGGTGATAGCGGTTTCCAATGAGGGAGCACGCCATGAGTACTCAGCCAGGTGCCGGGTGAGTACTTCTTCATGCAGAACTGTTGATTTGCATCTTTTTTTTTTTTTTTTTTTTTTGAGATTGAGTCTCACTTTGTTGACAGGCTGGAACTCAGTGGCATGATCTCGGCTCACTGCAACCTCCACCTCCCTGGTTCAAGCAATTCTCCTGCCTCAGCCTCCTGAGTAGCTGGGACTACAGGCACCCGCCACCACGCCCAGCTTTTTTTTTTTTTTTTTTTTTTGTATTTTTAGTAGAGACAGGGTTTCACCATGTTGGCCAGATTGGTCTCGATCTCTTGACCTTGTGATCCGCCTGCCTTGGCCTCCCAAAGGGCTGGGATTACAGGCGTGAGCCACCGTGCCCGGCCGATTTGCATCTTATGTAGCAAATACTTCTAAAGAATCAGAGGTATCACTCATGATAATAAATCAACATGAATTCCGATGAGGCAGGATGTGTACAGGATAGTGAAGGATTTATGGATTTTATATTTGGGTTTAATGTCATCTAGGTACTTTTCGGGAGTTTGTAAAACTATGTTGAATTGGTATTTAAAGCAAATTCAGCTTTTATAACTTCACATCACCTGGGGCTCTTTGGGTTTCCTTCCAATTTTTCTGCTTTGCCACCTCCTCTTAACTTTTAATAACTGTTTTGGTTATATTATAGCATGCAATAAGTAATTTCCAAAGTCACATAAATAGCTAGAGAGTATCACATTATCTTCTCCATTAGAACCATATATCATGTTTTACTTCTTTATATCTATATAAATAAGTTATTTCTTAGTTTCTATATCAATATTATCTATTGTTTTAAAATAATAAGAACAAATAACTTACTATAAATATCAGTAATCCCTTATCCCTACACACTAGTATGTCTCAGAAACCTGGACTGTAGTTTAAGAATGTAATGATAAAACTAGAAAAATACTTAAAGCAACATAAACCCCTACGTGTGAATGCAAGGTGAAAATATTTTCTTATATAAATAGGATACAATAGTCTACTTGATAGACCTTCATTTATGAATGATAATTTAGTGATTATATCATATCCTTTTCCCCACAAGGGCTTTAAATTAATGGCATTCCAGGTACCTCATGAGGCTGATTTTTGCTGCCATACCTTGACTTGCATTTTCTCCTCACATTGATACATTAGTTCTGTCTATCACTACCGTGACTTTGATATAAGTAGCCCCGTCTTTAGATATACATGTGTAACAAAACACCATTTCCTGATGACGCTAATGCTGCCCCTGTTGCATGCTATGAGTGATTGAGATGCTTTTGGGCAGATGTCCACATTAAATTGAAGTGCTACACTATGAAACCTTACCAGTCGTTCAGATTGATTATGCCAAAAGATCAAGTTGACTCTAGGTAGGATAATAAGATGAGGGATGAAAACAATTTGTAAATTGGTTGGGGAAACTTGCAGAGTGTCATGAATTCTGTACTTAAGAAACATCAGAATGTTCAAATGCTCGGTGATGAATGTTTTTCTGTATAACACAGATGACCGTCGTATGGGTTTTATGAAATTCCTATTATATAATGGAGGAACACGTTACCTTTGATTTCCATGTGTGGGTCCCAGCTCAGGGCTCTTGGTAAGGGTGTGTGATTTATACAAGAAACAGTATATAGAGACATCTGAAATCTCTTTTGACAAGAAACTATTTGCAATGTTTAATTTAGAAATGAACTTTAAAAGGTATATCAGCTTATGGAATACTAAGGGTTTTCTCTGAGTCACTGAAAAGGCTGCCCTGTATGATGACTGTCTTCTGCAATCCTTAATAACCTGCCCACTCTTCCAGGATAGGGCTGTGGTTTGGGCTTGCTTATACTACTCACAGCCCCTGGAGAGATGAGAAGCACTTGGTAAGTGTCCATCAGATAAACCTAAAGATACCATAGTGAAAATGCCTAAGTGCTAAAGAATAGTATTTCTCAAGCTGTATTTTCCAGTGAGATTGCTTGGTCTTCTTGGTAAAATGCAGACCCTGTGCCCCCACCCTCAGGAACTTACTCAAGAGGAACGTACAGGTTGACAGCACCTGGCCCATACTTGAAGAAACCATATTAGAGACTTAAAGATATGGTGCTTGGTATTTGCTGGGACCAAGAAGAGTACAGATAATTAGTCATAGGAGAGAAAGAGACATCAAAGGGAATAAAGTGCTTTTGATTTACTTATTTTGACCCTGCTAATTGGAACCTAATTAGTAGATTCCAAACACAGACATTAAGTATCTACTTGCAGTGATAAATCTTAGATGTATATGTCTTAATTAAAGCCAAACCTCTCTTCTTAAAGATAAGCATTAGATTTCCCTGTGATAAGGCAGTCTTAATCCATTGCTTGTCTTAAATGGAATCTATTAGATAAAGCACTGATACATATGAACATTTAACAAAAGTGCATAATATTACCAGAGACACGAAAGAGATTATAATGTAATAAACGTATTATGTAACAATTTCGGGATGTTAAACAAATGCAAAATGTAGCACACCCTTGGAAATAACAAATAGCCATTATTAGAAAGAGCTCCTCTGAGGATATCATGAGAACTAAGGTAGCCAGGAAGGTGAGACGCACATGCTCCCTTCACTGTGCATTTAGTAAACATTCTCCAAGGCTGACTGTCTACACTCAAGGCCAGATACCATGCCAGGAGCCAGTGAATGCACAGCCACTGATGGACAAGGACTTCATAAGCTCCTAGGTCTCCTGGATATGAGATTTGCCGAAATTCCTCCTTGGTCGTATTACAAAATTGAAAGGCCGAGTACCAAAAGAGGTTAAGTAAAGTGATGTGGATGTTTACAGAATAAATGAATCTCTCTCGGTCTCTATTTCTCTCTGCCTCTCTCTCCCTGTCTCTGTTTGTCTTAATCTGTTTCTCTCTGTCTCTCTCTCTCTTATCTCTCTGTCTCTCTCTTCTCTCTCTCTCTCTCTCTCTCTCTCTCTCTCTCTCAATCTCTCTCCTTGCAGATGTCACTTACAATTTCTGGTGACACGAGTTTGTTTGTACATATGTTGGTTGTAGTGCTGGGGAGGAGAGAAAGACAAACCGTATAAAACACATAGAAATACCACGCTAAGACATTCAGGCACTAAATACATCAATATACCTTAAATTATAAATGTCTGGAAAGAGAATTCCTTCTCATAACAAAGCACCTTATCTTCAGGGTCTGGCATCTAAGTACCTTAATTCTCTCTCCCTGTGCAAACTCATAAAGAAAAGTGAGTAAAAAACTATACCACAGCTTAGTGACATAAACAAATATTTCATTATGCTCATGGACTCTGTGGGTCAGGCATCTAAGCAGAACATAGGAGCTGGATTGCCTCTGTTTCAAAATTACTGGGTTATCATCTGGAAAGACCTGTATGTTGAGATAACTTGACCTCTGGGGACTGGTATGATCTGGGCATCATCACAGTAGATGTTGGCTGTCTTCTGAGGCCTCAGCTGAGACTCTGGGCTGGTGCACCTGCAGCGGCCCCTCCATGTGGCTTGGGCTTCCTCACAACATGGTGGCTGAGTTCCAAGATGGGTCCTGTCAAGGAAACAAGAGGAAACAAGGTGGAAGTGCATGACCTTAGCCTTTAAAGCCTCAAAGTGGCTTGACCTTATGACATGTTTATGACCTTAGCCTTAAAAGCCACATAGTGTCACTGTACCCTGTTGGTTGAGACACTCACAGTGTTCTGCCTGAGCTTGGGGAAAGACAACATTGTCCTTACCACTCAGTGGCGGAGTATCAACCTGACATTGTGAGAAGAACATTTGAATGATAAATATGTGGCAGCCATCTTTGCAAGATACAGTTGGCCATATTTTGGGTCTGGCATTTTAGTCATTTAATTCATTCCTTCTGATTACAAGTCTTAAAATATATTACTTCAGAAGGTGAGAAATAAAAGCACAAAAGTCTCTGATGTCCTTTTTGTAGGAAATAAGTCCATGAAATGTGTCTGTAAACCATTCTGAACCTGGTTTATATACGCAGCTTAAGAAGTATGTCCCAAATGCTTGTTGGCCATTGGGTAAAGTCAAACACATACTTCTTTTATTTTATATACAGTCATGTTGCAAACAGAGAAGCAATCAACACCATAAATCACTCATCATTTTCTTTAACCCAGAGATGCACACTTACTTTTTCAAGTACTGCTTCACTGCTGCATCATGACAATAATGAGTTGAATGGCCCTGGTTCTCAGCACAGGTGCACTCAGCCCCTAAGGTAAGCAAGAGGCCAGGAGTGTGCATTGTGAATGGCACTCACTATAAGGAGACCATATAAGAGATGGGGTCAGTCATGTATATGTACTGATGTGAGTCAGCCGGACCTCTTTTATGTTCCTCCGATTTTGAGAAGGGTTGTCTCAGTGTCTTTTCAATACCTTCTCTGATTAGAACTGATTTCAGCCCATTTGACAAAGGTAGCAATGCTTTGTGAGGATACTATGTTATAATTAAACTAATAATTATAGGTGGTGTATTTAGCTACTTGCAAATTCACATATGGCTAATATAGTTTTAAGGATCCCTGAAGAAGGTAGTATATGTGACTAAGGTCTTGCAGAAAGAGTAAAGTAGAACATTTAATTTCTGAATTAATTGCTTTATTCCTAGGAGACATTGCCCTTGATAACTTTGTGTACTCTGGAGGATTTTCCAAGTTCATGGTTGGCTCTATGGCTGTGTTTTTGGCTCTAGGACATTGTGACATTCTGTGAAATGTGTTCTAGACTGAGCTTGAATGCTTAAGTTTAGTACAAAGAATTATGCTTTTGATCTACCGCAGACACCTGGACCTAAGCTTGAAATGCAAACAATAGGTTTTCTGCAATGAATTACAAAGGCAAACAGAAGCCATCCCTATCCAGAGAATGAACTACACCTCACACTTAAAACAGAAAACTGGGGAGGAGGTGATTTACTATGGCTACTCTTAATAGTGAAGGCAGAATAACACTGTTTAATTTAATGATAATCCACATTGGCAATTAAGAACCATAGGGCTGGCTCCAAGAACAGTTGCAGGAAAGTCCACAGACTATCCCTGGCCCCTGTAAAGATGAGCTTAGGTGTTTGTTCTCTTTCCTAGAGTTTCATTAAACTCTGATGGACACGCATCCTTGCCCCAGAACTATTGATGGCGTATATACTGGGATAATGGGCAGAAGGGATATACACTCAGTAAGACCTCCCTTGTGGATCAAAGCTTTGTCTACATACTACTGAGCTGTTGACTTTGAGGCTTTTATTACACTTTCAGAATATGACAATGCATTTCTATACAATCCATGTCTGTGTGAGTTTAAAAAAATAATAAGGCTAAACTACAATTACTTTTGGCCACTGTCCTTGGGCATCTCAAGGCTATCAGATCTTTTACTGGAGAAGCAAGCTTGTTTTGTCTTCATCTGAATAATCCCCGGCTGGAAGAGAGCCAAAAGACCAGATTTCAGCATTTCTACCCATTCTGTGCATCATACACCGGTAATAAAAGCCCAAGTAAACAAAGAGATGAAATAGCAATGCTATAGCAATAAAGCCAATTCTATTGATTTTATTCCAGCAAATCTCATACCATACTAAATTTCTTAGAAGCACGAAAATATCTAGGCCTTTATTGCTCGATTTAACTAGGCTGTTTGCATGCTCTTATTTTGTTTTAATAAATTATCTGAAAGGATTAAAATTAAAACATGATTCTTTTCCTAATGCTAAAAGCCTTTCTGTGACACAATATGTTTAACACTGAAGAAACTCAATAAAATAAAATTATATCCCAGGGTAGAAAGATTTAGAACATTAGCAAACTTCTTCATTTAGATGGCTAATATGTTTTTCTCAATGGGATTTTGAGCATGCTTATATCAGCACAGCCCAAATCTGAAAACTCTTCCTATTTCTATTGAAAAAAAAAAAATGTTGACAAGGAATATACTCTCTAAGTGTGGGCTCATACCCAGTTGTACTTTTAAACACAGGCAGTTTGTGCTGGCAGCAGGATTTAATTGACTGAGTCGTGGTGTTGGCTCCACTTGTCATTTCTGCTCACTATGCTCTGTTTTTAAGTATTCATTGACTTCACACACTCTGCACAATGGCTGATCAGAGACCTCAGCCTTGACTGAAGAAGCCACTGCAGGATGAGCAGGGGCAGAGACCCACGCCTGTCAATGAGATGCTATTAACCAGTTTTTACTCTGCCCTTGTGGTCATGCCCTATCAGATCCTCTCTTATTTTGTATGTTCTGCATACTGTTTAGAAGATAACAGTTGGAAAAAATATTTTAAAAGGCTCTGAATGGAAATCCTTATAGGTAAGGATGTACGTCTCTTGGGGGGGTTAGGTGAATCACTCTGGGTTACACAGCTGGTTGGGGATAGGTCTAGGACAGCTTCCACAACCGGACTGTTACTATTAATACAATTTCCCCTGCACCATATTACATTATGAGCACAATTTCCTTCAGAGAGAAAAATATCAACGTTCAATGTCTCATATTTCTACTTGATTGCCACTGATCTTATTGTAGTTCACAGCCAATAGGAAATTATGTATTTTATCAAAAATAAATTTGAAACAGATAAATGTACTTTCTTTCCTACAGGGGCCAAACAAATTTAGTATGAATTTTATTTTATAAAAGTGACCAGGATTCTAGAACAGCAATGGAACCATCAGTATAAATTGTAAGGGACCAGAACTAAAAGAGTCTGAAGATTCTAAACTCAAGATCCTAATCCTGTTTGACGTTGTTGCATTCAACTCCCAGGGTCCAACTGTGCTTAACCAATAGGGGCTATTTGTAAACGCATCCGTGGCTTAGGAGGCTGCATAAAACACCACCCATCCATACAATGAGCCCTGTCAGTGATGCTTCACCTCCTCTGCCACTCATGCACACACAGCGACCACTGTCTCTGATACTTCACCTCCCCCACCACCCATGCACACAGGGCAACCACTGTCACTGATACTCCACCTCCTCCACCAGCCATGCACACGAGGTGACCCCTGTCACTGATACTCCACCTCCTCCACCACCCATGCACACAAGGCAACCCCTGTCACTGATACTCCACCTCCCCTGCCACCCATGCACACACGGCGACCACTGTCACTGATACTCCACCTCCTCCGCCACCCATGCACTCGCGGCGACCCCTGTCACTGATACTCCACCTCCTCCGCCACCCATGCACACACGGCGACCACTGTCACTGATACTCCACCTCCTCTGCCACCCATGCACTCAAGGCGAACCCTATCACTGATACTCCACCTCTGCCACCCATGCACACGCGGCGACCCCTGTCACTGATACTCCACCTCCTCCGCCACCCATGCACACGCGGCGACCCCTGTTACTGATACTTCACCTCCTCTGCCACCCATGCACACACGGCGACCACTGTCACTGATACTCCACGTCCTCCGCCACCCATGCACACACGGCGACCCCTGTCACTGATACTCCACCTCCTCCGCCACCCATGCACACGCGGTGACCCCTGTTACTGATACTTCACCTCCTCTGCCACCCATGCACTCACGGCGACCACTGTCACTGATACTGCACGTCCTCCGCCACCCATGCACACACGGCAACCCCTGTCACTGATACTTCACCTCCTCTGCCACCCATGCACTTACGGCGACCCCTGTCACTGATACTCCACCTCCCCCGCCACCCATGCACTCACGGCGACCCCTGTCACTGATACTCCACCTCCTCCGCCACCCATGCACTCACGGCGACCACTGTCACTGATACTCCACCTCCTCCGCCACCCATGCACTCAAGGCGACCACTGTCACTGATACTCCACCTCCTCCGCCACCCATGCACACACAATGACCACTGTCACTGATACTCCACCTCCTCCGCCACCCATGCACACACAATGACCACTGTCACTGATACTCCACCTCCTCCACCACCCATGCACTCACGGCGACCACTGTCACTGATACTCCACCTCCTCCGCCACCCATGCACACAGGGCGACCCCTGTCACTGATACTCCACCTCCTCCACCACCCATGCACACGCGGCGACCCCTGTCACTGATACTCCACCTCCTCCACCACCTGCACCGGCATGGCTGAGACAGCGCCCTTTTCTAACTTATTTCCCTTTTCAAGACTGTTCCTACTGGACATATTGGCATGATTTCATCTGTATAATGACTTTGAAGAGGGCACAGTGCCATTCGTCTGCCCTCAAACCCCATGTCCATGCAATACAAAGTGATGGACACTTTACTGTGATTTCATTGATGAATTAAGGGAAGTTTTAATTAGGCAACATTGCCAAATGTACATATAAATAGGACATTAACATCCGTCCAACGTAATATAAATTGAATGAAACTACAAAATAGTTGAATGGGAATAAAACCAAATCAGTCAAACTGCTTTATAGGATTATGCTCTATAAAAATTTTTAATAAGAATTTTCATTTTATAAACTTTTAAGTTGAATGTTTTGAAATGATTGCTATAATGACTACAGTGATTTTCAGGAATTTGGAAATGCAGTAATGTTGTCATTTATCCCAATGATTAAATGAGACCAGTAATTCGAACTGAATTCCATGAGTTTGCCTGAACATACCTTTGTCAAGTGCGTTTCAGATCATGGTTGACAAGTTGAATGGTATCTGTGGTTTAACTTAAGCATCTACATCCCCAAATATCGGTTAGTATGTTTCAGTAATTCATTACCTTTTTTTCTTTTTTTTCTTTTTTTTTTTTTTTTTTTTGCTATTTATTGAGGAAATTAGTGCTGAGATTATTCCGTAAGATTTTAAAGCATCATCAATTATATAGTTTGCACATTTATAGTAGAAAGTAAAGTCAGAATACCTGGGTTTTAGTCACTGTTCTGCCAAATATTAACCATCTAATATTGGACCATTTGCTTCCCACCTTGAATGTTTTTTCCTTATCGATATGATGTCACAGAAACAAAATCTAACCAATTCTACTCACTCATGGGTTGGCTATAAGGATAAATGAGATGCAGGTTGGCAAGGACAGATTCTAGGTCTTACCCCTACTTCTGCTTCCCGTCTGGTTTTATTAGTCAGGATGATATCCATTGTAATAGAATCCAACTAAAGTTAGCTTTAACAAAAAACAGAATTATTTGTGCACCTGAGTCATTTTGGGCAGCCCCGGCTGTTGGCCTGCCTGGGTCTATGTCCTCAAATGATGTCCTCAAGCTGTCTGTCTTCCCTTACTCGGCTCTCATGCCATGTTTACTGCTCTCAAATAGACTCTCTCCCCAGGTGGTAGCGGAGATGAGCACAGGTAGTTCCCCATCTATATTCTCCCAGCTTAGCCAAAACCATATGTCCAAGCCAACAGACGCCATGAAGACATGAGAGATCAGAATGGCAGCGCCTAGGTCAGGCACCCAGGAGATGGAGGCAAGGGTGGACCTGGGAGATGAGGCAAGCCCACTTGAATCAAATGAACTAAGGGCAGGGAAAGATGTCACTGCCGGAAGACATGCCAGGCAGGTGAAATCCGTGCATCTACCACCTCTTCAGGGAGGACAGACAGAATCCAAATGCACCTTATTTCCATTTATAAACCTTCAAAGACTACCCTTAACTAATATGCAACTCTCTCACGTGCAATAACAGCAAGATGAGTAGTATCTTTCAAAACAGACATGCATTTCCTAGCGTGATCCAGATACCATTTTTATGGATTATCAATCTGTAGATAAATGCCCTAACCTGAGTGAAGCCCTGACTTTGCACACAACAATCCGGTTAGTTTGGGTCAGGGAATTTGGGTTTTACAAATTTTAAGCCTCCTAATTACCTGACTCCAAGCATCCCTCATTGCTCACAGCCAAGAGTTAGAACCCCTCTCAAAAAGGCTATGCTTTTTCCCTCTTGAGATTGGAGGTGAGCCACCTTGGAGGAAAGATTCTCCTTCCTACGGGACCCTACCGGTTGTCACAAGAAGCAGCTACTGAAGTTAATAGTTTTGCACCTTCTCCTCTGGTATGGATGAACCGTGCCCCCTCCAAGATATCTTAAGACAGGCTAAGAAAAATTCACATATCAAACTGGCATATAACAGACATTCAATCAATGCTAATTAAAAAAAATAATACTGGAGAAAGTACTTTATGCCATGGAAGTAATTTTGTAGATGTCGTTGTTATTATTATTCCTAATATGAAAGGTTTTTTTGTAAATTTTTTTACTAGTTTTAATAGTAAAAAGCGGGTCAGGAGAGAGATTAATGAGAATGGATGGTATAAAACTCAAGATTCACATAATTTTGAGATGACACTGATGTCCCTCTCTATGTAATGCATTAGCCAAATTTAAGAACTGAATCAGTTCTTAATTATCTCTTAAATTAAGAGATAATTGTATGACATGTTTGGAATACCTAAATAAAGTAGATTACAATATGCACTTTTTAATATCTGTTCACTGGCCTACGTTTAAATGAATTTAACTGTTTGGCTAAAGATGTCTATTTAGAATATATTATTTTTCCAAGAGTAAACACTATTGAATTTGAGTTATCTAAATTTAATAGCATAAAAAATGTTCTCCTAGCCACGTATACAGAAGAGGCTCACAAGTTAACCAACATCCTTCCGTTCCTCTGAAATATATCCCTACTGATGTCCATGGCATGCTAAATATTTGAGACTAGAGGTCTTCAGTGTTTCTGCTCCCTCCGGTTTAATTGTGTGTTTTAACAAGTCAGTTGTGTTCCTTTGCAGACCTTTTTTTGCTAGTTGTGCTTAATATGGAATTTCTTAATTTAATTAAATCAAGTAGGCCAGGGAACCATCAATGAAAAAAGAAGTGTTTCTACAAAAACCTAAGTTGAGGGATTTGCAAAGATTTAATAAAGCAGGTTTATTAGAAAACTATTGTTGAGCTATTTGCATGCAGAATTACTACAAAAATGAAAGGAAAGAATCTAAAACTCAAAACCAATTCTGACTTCAGATTGCATTGTTCCTGTCCTTATGTCCTAGTTTTATTTTAAAGAAATTGGAACCAGAAACTAGAAAAGCTGATTAAAAAGAATGATGACTGGACACCCCAAGAAGTGGATCTATGCTTTAAAAAATAAAACAGGTTTTGATCTTCCATTAAAATATTGCTGTATAAGTGTATATTTAAATGTTGTTAAAAATAATGAAACATGCACCAATTTTCTGATTAACCTACCACATTTACATCATAGTAGGGAGTTCCTTCTATCCTTGACTCTGCCTCTCTTCTCACCTGAAATTCTTATTTTGGCTTTTTTTTTTTTCCAACTTCCCCCAATTCCTCCACTGACTTTTTTGTTGTTGTTGTTGTTGTTGTTGTTGTTGTTGTTTTTAAAATTTTTATGGGTACGTAGTACATGTATACCTCCACTGACTTCTCAGACCTCTCCTTTTTACACCTGACACCTTATTTTTTGTCTTTTTTTAAAAAGTGAGTGACTAGTAACTCAGCTGAGACTCCTTAGATCTTCCTTTTGATTTCCAGAATGAAAGAGGATATTGTGTTCTTGTACACATCAGAAATTCTCTATTACATTCCATAAACATCACAATGATTCTAGAAAGATACAAATTTTTTATTAAAATAAACAAACAATGCGATCATTTTTCTGTCACATACCAAAGAAATGCAATAAGCAAGGCATCAAATATCTGTATCTAATTTACATTTGTATTAACTCAAGTTAAAGATATACTTTATCATGAAAACTCTAAATCTGTTTTTTAATTTGATGACTTTATATTCCATATTGATTACATTTATGCACAAAACTAATTCCCTGATAGATGGAAATACTAAACCAAAAGGAACAGACAGCTAAATGACTTCCAGGTAGGTTTTCAAATCAGCTTGGAAAGACTTTTTTTTATTATTTTAAATAAGACAAACCCTTTTCTTTCTAATCCATTTCATGAGATAATTTAATCTACAGTAGTTGGCGGAAAATCCTTATTATTTTGTGGCAGCCAGACATTCATAAATTAAACTTCTTTCTTAGAGAATTGCTTCCCCACACTGGAGGGGAAAAGAAGTATGTAAACTCTTTACACCAACAGAAACTTCAGCATTGTTGGGAAATGTCTGGTAATGAGCTTGGTTCGTTAGTAGGTGCAGACACCTGCCTTGTAATATTGTCTGCAAGGGAATTTGCAGGAATGGTACTACCCAGCCCATCAGGATGGCATATGGCACAGGAACTTTAAGCGCCACAGGGCACTTTGCCTTTGTTATACTCCTTTCTGCCTGGGGCTGTGAAAGTATTCTGAATATATTGCAAAATATCAGATGAAGAGTTTGAGTGGCTGCTTAAAAGGGTCCTCATCCTGTACTGCCCGATGGGTTCTCCTTGCCCATTGCCTAGACAGAGCCGATTTATCAAGACTGGGGAATCGCAATAGAGAAAGAGTTTAATTCACACGGAGCTGGCTGTACGGGAGACCGGAGTTTTATTATTACTCTATCAGTCTCCCAGAAAACTCGGGGATGGGACTTTTAAGGATAATTTGGTGGGTAAGGAGTTGGAAAGTGGGGAGTGCTGATTGGTTAGGTTAGAAACAAAATCACAGGGAGAAATGAAATCAAAGCTGCCCTCTTGTGTTGAGTCAGTTTCTGACCAGATGAGCCAGTTTATCCATCTGGGTGGTCCCCACTGATCCAATGAACGCAGGGTCAGCAAAATCTCTCAAGCACTGATTTTAGGTTTTACAATAGTGATGTTATACCCAGGAGCAATTTCAGAAGGTTGAGAATTTTGCAGCCTCCAGCTGCATGACTCCTAAACCATCATTTCTAATCTTGTAGCTAATTTATTAGTCCTGCAAAAGCAGTCTAGTCCCTAGGCAGGAAACAGGGTTTGTTTTGGAAAAGGACTGTTACTGTCTTTGTTTCAAATTTGTATTATCAACTAAGTTTCTCCCAAAGTCAGTTTGTCCTATGACCAGGAATGAACAAGGACAGCTTGCAGATGAGAAGGAAGATGGAGTTGGTTTGGTCAGATCTCTTTCACTATGATAATTTTCTCAGTTATACTTTCGCAAAGGTGGCTTTAATCCTGCAGGGAGCCGGCTTTTCAGCCTTCTCGCTGAGCACAGGGCTTCGAAAAATCACTGGACATACCCTTCCTATAAAGTTAATTTATTCAGCATAGCACCCTTTAAACTTTATTTCCATCCCTCAGAAATATAATTGTTAGCTTTTTTTCTCCAGTTGATCACGCTAACCTGAGAAAACTGTGTAAAATACAGCAACTCTGTGTTAGTTCTGGGGAGGATGTGGCTGTTGCTGTTGGTTCCACCAGCCTGAATAGTTTCCCTTCCCTTGGTGTCTTTCTTTTCCTGAAAGAAACCTCGGTGGTAAAGGCCATGGCTGAGTCTGTCAACTCAAGCCTGGTAAAAAAATATGAAGTCGACCATTGCTGCCAGAGTCCCAGTGGGCTATACTCCCTCTTTATCCTCAAACTGAAAAGGTAACCTATTACGTGGGCCAACATTTTGTATCCCATATCTCGTCTCTTGTTTCGTACCAGTTGAGACTGATTGGCACTAATAATCACATCTGTCTGTGTGACATAGCTAAGCATAAGTAGCTGCTCAGATGCCCGTATGTGCCCCAAGACTACCCCAGTGAGTGCCTTTCCAGAGCACATAAAACTAAAATGCTTCATAAAGTTCTGGAATTTTCGCTTTATCCATGTATGTTTTAGAAGCTAATGGAAAGCAAGTTTTTAAGATGTAGAATGGCTTCTTTCATTATGTGAAACGAGTCTCGCTGATTTTAGGAGTAAAACTACTACAACCAGAAAAATGAGGGTGGAAGAGAACAAAAAGTATTTTCATATGAATGAGGAAAGTGAGGCTTTTGCATAATTTTAATGGAAAAAGGATTAAGTGGTTGGAAATAAACAAAAAGTACAAAAGAAGAATAAAATACATACAGCACTGGTTAGCCTAAGCACACAACCACTGCAGTCCCCAGGAGACATTAAAAGAGCTCTGGTTCTCTAAGGACTGAGGTCCCCTGGGGACTTGCCAACAGTTTTGAATGAAATCTCTCTGGAGCCCCTAATCATATGGGAAAGAATTTTACTAGAAGCAGCCTCATGGTTTTCTGAGTAGCACAGTCAGCAGTCCCCCGCAGAGCAGAATTTGATGGGGTGGTAGGCATTGCACCTTGTGCAAAAATATCAACTGCTTTGTGTTACAGGATGAGGGAATCCAATAAATAGCCCCTCCTGCTCGCCTGAGTTCTGAACCAACTGAGACAGAGTTGATTGTGACTAAAAAGACTAATAATGGAGAATGTGGCAAAGATACACAAAGGATTGGCCGAGGCTGAATCTCACTCTAATCCTGTGCAGGGCAGACACCTGAGGCCTCCCTTTCCATGGGGCTGGGTGGGGGCTGACTCTGTCTCTAGCAAACATATTTCCTGGAGGTGCAGTCCAGGCAGTGTACAGTGCAGGCAAACAGGGCTGAGGAGGCGGGAGGGCCAGGGCTGAGCATTATAGCCAGGCTCAGCTCCCAAATTTCAAACACTCCTTTTTCCTTTCCTAGGGAAGAGGGAGTGAGGAGTACAGGTGAGGCAAGGAGTGGTTCTGCTACCAAGTGACCCTCCATGAGGAAGGGTGAAGCCAGAAAACAGAGTGTGCTGACGTTGCACTAAGACTTGCTTTTCAAGATGTGAATGTACTTGATCCTGTATGGTCATTTGACTTGATCCCCAATGGTCATTTGACTGCAGCATAGTCTACAAGAAGTTCTGTACTTGGAGACTAGGTGTATTCGTCTGTTCTCACACTGCTAATAAAGTCGTACCTGAGACTGGCTAATTTAAAAAGGAAAGAGTTTTAATTGACTCAAAGTTCTGCAGGGCTGGGGAGGCCGCAGGAAACTCACACTCATGGCGGAAGGGAAAGCAAACACATCCTTCTTCACATGGTGGCCACAAGGAGAAGTGCCGAGCAAAAGGGGGAAGAGCCCCTTATAAAACCATCAGATTGGCTGGGCATGGTGGTTCACGCCTGTAATCCCAGCACTTTGGGAGGCTGGGGCAGGCAGATTACCTGAGGTCAGGAGTTCGAGACCAGCCTGGCCAACATGGTGAAACCCTGTCTCTACTAAAAATACAAAAGTTAGCTGGGCGTGGTGGCACATGCCTGTAATCCCAGCTACTCAAGAGGCTGAGGCAGGAGAATTGCTTGAGCCTGGGAGGCAGAGGTTGCAGTGAGCCAAGATCATGCCACTGTACTCCAGCCTGGCCAAAAAAGCAACACTCTGTCTAAAAAAAAAAAGAAAAGAAAAAAGAAAAATCAGATCTCGTGAGAACTCACTCACTATTACGAAAATAGCATGAGGGTAACTGCCTCCGTGGTTAAATTACCTCCCACCAGGTTCCTCCCACAACACATGGGGATTGTGGGAACTATAATTCAAGATGAGATTTGAGTGGGGACACAGCGAAACCATATTACTAGGGATTTCTAGTCCCAGCTATAGGACTTCCTGGCATGTGGCCTCTGCCAAGTCATTCTCTGAGCCTCTGTCTCATTTGTAAATCAGGGATAAATAATGCCTTCCTAGATGGATAAGATTGTTTAAGAAAATCAGCAGTGTGGCCCGGCACGGTGGCTCACATCTGTAATGCTAGCACTTTGGGAGGCCGATGCAGGAAGATTGCCCGGGGTAAGGAGTTCGAGACCACCCTGGGCAACATGATGAAACCCCATCTCTACTGAAACACAAAAAAATGTAGCCTGGCATGGTGGCATGTGCCTGTAGTCCCAGCTACTCAGGAGGCCGAGGCATAAGAATGGCTTGAACCCTGTAGGTGGAGGTTGTAGTGAGCTGAGATCGTGCCACTGCACTCCAGCCTGGGCGACAGAGCAAGACTCAGTCTCCAAAAAATGTGTGTGTGTGTGTGTATATATATATATACAAAGATAAGGTTTTGTGGTTATTATCTGTGATGTGGTAGGCATTGTTTGCCCTTGGACTGAAAGAGAATACCTTGGCCCAATAAGGGGATAGAAAAATAAAAGCAAGCACAAAAGAAAAAAGTTTAAAGTATGGAAAGCCAACTCTACCTCTAGCTATTTTGACAGGAAACCTGGAATCAAGTCCTTTGCCCTAGTCACACTTGGGATCAGTCACCTTGAATTGGGCCACCTCCCCTCTGGGACCACACCCAGATTTTGCCTCTAGGTCAACAGCTATTTGCTCTCAAATAAGGGAAGTAGAAAAACTGTGTCCTAAACAGAACTGGGGCCAATAGAAAGAACTTAACTTTTTACAAACCTGTAAATTTTTTTTTTTAAGGACAAAAGGCAAATTAGTCCATTTTTCAGTTTCATCCCAAGATAAGCTCTACTACCTAAAGAGGCGCTTTTAAGCAGTTCTTTAGAATTGACAACAGGCCTGGGAATGCAGAGGAGAAAAGGCTACCTTGTTCTGTAGAAACACGAAAGACAGGTCATGCTGCAGTCTCCAAGGGGGCAGTAAGCTGGGCTTTGTTCTTTTATTCTAGGTAAGAAGTTAGAGGCCCAGAGACATTAAATTGTGTAGATATTTTCATTACTTTTTCTTTCCCTCCTTTTTTTTTTTTTCCTGCCACAGGAATAAAAAGTTTTTCTTCTTACACGATTTTGTTCTTGACAGTTTAATCAGAGAAAATGTATGGCAGCCATGCGACATTTATTTATGGTAATGAAATGGATTCCCATGATGTAACCTCCTTGCCTGCCAGGCGTTAATGGGCTCCCAAGTCACACCTAGTACATTTAAGTGGCGGTGCAGAAGCATGGTGTCACCAAGGTGAAGGGACCCTCAGAAACATTCGCTACATGCATGAATACCTTAGAAAAACCACAGATCCTCAGTAGACACACTTCCAATTTCAGCATGATTTAGCAGTTTATAAAAGCATCTTACCTCTTCCACCAACAGAGGTTTACTTTAAGCTTCATTTCAAGCCTTTTATAGGTCATGCTCCATCAGCCTCTCAGCGCTGCAGTGGCTGATAAATTCTGATGAGGCATTTTATGTGATGGCATGACACTTTTGGTAACAGGAGTTCTTTTTCTGCAAAACTTCATCTAAAATGAACATGAACGGACATGAGCGCTCAGACAGTTCTCCAGTGTGCTTACGGCTGTTGACGTACGGCCCGTCATCCCTCCTCCTGCCTTTCTGTGTGTCGGATTGAAGCTCTGAAACAGCCTGTAAACATCCCGTGTGGACCGCAGGCTTTTATGCCTGTGTTTCTGTTGGGCCTCCTGTTTAATCTCGACTTTGTATTTTTTTTTTTTTTGTATGTACATAGAGACAGGGTCTGGCTATGTTTCCCTGGCTGGTTTTGAACTCCTGCCTCAAGCGATCGTCCCGCCTCAGCCTCCCACCGTGGCTTTGTGTGTTTGCTCTTTGGCATTTCCATCCTTCCCATGGGCACTCCAAAGCAGGGGCAAGTGGCTCTTTCATTGCAAATATTTAAGTCAGGGGAACTCTGTATCAAATGGGCACTCCCACGTGTGCACTGAGGACCACGCTCCCTGCTTTCACTCACAGCAGCCCCCATGCCATGACTGTTCACCAGCAGCTGCAGCAGCAGCCCGAAGGACAGGGGATTCCATCCACAGAGGTCCGGCCCAGTGTCTTCAGAATGGACAGCCCCCTTGTGAGAGGTGACAGGGAGAGCCTTGCCCACTCCTCCTGCCCACTGACACCTGCCAGCCCCTTCTCGCAGCCTCCTGCCCACAAATCAGGGCTGGGCGACAAAGATGCACATCCTGCACAGAGCTGCGGATAGAGCAGGGACAGTGGACATGCGGCTGCCCCAGGCTGTCCTGTGCTGACATAGTGAGTGCTGTCATGTGCCCAGCACATCGCATCCCCAGCACAGCACCTCCTCAGGGTGGCCTTGTCTCTAGCTCTGCAGCCGTCAGCACAATGGCCCGCCCATAGTGCCTGGGAGCACTCAAGATGGGAGACTCATGTTTTAGGGACACCAGGATGGAGACGACTAAAGGAGGTTGCAGGGTGCCAGGGCTGAGGACACAGCCCTGGGGCGTGTGTGGATGAAAGGGCACCTGTCTTCACATTCAGCCCTGGGTGGGCTCTTGCAAGCACTTCCCCTCCTGCAAAAATTTGATGAAATATCAAAAAGGCATGGACATGTTTACTTTATTTTTAATTAGAGCTCTTTCAGGATTGTCCAGGGAAGTGCGTTCGTTACTTAAAGTTTTGAGATTTCCTTGATCATTAATCCCCCACCAATTCAACAGCCCCCAAGCTCTTCACCTACCTGGAACTTTGGAGCTCTCCACTTTTCACCGAGCCTCTGCCTCTGCAGCTGTCAGCCTCCTTCAGGCGGGCCCCTCCTCCAGGAAAAAAAAAGCAGGAAAATAAAACCAAATGAAGATAGCTTTGCATAAAACCTGGGATTCTTTCAATGCAGTACATTTGATGATGCTCAAATAGAGTTGTACAGCAAATTATTGACAAATGCCTACACACCAATGTCCTTGTAATAGAGATTGCCTCTCGCATGAATGGGGGCTGAGGAAGGCACCTGAGAGAGGATTTGGGTTTATTAGGATTTGTTGTAATCAGACTAACAAAGCATTTTCACTGTGGGCCATCTGTCAGCACATGTAAATAGGCTCATTTTATAAGACCAGATGTTCTAACAGTATTCATTTGAACAGAAATCTACCTGTTCTTTGATTATAGTCAGTTATGGAGAGAAGCGATTCTACTATATTCCAAAATGATTTATCTTTGGCTTTTAAATTTTTCTGGTTGATGTTTTTTGTTTGTTTGCACCTTATTTACAGCATACAGAGAAAAAGAGATCTGGATTAGAAACCAGAAATCTACTCTCTTTTTTCTACTTCACCACTAAGGAATTTGGGGTTTGGTAAATTATCAACTATCACTGGCCATGGTGTCTCCAATAAGGAGGTCAGACAAAATTATTCCCAAGGATTCTGCTAGCTCCTAAGTCCCCCGTTTTAATTACGGCCCTAAGGAAGGAGCATCGGCCTCACCGTCTGCCCGCTTCAGCATCACTCTCCGGGTCTCAGGTTCTTCGGGGCAAGAACAGGGATGCTATGCACAACCCACAGCTTGCTCTAGGGAGAAGACATAGAGAAGTTCCGAGGATAACGCCAGCCACTCAGCAGATCCTTAACTCTTCTCTTCCTTTCTCTCAATTGTGAAACAGTATTTTAAAAGGGAAAGTACTCACATTAGTTGATTGGTTTGACTTTTTTGAGTTCTTATGACCTGCTTGAAGCATACTAATAAGGAGGGCAGCCTATGATGAACAAATTCGAAATTGATGAGGCCCAAGACAGAGCATCGCCAGGTAAATTCCACGGCTCTTCTCCTCCGGGAAGACCAGCCCCAAAGGATGGCGAGCCCGCCTCAGCTTCTTCCATCCTTCTGTCCAGATGATCCCCAGCTCTCCCTGAGTCCTCGTGCCTGTTCTTGGGGTGAGTTGAGTAGAAATTAAGAGTGCTATTGACCAATTAGGCTTTGGAAATACCCTAGTGCTTACTAGCTGTGTGACCTGTGGCAAGTTGCTTAACTTTTCTAAGAACGCACTTGTCTGTAAGATGGGGATACTTGGGATTAAATGAGTTGCTGCAGGTCAGTGCTGAACCCATTCCACTGTATACAGGAAGCTCGGAGCACCGTCTGGCTATGGAAAGGTCCCACTCAGCCTGAGAAGGCCCTCCCACTGCCCTGCTGCAGGCCTTCACGGGGACTGAGCCCATTTGCGGGGAAGCTCACCAGGAGTGTCTGCTGTTCTTTTTATTCAGCTCACCCAGATCTTGTGGTTATAGGCCGACGAGGGGATGTGCTTTCTCTCTGACAACACTGCCTTGCCACAGGCATCCGTTTCTCCAATCTGACTCACCTACGGGACAGAACCCATTCCCATCAGTAACGATGACTCACAGTCTTAGGAGTCCCAAAAATTCCTGGGGTTTTAGCGGGTGGGGGATCTGTGTGTGTGTGTGTGTGTGTGTGTGTGTGTGTGTGTGTGTGTGTGTGTTTAAGTTTCCCATTTGGTTAAAGCCCCCTCCTCATGCGACGTACACACATAGACACATTTTTAGCACCCAGCTTTAGCCCATAATCATTTTAATTCATTTGACAGGAGATATTTTGGACAGAGGCCCCTCCCATTCTCATGCTGTATGAACAGCTGCCTGGCACCTGCATCTTAGTCCCCTGTTAGAAAAATCGAGTAGAATGATTCTGTCAACTGGATGGGGTCACATAGGCAGGACACTGAGCACTTTAATTAAATTATGGCAGTTTCAGGAAACCAAAAACAACTCTGAAGTGGCAAGAAAGCACTTTTCTTTCTTTAGAAGATTCATGGGCAACAGAGGAGAGCAGTGCTCCTGGCCTTGCAGTATCTCAGATTCTTTTAACTGTGCCATGCTATCTTATTCCACCAGGAATATTTAATATCCACAGTATGATATGGCTTTTACAAAATCCTCATGATATTCTTTGCAACTACAGTGTCTGTTTAAAAGTCAATAATGTTAACTTGTTTGATAAATTTCTACAGATCCCAACCCTGTTAAGCTGTTAACTGAATGCACCTGACTTTTAACAGATGTCTTAAGGATTCAATGTTGCTAAGGGGAATATAGTATGAATTGAAGTACACTCTTTGGAACATTGTATTTTTAGGCATAACATCGTCAATTGGAAGGAATGTGAAAACACAGTATGATAAACTGGAACCATGATTGCAGACTTGCAATGTATTTAGTAGAGAAATTTATTTGGCAATCAGAAAACAAAGAAAACCAACTAAATTATCACGTTTGGGAGTGTATGTGTGTGTGTGCAGTCACACATACACACAAGTACGCATGCATTTTTTTCTGAAGTGTATTTCATACCTTTATGTTTTCCAGGACAAGTATTTCTGTTTTAATTTTTATTGCACCAAATGAATACAGTATTGTTTGTACAGCAAAGCCTGGAACAGAAACTTAATTAAATGACCATAGGTCTTACAGAGAGAGACAATGGTCTGAAAAGCTTCTGATATGGTTTGACTGTGTCCCCACCCAAATCTCATCTTGAATTGTAGTTCCCATTATCCCCGTGTGTCATAGGAGGTAATTGAATCATGGGAGTGTTTACCTCCATGCTATTCTCATGATAGTGAGTGAGTTCTCACAAGATTTAGTTTTATAAGGGGTATCCCTCTTTTGCTCTGTACTTCTCCTTGCTGCCTCCATGTGAAGAAGGACATGTTTGCTTCCCCTTCTGCCATGATTGTAAGTTTCCTGGGGCCTCCCCAGTGCTGTGGAGCCTTGAATCAATTGAATCTCTTTCCTTTATAAATTATCCAGTCTTGGTCATGTCTTTATTAGCAGCGTGATAATGGACTAATACAGTTTCCAGTGGTTTATAGAATATTTAGAAACAGATACATTTTTCTTTTTTTTCTTTTCTTTTTTTTTATACTTAGCTATTTAATGAGGTTCTTAAGACATTTAGAACACCAATTTGTGAGGATAAATTCCATTCGTCAGGGCAAGCACAGATCGCAGGTAGCCCTGGGGCTGAGGAACAGCTTTGATTTTTGGTAGAATTTGTGAGTCCACAGCTTTCTGATCAATCTTGCGCTGCTCTGTAATCTCGTATTTCTCTTTTTCTGTGTTGAAGATCTCACCTTCCTGGTGTCTGGGCTTCCGCAGCTGCTTCTTCTTGAAGTAAGCATCATTAAGATGTTTTGGGATTTTGACATTGCTGATAATCGATTTTGGTTGAGGTGGCAATGACAAATTTCTGGTGTGTTCTTCGTAGAGGAACTCGATTGAGGACCAGAGGTCCAGTCACAAGTAACAAGCCACTAGCCAGCTGCTTCAGGAAAACCACCCTCTTGCCCCCGTGGCGTCCAGTGAGGATGATCAGAACGGTCCCGGGGGTAATGCTGGCTCGCAGTTTTCTCACGTGCTGACTGAAGGGTTTGTTGCCGTGGCTCAACACCTTCGAGGCACATCTTCAGTAGGATAATATCTAGGCATTTTGCGAAGTTTAACCACCCGGGTACCGCCGTTCTTGTCACCACCAACTGGTTTTGTAAGAGTTGCAAGAACCTTCTCCTTCTTTTTCTTTTCAACCTTGGATTTAGCGGCTGAGTACTTCCTCTTGTACACGGCCTTTCTGGAATACATGGCAGATCGGGAATACCTGCCAATTCCTCTGACAAGGACAGGGTTGAGGCTGCAATGGGGCTGCCCCTTCTTGGGCTTCTTAGCCTTGAGGTTACCCTTTTCCACCTTGCCACCAGCATCAGCCTTCTTGGCTTCGGGTTTCTTCTCTTTAGTATCTGGCTTCTCAACTTTTTCACCAGCCATCTTGCAAGATGGGAAAGAGAACTAAGGTCCACATTTTTCAGACAACTGGATTTATTTTGACTTCTATTATTTCAAAATGTCACTAAAAACTAAAGGGAAACTATTTTTTTTTCTAATTTCATATTAAAGTAAAACAGTAAGATCCAATGAATCAAGATGCAATTTCACCCAAATGTCATATTAAGTAAAAGACTAGATAACGTTTTGGCATTTACACTATAGTTACAGGTATTTTACAAGATGCTCACAGATGCCTGTGTCTTCCTGGGTTGCCATTTATGGGTTTTTTTCTCAAGTAAATCCTAGAAGAACCCATGCAATTAAGGACGATTCTTACCACAGCTTTTGTAACCTTAGGCCCCATCTATGCTAATGAACAAAAATGTGTGACGCTATGACTATCATTAAAACTAAAAAGAAAATTTGAAAAAAATAAATAAGACCTCTCTGCCACGTTGAGCCATGAGTCATCAGTTCCACTGGAAAGTCTCTTTTAATTGGAAACAGGAGCTACTCTCTGACATTGGTGCACAGTCTTGGTTTGGTTTATATTAATGCACTTTGCATGCTGAAGCTATCAATTTGCACAGACCATTTTAATGCACAGCTGGGGGGAAAAGAACTCCACAAGAAATAGTTAACGACTTACACTTTTTTTATTAGTTTTTCTTCCCGGATACTTTCTACAGTCCTAAATGGGATAAATTGGGTAAGAATGCATGTCAGGATATGTTTTTATTTCAGTGGCTGTGTTTAGCTATTGCAAATTCCCAATGGATAAAAAGCCCCTGAGGAATTACTCTGTGTGTGTGTGTGTGTGTGTGTGTGTGTGTGTGTGTGTGTGTGTGTGTTTGTCTGTCTGGGTGTGTGTGCACCCCTAGCAACTGCATATAGAAAATGAAATAGAAATGCAAGAAGAGGAGGATATTCCTCTAACTACAGATAGCAAGACATTTCAAAAAGCATTTTTATCTCCCCATTGAATGAAAACTGTCCAATAAATTCCTCATAGCCTGAAGTCATCCTCATATTATAATGGATACATTTTTAAATAAATAAGATGCCTTCATGCCATAGGAAATTATTTTTCCAGATGATTTTATTTTCTATTTGCACTCATTGCTTTTGAGGGCCTGTGATATTTGTGCCATGGATTTGTTGCACCTGTCACTTGGCACTTTGCCTAAAACACGTGGCAAAGCTACTCTTCTCCTGTCTTGTCTCTTACCAGTCTGACTGAGCTACTTGTGAGTCTTGTATGATTTACTGGTACTCTAGTGTATTGCGGGTCTTGTAGAACTTACTGGTACTCTAGTGCTTTGCAGACGTTAAATGCTTGATAAAGAATTTGTTTCCTTTACAACCACCAGGAAACTATTTCTCAGAAAAAAATTCTACCTGTGGAATCCCACAATGTTGAAGGCTTTCAATAAGCACTAGCTCATGCGTGGCACATGATGGGCTCTCCTGTCTGCTACGGCAGAGTCATTCTGATGTTCTCGCCCCCACTAAACCATTGCTTGGCTCCCACCCTCTCTTCCTCTTCCATGCCTGTGGCTGGGAGCACAAAGTTCCAAGAGGGTAGCAAGAGCAGCCTGCCTAGAAAGCATGGCCCCAGCCTTCTGGGGTATGCAAACAGTCCTTAAAGGATTGTTTTTGTCTGTATCCTATTTTATCTGTGACTAACATTTTGGAAGAAAACAATCTTTGTGTTTAGACACTCGAACTTGCTGTGTCACGTGGTTCTCTTCCAAGTGGTTGACTGTCGCTGTGTGGTCTTTTACAAGCCCTTTGCTGGCACAGAGCCACATGTTGTTTTTGATTCATCACTGCTTCTCTCCCCGAATGCCTAGTCTAGGCCCCTTGATATGGTAGGGAGCAAACATCTTCACTGATGATGATGTTGATGACAAGAGAGAACCATGGGTGCCTGCTGAGAGAGTCGTCAGTGAGTGCCGTAACTTAAAGATGATGAATTTGTGAAAGTGTGAATTTGACTCTAGTAAATGGCAACACACTGGTACTTCTGAAATGGCTTTAAAAGACATTGTAAAACAATGTAATTCTTGGATGTACAGGAAGATTTAAGATACTCTCTGCTTTTGGAAACTCATTAAATAAATTTGATTTATTTAATTAATTTCAGTTCTGAAACTTTTTTATGATGATAGTATAAACTATGTCAATGGTAACTTCCCTTTACTGGGGACATACCATGTGTGCGACCCAAGTGCCAGTTACTTCAAAACATCTCATCTACGGCTCTACAAGGAAGCTGAGCCTCAGAGAGGTGCACTGATTGGCCGTGTTTTCAAACAAGGGAGTTATTGGTGGGTGCCCAGCAGTGCCTTGGGTAGATGGTAGGTGTTGTCAGACCTTCAGATCTCAATTTTTCAGACCCTAAGGGCTCTGCTTTCATATTACTTTACGAGTTTCCCAAGGAAGAGTGGAACTTACTCTAGTACGCAGTAAAAATATATGCCTTTTCAGGGTGAAATTCAATCAAATTGAAAAGGCTTCTGTTATTATGATACCACGGGTGACTAAGCACAATGAACGCTATGTGAGCTCATTGACACAGCTCCTCTCAGAGTGCACCAAAGCTTGTGAACTCCTTCAGTGAAAAACCTGAAAGCATTTCACAAACCCTTAAGCTGGAGACTCGGACCTGGCGCTATTGTCACAGAGTGGAAGCAGAGTGCCTTTGAAAGGGGTTGTCAACAAAGCTTTTATCAGCATTAGCAAATCACAGAGATGTGGGTCACTAGGTAACCACTGTGCCCCAAGATTTTAGGTCTGCTCCACTCACATTAACTGGATTCTTCAGCACGAGTTTATGTGCAGCATCTTCCTGAAGATCAAATTGGCATTTGCTAGGTGGGTGGGGAAGGAGGCAGGCAGAGCGAGAGTGTGGAGGATGGTTGGGTGAGAACACCAGGATGGAAAACATTAACAAAGCGTCCGTGGTCCAAGGCCAGCCTGGGAGGGGCAAGACAGGAGGTGGGAGGTTGGCAGAGTCATGTATAGGGTGCCTACCACTGGATAATCTGACTTCACGGGTCAAGTAGTGGAGGTTTTAAGCAGAAGGGCTGAATGTGGATGCGTGTTAAACGGTGACTGATGGAATGTGGAGCCTGGGTTGGGAGAGGCTAGATGAGAGGGAGGGGTGATTGGGGCAGCAGCTGCCGGGGTACAGGGGAGAGGCCTGCAGTGCGGCTTCTGAAATCGCTCCTGACTGCCCCTAACCGCTGTCAGTACCTCCTCCCTTGCTTCTCAGTTAGACTCTGCCGGCTGAGAGCGTTGCCCTAAACTCCTGGATCCACATCACCCTGTTCATGTCTATCGGAGTCATTTTTCTGAAACACCAGTCTGATCAGGTCCCATCTTTGAGCAAACACCTTCGAAGAGTCTGTCCTGCTTCCTGAACAAAGCCCAGACGCCATGAGCATCCCGAGCTTGCCTTCCCCACCTCTTCCATCGTCCCTCGATCCAGTCCATGCCCCGCGAAGACGCCATTCCTCGGCGCTGGTTGTCCTCAGTGCCCAGTGTGTTCCGGCTCTGTGTCTGCCTTCTGCACTCTTTTGCCTGCCCATAATGTCAGCTCCAGCTTACAGGATATCACTTATTGAAGATTTCCCGTAACTATAAATTACTCAGTTAAAGCTGTGTGTCTTGAGAATGGTTCTCTTCATTGCCTGCCCAGCATTCTGGTTATCTGCATGCATGGTACACTCTCATCAGCTTCCTGCCTCAGGGACCTGCCGATCACCCACCTCTGCATCCCCACAGGGCCAAATGTAGCCCTGCGCGATTCTGTCTGTTGAATAAATGAGTGAATGCATTAATTAACAATGAACGGTACTGCAGTTAAGAGCAAGTCCAGTTCTGGAGATGTCAAAGCCCCTCTTCTAAGTGCCATTTCTCTTCTTCTCTGCAAAGGCTGGCTTGTGGCCTTCTTGGCTAGTTGGAATTTAATCCTTTCACTAGCAAATATTCAAGCACTAAATGTTTACCCACTGCTATGAACTGAAGGTTTGTGTCACTCCAAAATGTATATAGTGAAATCCTAACCCTCAAGGTGATGGTATTAAGAGATAGGGCTTTTGGGAAGTGATTAGGTCTTTAGGGTAGAAACCTCAGGAATGAGATTAGTGTTCTTATAAAAGGGACCTCAGAGATCTCTCTCATCCCTTCTGCCATGTGAAGACACAGCAAGAAGACAGCACTCATCAGACACAGATTCCACCATCACCTTGATCTTGGCCTTGCAACCTCCAGACTTGGAGAAATAAATTTCTGTGGCTTATAAGCCATCCAGTCTATAGTATCCTGTTACTGCAGAATGAACAGACTAAGACACTCATATTTCCTCAAACCATATTAATTGAACAGCCAAATTATTACACTCTTTATTGGACTAAAATCATGTAAATGACATTGATTTTTAATCTAGTTTTTCTATAGAATAAGAAAAAGGAGCGCAATAAATCAATACTTAGAAGTATTTTATACTTCCATTTTCCAACACTACTCTGACATGATACATGACACCATCATGTTTGTTTGTTTAATTATCAGTTTGTTTTGGCTAATACTGATTTTGCAGCTGCCCACAAAGCAAATACCCACAGGCCAAAAAAAAAAAAAAAAGGAAGGGTGAATTCTCAGAGACGTTTTAGAGCACCATAAACCCATGAAACACAATTTATTCCTAAGCGAAGTTTTTAATTGAAAGCGTCCAGCTTGGTATCATTCCTGAATGAAGGGCAAGGTAATGTAGCAGAAATACACCAAGGGTTATCCTAGTCACACAGGCTCATCTCCGCACCAGTGGGGTTCACACAAAACATGTGGCCATTTGCTCCCTAAATTGGGGATCAAACATGTCAACAGCTAAAGACATGGAACACCACTCATTCTCCCCAAAGAGCAGCACGTCTTTTGGTGTGGATTCCGCCCATCTTTTCTAGAACTCTCCACCAAAAATAAAGACTTTTAGTGGTCTTCTCAGTGTTCGTAACTGACTGTCTGGTGATGGGTTTTATGAAAGCATTTGATGACGCTCGCTACACTCCTCTTGTTCTTTATAATAAACACTGTTTTTAATCCACTTTAAGTAGCATGTAACGTCCAAGGCTGTACATCACACGGCACAGTGACGTGTGCACCATATTCCATGGTGTTCTCTTTCTGGTAAAGTAGGTAGAGTTCTTTCAGAAAATAATATGTACTTTAGTTGCCCTTTGATTCAGAAAACTGAAACTTGGCTGAATTATTTATCAAAAAAGTATAAACTTTACTAGATCACATAATGGTAGATCCTATTTCGTTATTGGTACGATGGTCTTAGCATGACTGTAAAGGCTGTCGGGGCCCTCTGTTTCCTAGGCTTTTCTCCGATGCTCTACCTCCTTCAGTGGAACGCCTTGAGAAAATGCATATTGTGGTGTGTAGGAGATTGGTCAGGGTGGTGAGAAAAATTGTAGAAAGATGCAAACCTTGGAAGGCCAGGGGTTTGCAAAGCTTCTAAAGAAAATTTGGCTGAAGGCAGCTGAATTCTCCTAAGAGCTTAGGTTAGGTGATAAGGGGATGTAAAGAAACTGATCTAGATAAGTTAGTTTCCTTAGGCCTCGGAACCTGGCCTTTAATCATCTGCGCACACGACTGCTCTGGGTGGCGGGGAGGGTGACCATGTTAATTATCCACAAGTGTGTTGACTCAAAGCCTTTGTCATTAAATTTGTGCTGAATAAATGCCCACAGCGCCAGCTTGTCAGGGCCATGGCTGCTGACTCTTTACAGCACCCTCCTTGGGGTCTGTAAGTGCCCGGCCCCCTAGCCCGCTCTTTCACTAGATATCTGTGTCTGAGTGCGTTTGTTCACCCATTATTTGGCCAGGGTCTGCGAGTCTGACCCAACAGTGGTGGTAGCAGAGCCTAGGCTGGCAACGCTGTAAATATCAGTGGATGCAGCCGGAGTTTGGCTTTTCAGTTTTGCCAGCATCCTCCAGACATGCTCCGTGTTCTTTCAGTTTGGCAACATGTGCCCTGGGACTCTGAGGTCAGCAAGCACCCAGCTGAAAGGAAAGAATATCAGTGTGTTCCCTTTATTTTTCTTAAATGGTTGGAGGAAGGACTGGTGCCCACTAAAGGGACTTGAAGCATCACCAGTCAGTGGCCCCTGTTCGTGTATACATGGGGGGTAGTTTTGTCTGCACTCACTCTGCCCCACACTGATGCTTTCCAGAACCATCCTTTCTTTGGTAAGTCTAGTAGAGAGTAAAAAGCCACAGGAAATCAGAATCCTAACAGCCGCACAGCCAGTAAGCTGGTTACGCCACAACAGGCCGGTTACCTCCTTTTATTCATGCACCAAACAGTAAGGAGTTGGAGCCTGCTCTGTCCTGACACTGTGTGCAGGGTAAGGAATACACAGTGAACCACACCAGGAATATACAGGAGTGATCTTAACTTCTGAGGCATTCATTTAGCCTCTCTGCAGCCCAGTTTCCTCATCAGGAATGAGGAAATTAGATCAGGTGATGTACAGATGTAAACTGCTGCTTTTAATCAGCCTTTAATTTTACTTTATACTGTAATGAAACCTACTTCTTCTACTGGATGACTTTGGGTGGGGTCTTGTTAGGTGGCGGCCAGACCTTTGGCCTCCAACAGCTACTCCACAGGCCCTTTGTAAGGAAATTTTGTGACTAAGGGAGGGGTATTAATAAACCTAAGGAGGCCTGGTCTATGAATAGGCCTGAGCAGATATGTTCTGGCGTTTTTAAATTTTACACTTGTGTGCTGAGCCCTGAGCTGGCAATTTGTGCACATGATCCCATGGAAATCTTAGCACGAGTGTTACATGTTACTCTCCCTGTTAAGAAGTGGTTCTATGTAGCCGCCACATTGCTCCTTTTTGCTTACCCCTCAAGGATAGGTTATATGCAGAAGAAATAATTGAGAAATCATCTACTTTTTTTCATTGATTTTTATTATACTTTAAGTTCTAGGGTACATGTACACAACGTGCAGGTTTGTTACATAGGTACACATGTGCCATGTTGGTTTGCTGCACCCATCAGCCCGTCATTTACATTAGGTATTTCTCCTAATGCTATCCCTCCCCCATGTCCCCACCCCCCAACCGGCCCCGGTGTGTGATGTTCCCTGCCCTGTGTCCAAGTGTTCTCATTGTTCAACTCCCGCCTATGAGTGAGAACATGCGTTGTTTGGTTTTCTGTCCTTGTGACAATTTGCTGAGAATGATGGTTTCCAGCTTCATCCATGTCCCTGCAAAGGACAGGAACTCATCCTTTTTTATGGCTGCATAGTATTCCATGGTGTATATGTGCCACATTTTCTTAATCTAGTCTATCATTGATGGACATTTGGGTTGGTTCCAAGTCTTTGCTATTGTGAATAGTGCCGCAATAAACATACGTGTGCATGTGTCTTTATAGTAGCTTGAAAATCATCTACTTTAAAAAGGGCATAGGACTTTTCCTGGAGAAGGATATTTCTAAATAAGAAATCTTGAATGGCATAATGTATTCTAAGAAAGGCCAGTGCAGACCAACTTGTTTATTTCAAATTTATTTCTATTGTCTTATTTTCCAAATATTTTGTGTTCACTATTAATAGAAGGCAAGACTTCTGTAGGAATTCAACTCATCATATCTTCCAGCTTTCTTCTCAAGCACTTTTTAGATTAAAAGTAATTCAGGAAAATGTTTTTAGTAGCAGCATCATTCCTTTAGGGAACACTTTTTAATAAATTATCAGACGAAAGTGTTTTAATAAAAATGATATTAGTAGAATGTGTGTGTCCATCTGCAACCTTGAGTTTCCTATGGGATGAAAATATATTTCTCAAGGTCTCAAAGTCAGAGGCGTACAATTCCTATGGGAAAGAGAAGCAAATGTGTTTTTTTCCCAATGCTAAACTTGCATGATTGATCATAAGAGCTGTAGATTTATTCTAATTTTGCTTATAAGTTTTTTTTGTTGTTGCCTTTCTCTGAAGCATGAAACACTGCCAGAGGCAGGAACCCAGGCTTAATGGACCAAGAGCATGAGCTGAGAGAGCATCTCCCCAGTTTATATTCATTTGGCAATGAGAAAGTATTTTAATGTTAACACATTATGTTACAGTGTTGTGAAAACAAACATTTTGGCTTAAGTACAGTAGGATTCTTGCTTTAGTTATTCCAAAGATCATCTCAACTCTTCTGTCTTCAGGAAAGTTTTAAGACTCGTTTTATAAATTGTAGTTTAGCCTTTTTATTAGAATTAGAAATAGCTGTTGGCGCCACTAATGAATTTTATGTGTTTCTGCTGGTGTCCCCAAAGTAAATTACTGTAACTAATGTAGCACTGTCTCTTTTTATAACTGTTAGCTGCTGAAAGCAAAAGAGAAATTTGTCTAAAGTCAAAATATTAACAGTTTTATTTATTACAAGATGTCAAGAGGAAAGAGTATAATTTCTGCGGATTTGAGACCAGACTGAGGCCTTTCATAATGAGGCTTTTCATAGTAAGACCTCCTTCCTGTAATTCAAAGAAAAGTGAAAAATTAATGTGTTGCGTTTATTATCAAATATTAGATGACCCTTTAGTAGAAGTCAAAGCAACCATTAAATTAGCCAGTTCAATATAAACATACATATTTCTTATTTCTTTTAACCATAACCATATGTTTACTGAATATTAAAGCACAGTGCAAGGAAAGGTGCTTTCTTAACATGTTTTCTGTTTTTCTTCTCTCTTCATTCTTTCCTTTTTACCCATTTTTGGCTGATCTGCAAAACCAGTGTTGTTTCATTAAATCATTAGGAAAATAATGGGTGGCTCCAGCCCAAACTTAGAGAATATATACAGCACTAAGGTAGTTGTGACAAAACCAAAACCCACACAACTTTCAGATTAAAAAGCAGGGGCATAATCTAATAATTTTATTCAAGAGCTCTGTTGACATTGCAAAAAAATAACGAATGTCTGATTTGGATATACTTTTCAAAAAAATCAGTTTTTAAAAAGCTGTCTGTCACTCCCTTACTGGTCTATATTTGCTTACAGCTAGGGATAATATTTATACTATCTAAAGAGACTTCCTGAATAGTGTGACACTGGAAGTGTATATACCCATATTTTTGTGTTTCTGGAGAATACTACAATAAAATCCTTTTTGTATCTGTTATTTATACATTCACTTACAATACTTATGTCTGTATATACATCTTTTTTAAGGGAAAACATGGTTGAAGAGAGGCAGAAAAACTAGGATATTATAGTAGGAAGCACACCAGAGAGCCAGAATAGGGAAAGTAATGGGAGTCCCAGCTTGGGGATATCTCAGACTTCTGTTGTTAAGGGTCTTGGCAGGTGCCCTTAGTAGACTCACCCCTAGGCTCTCAAGTGTTAACTACGGCTCTGTACATTATTGTATTTTTCCAATTTTATACACATTTTTCTATTGTCTTTTCTTAGAAACAAGCTGGGTCTCATGCAATCTATTGTAAATAGCTATAGTACATGAAATAGACAGCCTAAGAAAAAGCTGAAAAGAAAAGAGACGTTGCCAACTCAGATATGCTTTTGCCAAGACAGGTGAGCAACGCAGATGAGCCACGAGAACAGATGATTTCTAAACTGCCTAGGTTTGATGTAGGTCTGATTCTTTTTAAGTTTGTCAGCACCAAGAAGTACATAGCATTCTGAGAATTTAGTGTTTAAAACAGAATAATAAGTCACCTTGAAAATTCATTTCAGAAGGAACAAGAAAATTGTCAAGTTCTCCGATTTCTTTTGTTTCTCCAAAATTCTTTCTTGCTCTTCCTCTTCCTCATAAATCAACTTCCCCAGAAGCCTAAAGTTAGTACAATCCCAGGAGAGGGCAAGAGGTAGTGGAAGCTCTGGTCAGATAAGAGACAGAAGAGGAATAGAACCTCTCTTTCAGGCTCACATGGACTGTGGGGTGGAGGGAAGACCTGCGTCCATGACAAGAAGGCTTCATGGAGTGAGGGGGAGGATGAGAGGTGAGGGCTTGTCGCTCTGCTTCCTGCTGGGGCCTGCAGCAGTGGCCAGGCAGGAGCACAGTGGCTTCTGGTAGAGAACGCCTGGGCACAGCTCCCAGATCCTCCGTTAGGGGCCTGGGGAGGGGCAAGGAGGTCGCTGGAAAGGGGCAGGCCTGGTGCTGGCTACTGAGCAAATGGAGCCTACCATTAGAGCCTACAGGGCAGACCTGCGTGCCCAGGAATTGAATGAGAATGGCAGTCAGATCTTCAGAGGCTACACAGCCCTAAGCAAAGAGAGAACTTTCCCTTTTCAAAGAAGTTAGCCAGAGCAGGTGGTGACGGGGAGACCACTACTGCAGCAGCTGGTGAAGAGCAGAGGGCAGCCCCCGATCTCCAAACAGCTTGGGGACCCCTCCTCTCGCTCACCATGAGGACCCAGTCACCACCTTGGAAAGGAGGTGCAAGGAGATGGAGACCAGGGGCTAAGAGGTACCAAAGGCGCTCGTTACACCAGCAGACACTGAGAGAGCCGGCATACACGTGGTAAGGCATCCCCTCTGGGGAGAAAAGTAGAGGGTGGCTTAAGCGGAACGTGAGAATAGATATTGAGGAAATTAAGAAGTGACTTTTTTTTCTACAATGGAGTGTGATGTGTGAATTTGCCACTTGGTAACATACTAGGAGTGAGTGTGGGTGGTCAGTGTCCTAGAGCATGTCTCCTTCCTCCTTGATTCACATCCTTTCTCATATATGGGTGACCAGCAAGGTTAACTAGATCAGGAGCTTTAAAGTTCTTTCCTATGAACCCAAATGTGTGACTGTGATGGTTAATTTTAGGTGTCGACTTGGCTGGATTAGGGACTAGCTGGAGAGCTGCTAGTGTTACTCTGGGGTGTATCTGTGAGGGTGTTTCCAGAGGGGGTTGGCGTGCGAGTCCACGTGAACTGATGGGGGAAGATCAGCGCTGCATGTGGACGGGCCCCATTCAGGCTGCTGGGGGCCCATATAGAGGAAAAACAGAAGAAAAGCAAATTAGTTTCTCTT